>NW_028297116.1:22555385-22920385 GCF_055798465.1 Pogonomyrmex barbatus
GCCTCGAAGAGGCGTAAATGAAACAATCTTAACTAGGCTACTATTTTTCTATTTGTATCCCAAATCTCTTTTGGGTGTTCATTGTAATCGGTCGAAAGGTAAACACAACCGTAGATAAATTCATCTTGGATATCCTACTTCCCATCCGCAATCTCGCTCTATCTGAAAATAAGATTGTAAATCAAACCAGGCGATCTTTTACAATGATCCTTTGCAATTGACTCTAATCACGATCTCCGAACCGTTCATATCTCAAGGCGCTAACGCATAAATATAAATTCCATGCCATAAATTCCTTTTCGGCCCGCGGTCTCGCGCTGAGCTTTGCCTTAAAAAAAAAATAAAGAATTTTACTACGCATTCTCCTCCGCCCTTGCAAAGTCCATCGAAGGTGGCTCGATGGCGCAGCGCATAGACGGGAATAGGATCGGATCCATCGCTATACGCGGGCCTCGGCCCTGGAGCCTTTCTAATCCGTTGGTTTTCAGCGCGAGTTGATGTTTTCGCGCCAGCTAGTAGATGCGGTAACGGACGTGCTGCCTAGCGGAAGGGGCAAGGACGGCCGAGGCCGACCGCGAGGCCTGACTTACACGGGAGGAAGTCAGAGCTCGGTGGAAGAGAGAGAGAGAGAGAGAGAGAAGGGGGGGAGGAGGGGGAGAAGGGAAAGAACGAGTGACGAGAAGAACGCCGGATCGGGGTGGACTAAACAGCAACGACCGACCGCGCGCGCCCACGTGCGTGTGAGTCGCCGCGCGTGGTACGAAGGCTGGAACGCGCCAAGACGTGTGTGCGTGCGTGCGCGCGATGGTTGCACGATGGTTGCACCGACACCGGATCCCGGGGAATCGTGCGAGAGTTAGGAGCAACGTGGGATTTCGCGAAGCGTTCGCATCGCGATGGAATTCCGTTCCCTCGGCGCGAGGGAACGTTCTCCCTCCCCTCCTTCGACGCGGATGCGTCGCGTGCCGAGCCCCGTTTCGTGAGCTCTCGTGGAAGTGACGCGTGAATAAAAATTCACTATTTAAATCTTCTTCTTTTCTCCTGAATTGAATATCGCACGCGACTTGCTCTTTCGAAATATCATATATCGCCGCAGAGATACGGCGCGCGGCGCGTATCCAGACGTTTCGAATCCATCCGGAGAGCGGCGACGGCGACCCCTCGGGCGGCTTCAAGGCTCCGGCGGATTTGAAATGGAATTTAAATGGCTCGGTACGATAAAACTTGCACTTACCCGCTCCTTTTTACATCGGGTCCTGCAGGTCCCGAGTAAACGAGTAATAAACGGCGGCTACGTTTATCGCGCGGAATGCGTGTGTACGCAGGTGCATCGTCGTCGATGCGCGCACAAACACGTTTGAGGAATGCATAATTTATCCAATTTAAATTATACCATGGCATTCTCCCGGTAATCATTTTTATTTCGGGACGTCGACACAAGATTTATTCGTATTGAGTCACACTCGATCTTATTATATATTTAATCGTGTCCAATTATAGTCGTATAGAATACATAAGTAAGAGACTTTTTAAAGAGTATGTTGCCTAAAAAAGTCTGACGAAAAATCTGAAAGTAAACCGTTGCTACAATATGCATTTTATCCGCTCTCTTTGTGCGTTTCCCTTGTGTTTTGCCTCGACTTATCCGATCTCGTATCTCTCTCATGCCTACTTTGTAGAATTAACGTCGTATCCGGGGACAGGTGGTTTCATTGATGCAGATGCGATCATTCCGCACGTAACCGTCTTTACAGATGCAACCCCGAATGCAGACCTTCGTTTTAACACAGGCCATCGTCTCCCAATGATCCATATTCTCGCACGTCTTCTGACAGGTCGGATCTCCGAAACACTCGCTGTATTCTTCGTGTTCCTCGCATTCCGCTGAGAGAGACGCGCTATTATCCCGATAAATTTGATATTCCACGTCTGAAAAGTCACAAAATCAAAAAAAGGAGAAGGGAAAGGAAAGAAGACCGTATTATACATTATGTTTGAAATTTTTCGAAAGGAAAATTTGCGAACGCGAATTGTCCTCGAGCGAAACATAAACTTACTTTTTTCAATTTTCAGAGATGCGTCGTCTAAATCGTCGAGAGAATAAACACCGGCGAGAATGGCGAAAGTAAAAAATATAATGTATAGTTTCATCGTGCACTCGTAGCGACTTCAAGAAATGCGAAAAACGATGCGGCCCGTCGCCGAGGACTTTAAGTACGCTCGTAGCATATCAAATTAGCGCAGGCGATATCAGTGTCAGTAACCAGTTTTCTCGTATGCAGATTCTGGATATCGGTATGCTATAAATTGTGATTAAAAAGGGCCGCTAGATATATACCGACACGCAGGGGAAAGGTAGGTGATAATACACGTTCATTTCCTACAGCGAAAAATCGTAACGCGAATTTTGCAAGTTTGTATTATATATTTATGAGACTTTCAATTGTACAGCCAACTCATTTACAATACAACATACATAAGTATTTTATATAATAGAATCGCCCGTATTACAATTCAAAGTAAACAATAATGAGCTCAATAATCCGGATGTCAACATTTTTTGCTAAAGCCTATCGAGGATTGCGTTGCTGATTTTGTCTCTAATTACAACAAAGATTATTTCATTATGAGAATCAAATAAAAATGATAAAATGAAAATTTTGCTGCTAAATATCAAATAAATATACGAAAATGATGGCCTCTATTAGATTTTACGGGAAATTTTCTAAATAATCTAGCGGAAATAGATGGTATTCCTCTTTCGGGAGATTTTTTTTACTTTAACTTTCTCCGAAATGTTTCCAACATAAATGTGTAACACCATCGAGGGGAGGAAAAAAATAGATTTTGACAATGACAATAAAAAGCCACTCGCGCTGATTACATGTATAGCCTCTTAATTGAATACATGTTAATGAACTGACAACAAACGATTAATTAGATATTATACAAGGTAAATATATCAATAACTATTATCGACTAACTATTTACGACTTATATAATTTTTTTTTTTTATTTTAAAATTCCAATCTTGGGAATTATTTTGCGAAGCATCGATTTACCAGTATATTCGTCCGTAAACTAAGTCATAATTATACGTATGATCGTTAATTAATTACGTACATCAGTTAATCCGACCCTTACGTTTATTATACTAAGTTTAAATCATTGAAAACAAAAAAATTAGTTATATTTGAAAATGGAATTTTTTCGACATTATTTTCATTAGAAATACAATTGTAGTCTGTGATATAATAGAAGGGATCGCGCCACTAAAACTACGAGAGTGTCTCGGTATATCTCACGGCAATCGGTCGACTATCTGTTGAGTTGAGTTCGAGGGGCGATGTAAGGAAAGCAACTATATCACAGAGAATCAGAGAAGCAGCGACCGGTGATGATAATCATAACTACCAAATCTTAGCTGCAATGGCTCTCTGCATTAAAACGTTCTTGCTTCGCTGTTTCATGCGCTCAATGAAGTACTCCTTGCCTTCCAGGTTATCGTCAACTGGTTCGACCCCTTCATTCTGGCAACAAACGAGAGTTAGTTGGCTCGTGGGTAACGTTTTCTCACGCGTGTGGCTGATCATCATCATTATCGTCATTTTCTTCACTTGTTATTCCTTTTATATCATCAATCAGATTACCATGATCGTCATCGTAAAGATGAGCTGATTGTTTCGTAGGCCGAAAACCTACGCGAAGTCTAACCAACCTTGGTGCTGGCTGCATCGCCCCCCTCTCCCTCTCCCCATCTTTCATAGTCATCGTCGTCTCTCTCTTCTCCTTCGCTCAAGGGTCCAGCTTGTCTCTTGTTAGGTGGTACGGTTGAGCCGCCACTGCCACCTTGTTGATGCTCCACGTCATCACCTCCCTCCAGCATCTTGTTGATCTTCTCCTTCGCTTCGTCGACCTTCCTCATCGGATCAGGTGAATAGCTGCGATCGCTGTATCGATCGCGCGATGAAGCACGGCGATCCCTGAAGTCCCGTCTATCACGGAAATCGCGGAAGTTTTGTTTGTTGTGAAAGAATCTACCACCACGATTGCCACGACCACCACGACCACCGCGATTGTTGAAATTACCGCCACGACGATTACCAAAACGATTATTATGCTGATTATTATAGAAGCGGTTTCGATTTTGGAAATTGTTACCGCCACCGCGATGATTCGGATTGTTGAAGCCTTGGAAACGTGGTTTGTAATATGTGCCACGGTTATTATACGGTCGGAATTGCCTTTTGCGATAATAACCTCGATCGCCTGATCTGCTACGGCTACGACTTCTTGTATATGATCTGGATCTTGATCGGGATCGTGATCTGCTGTAGGTACCCGAAGGAGATCTACTATATTTTCTTTCGTAACTACCAGATCGTCGATTCGAATACGAACGTGAGCGGCTTCGTCTCGCAGATCGTGATCGAGAAGAGCCTGAACTGGAGGCACTGCGAGATCGACTGCGCGAACGTTTCGCTGGACGATCTCTGCTCATACGCTTATTCATACCGCCCCTGCCGCTCGAGTCACGTTTCTTCGGTGTCTGTCGATGACCTCGTTCGGTTTCGCTATCGGAATCGGTTCTTGGGCCTTTGGCTTGACTCTGGTTCTTTGCCGTTGGCGGAGGACGCGGTGGTTCCGGCGGATGTCCAGTTCCGCTGTTCTGACCAATCGGTTGAAACTTGCCGCCCAAATTATTGCTAGAGCCAAATTTGGTTGGTGTGTTCTGTGACACAGACATAGTAGGATCCTTGTACGATTGGAATTTATTCTGTGGTTGCGGCGTAGGATACTTGACAGGCGCTTGCTTCGGCATCGGAGGCTCTTTGGGCAGTGGTGGTGGTGGTGTCGGTGCAGGTTGCGGTGGCACTGCTCGTTTTTCAGCAAGCTCACGCTGCATTTGCTTCCGTATATTCAGGGATTTTTCAAGAGCCGCGCGTTGCAATCTTTCTTCTAATTCATTATCATCATCTTCATCACTGTCCACAAAGACGTTAGATTGTGCCTTTTTACTCTCCGGTGGAATATCTTGCCATTTTTGCGAAGGCACATCTTTTTGTCTGAAATTACGCGTGAATATAAACTCACAGTTAAATAAAGTATAAAACATTATCTTACATTTTATAAATTATGTTTATTTTAACAAGATCTTTTATATACATAATTACTCACCTAGCAGCTTGTGCAGCCTTCCACTTTGCATTTAATGCAGCAGTGTCCAATGTAGGAAGCTTCGGTTCTGGATGAATTAATTGGGATTCTTGTTCAAATATGTCTGTTAGTGGCTTCCTCTGTATCTCTGTAATATATAATTATAATAAAATATTATCATATTATCAAAATTGGCTTTAATATATGTTAATATATTTACACATACCTTTTCGCTGTTGCGCAGTCATCGGCATCCTGGATTCCCGCTCATGATATGCCTTCGAAGCCTCGTCTCTCTCCCTTTCCCTCTCTCTGCGCAGCTCTTCCTCTCTGCGGGAACTTTCAGCGAGCTTCTCCGCGTTGCTAAGAGGGGAAGGTATGTCATTATACTGTGCTACATACCTAGTAAATATAAAAACATAAGTAAAATACGATATACAACGGCCGCGTGATTTCCGTTCATTTGCGTTAGCTGAGGATATGAGAACAACGAATAAATAAAAATAGACAGTATAATATATAATGCGAGTTAAACTAAACCACTCAATTGGAAAGTCAAAAAAAAAAATAAAAAAAAAAACTTTAACATTAAACTCTTCATTATAAGAAAAAATTCTAACAATGGTTCCAACCTTTTAAGTGCCGCACAATCTTTTTCAACTTTTGCATAATAAGCATTAAGCTTGGACTCTAATTGTTCTAAGTCCGGCAAAGACGATTTTTTCAACGCTTCTAAATCTCGTTCAAGTTTGTCCTTATTTTTACGCTTTTTCCGTTCTTCTTTCTTCTTCTTCTTTCGACTCTTCTTGTCCTCCTTTTCTTTATCTTTTCCCTTCTTCTCTTTCTTCTTCTTTTTCTTCATCTTTTCGCTCTCGGAATGTTTCTTTTCCTTTTCTCTTTCTCTCTTCCATCTTGCTGTCTCTTCTAAGAACTTCCTTACCTGTTCGTATATACAAAACTAGTTTAGTGTTACTTCAATTTTATATTGTACACTTTGAAATATGTTAACTAAATTGTAAAATTATACTTGCCTTATCTTCGTAATCAGAATCGTCCTTGGTTTGCTCAAGAAACTTGCGGACTTTGATTTCGTAATCATCCATTTTCTCATTCCTATTTGTAGTGTATGAAGCTGGTGGGATAGTATCGTGTGTGGTAGCAGCTGCAGCAGGAGGATTATTGTATTGAGCCATCCGCTTACTAAGTGGAGAAAGTGAACTGCGATGATCTTTCTTATGTTTGCGTTTACGACTTGGCGAACGAGAGGCCGATCGTGAACTTCCGGATGACGATGAGCTACTCGAATCTGAGCTCGAAGAGCTCGAAGATCCACTGGACGAAGAGCTCGAACTGGAGCTCCATCTCTGTCTTTTCTTTGATCTAGATTTTCTTTCCTTTTTGCGTTTCTTTTTATCTTTTTTATTTTCTGCAGCATCATTCTCAGCTTCGAAGCTCTTAAATGTATCCAAAGGATTCAGCGATGCAGTGAGAGTCTTAGATTTTATATACTCAATTGAATTTCGCGCTTCCTCATGATATGGCGCAATCGCCAAACAATTTTCGTATGCTTTTTGAGCATCTTCGTATTTCTTCTCATCCTCGTAACTGCGTCCAAGCGCAACTAACGTTTCCGCCATATACTTACGAGCATTTGCATGCGTTTGATTTAATTTCAAGGCTGTCTCGAAGTCGTCAATCGCCTTCTTGAAGCTTCCGCTATTTGCATATCTATAAAACAAACATAGCATGTTATAAACATGTGTACATACATTACATATTAAATGTGATCATGTTTTTAAAAGAGAACTTACAATGCTCCTCGAGCAACTAAACCTTCAACGTTGCGAGGATCAACAGTGAGCGCTTTGTTGAGGCATTGGAAGGCTTCGGAATGACGACCGGCTTTGAAATGATCTATACCCTCAGCGACACTTCGGAATGCCCACTTGCTCGCTTGTGCTTGCCGTAATTCAGAAGCGTATTCATTTGGCGGAAATCTCTCTCTGCATCAACAAACAAAAATAATCAGACCAATCCATAAGATATGGATATATAAATCCATATATATATATATATATATATATATATACATCCGTACATACACACGAATAAATTTTATAGCGACATTTCTTACCTCAATCCAACCATATTGGAATGATTCTCTTGTCCCAGACCGATTAAGTCGCACAGATATTTTATGTTGTTTGGATTGTTGAAACCAGTACTATTCTCCAACAGCGTTTCATAACTCTGGCCTTTGTTGTCCATTGCTTTCCTATATCACAGAGAGAAATATCTGATTATCAAACATTGCAAAAATCATTGTGACCTTTTCCAAAGAAGAGGAAACCAAAGCTACTTCGTTAACGGTAAAACCAAAGACTTGATAATCATAACAGCCGAGTCCTTATTAATCCTGTTGATGAACATCGCCTGTCTGGCAAATGTGTGTGCGCCTTCGTTCTTCGACATCATGTCGTACTCCACATTTTTCTGCTTTATAAGCATATACATATTTATGTGTGCATTATTTGTGTAGTTGTCCCATATATATAAAATTTAATTAATTAAATTATTCCTGTACAATGACTCTTCACTTTAATCTGTATGTATTAATCAATGATACGATACTAATGCCAAAAGCGCTTTAAATATAAGTCTGAATCTCCTTCATAACATTATTGTTATGCAACTTCTGGTATTAGAGTCGTTCAAAATCTACGTTTGTACCGTTAAGAAGCAGCAGGGATCCGAAACAGGGATACGGTGCAGAAGGTAAGATTCCTTTTTTTTTTTATTATTAGCAGATATAATCTCATAGTTATAAATTTATATTGGTACACAACCTCAATATTATGTAAACTCGTCTCTCACCTTTCACCGTTAAGACGTATATTTCTAGTATTTTGTATCACATTTGTAATCAGAGAATTTTTTTTTTCTCAACACAAAATCACACGGCCTATCATCAATCGATGGTGTGGTTTCGGTTTTTATAAAATTTTTTTTTTGGTGCGATAAAATAAATTGCATAACCCTATGATAGGTTGGGAGCCACGCCTGAGTATATCTTCCAAGGCGGACCAAAAAAATTTTTTTTTAGATGTGGAAGTTTCATCTGCATTTTGTGATGTCAATTATCAACATGACATCACTTTTTTTATTCAATATAAGCTGTAAGTTTAAACATTAAGGCATTATTATGATAAGGCGCGATTCTTTTGAGGATTAAAGATAAAAAGGTTTTTGGGTGATTAAGACTCGAGTTGTTTGGTCTCTACTTAAAGTCTCATCAACTTGTCTATAAATTATAAATCTATTCTATCTTACCTTTAACAAAGAAAGTACGATCGGACACGAAAATATGGATACCTTTTGCCATGATAAAATTATTTGCGCAGAAAGATTACATTAGTACACATTTTAAGAGAATACAATAATAGACACGTATATATATATATATATATATATATATATAAATATATATATATATATAAATATATATATTTATACTTTATAAAAGTATATATTTATACTTTATAAAAAATATATATTTATACTTTACTTTTCTAAATTTCCTAGATATAAGAGACCAAACAACTGTAAATCAGTGTTATACCTACCGTCTGTTGCATTCAATGATCACTCAAGGCTCAACATCTCATACTGGAAATTCAACCTCAAAAGTCATTTGCGCCATAGTTTGGCTCGTGCTTTGAGAGTAATATATCGCAAACGTAGATAGAATATGTGCGCAATAGAGCCATGTCAACCAATGCTCAAGGTTTGAATTCATTTGTATCACATTAGAAATTCATCATCATACTATCAACTTTTTACGTTACATAGAGTGTCTGGTACCTAAATTCATAAAAATGTGTAAGAGGAATCAAAACTAATTCACCTAATTTTGTTAGTATCAGTGCTTCTGTTAAAGATCGAATTCTTTTTTTCCCACCATGCCACGTCATTCTTACCTTCATATTATAAATAATGATAAAAAATAAAAACAAAAATTAAAAATAAAACGAAAAAAATGACAAATTACGAAAATTACATATTACAAAAACTACTATAGTATGGAACAATTAAACTAAATTAAAGAAGCTATTTTCTTTCTTCAATGTAAGTGCTCGTATACACAATGAACAAAAGTGTGACATCACAAAATGCTTTCATCGTTTATTATGTGAAGATCTCTCCTAAAGATGTATAAGGAATTAACTTACAAGAGTTAGTAAAGCACGATTCACATAGTGAATGACGGATTCAGTAGACTTGCAATTATATAGCTAGTCAAGTTTATCATGTTTACTTACTTATAGGCTTCTGGAAGATCATCGGAATGGATAAGTCCCATAGCTGGGTGTGGTGCTTGCCCTTCCCGGGCAGGTACGTTCATAACTGCAACAACTCGCTCGGCTTCAACGTTAACTTCACTGACTACGACGCAGACGAGATCATTTGCCATGTAGCCTCTTGTAACACCTTTCTTGTCCACCGCCGGCACAGTGGCCGTATTTAGTATCAATGCCTAACAAACACAATATGCAAAAACTCTTGTTGTCAAATACAGAAAAAAATTTGAAATATTTTGAAATTGATGTAAATACTTGAAATTGATGTAAAATCGTTTAAAGGAGCGATACTTATAAGTGATATATTTATATACCTTAACTCCCAATTCACCAACAACTCTAGGACAGTCACTGCAGTTACAAAGCACCTTTAGAAGTAGACCTGCGGCACTTTTACCCATTACTTGCGCGAAAATTACATCCCCAACTACTAAACTCTACAAATTTGATAAAAAGATGTCAAATTAGACAACTGTTAAGTTTTTTTTTACAACAAATATATTTAATTCATATCAATTATTCCAATACCTCCAAAAAGTTGCGAATGCGTTGCGACTTTTCCATGGTGACAAAAGTATCAAGTGCTGGTACTGTAGCATAAAACTCTGCAAATATATGAATTTATTGCATAATATTACATAATATTGCATAATATAACAATGTTTGAATGAGAAGCAAAAGATAAGATATTACCTTCATCTCCCAGTTCCTGTTTGATACATTCTGAAGACTTCTCCAAGTTTGCTTTATCATACAAGTCGTCAGCTTTTTTAGTAAGAAACTGCTGAAGCTTCAGACGTTTGCCTCTATCTCCAAAGCTATAAAAGATAAAAGATTTTTATATAATAAATCATGTTCAATGATAACAAAATAGATTTCAGTTTATTTAGCTAATCATTACCTAAGAGTCTTTTGTCGCTGTTGATAAATCTCAAAGCTAGGATCCTTGAGATTGAGCATGACTAGCTCATTTTCGTTGCGTTCTCCTTCCCACACTTTCTGCAACTGCTGGCCATGGTAGTTCAATGCTTGCGCCACGAGACGCGCATCCATAGATTCCATTTCGTTCAGCAAAGAGACGAACCTAATCTGCAAGACTACGAAAATCGTCGCGTTCGGATTATTTGTGCTTTCAATCTGCGATTACGAGAGAGCGACCACGAGTATATCGTCCGTTACATCGAAATATAGACGGAGGCACGTCGTAGACGTAGCGGCACGTTGTTCTGTAGAGTCGTTCCTAACAATACCCTCGTGTATAAAACAAAGCCTTTTGAACATGCGATCATCCATTCAAGGACACACGTGGTCGAGAACGAATCGTTATTCCGTGAGATCCAACAAAATTCGAAAAGTAACGTCGTATGCCTCCGTTTGCTATTGCGTGTCCGGCCGAATAAACGTCTGACGACATAAGCGTCGAGAATTGGACGATCGCAGATGTACTTGGCGCCTCACAACTTTGTTCTCCGAAGATAATATTATCGCCGAGGTTTCAGCGAGAACCCCCGCGACGTCGCGTCTCCTCGGCGTAGAATCGTCACCAGTTATTTTTTTTTCCCCCTATTACGCTCGCGTAGGCGAAGTACGCGCGCTATATATCGATCTCCCTTCCCGATAACAAGATGGTCGTCGCGGTGGAAATCCGAGGACTGCGGGAACGGCATCGACGCCATGACGCTCCCTCTTTTCCACCGCCGAATTGCCACCTTCTTTCCCGGCGTACGTCTCTCGGCCGCCCGTGAAATTGCGGGAATATTACTTACCGTCCGTCCAACGTATTACGCGAAGAGATCCGATAACGTAAACTTGGGAAAGAATCACGCTGTCGCACGAAACATCGCCGAAGAACGATAAACGTGTGCGAACACACGCAGTGCGAGTCACGATTTGTGACGAGGCGGAAACCAACGGAAACGACCAGAAATGACGATAGTGGAAAGGGATAACCAGCCATTGCGCATGCGCGGAATTGTTTTATCGAACGTGTTAGCCTTGCGCGAACGTAACGTATAAGCGTGCCGCGCCCGCGTGACGAAGTAGTTCTTTCGGCGAATTTCGCATTTGCAATGCTCGTAATTTTGATATCAGGACGGTCCTTTCTAATTATTTCTATTTTTTAAATTAATTCCTTTCTCTCGTATGGAAAAACTCTAATCCTTCATCAATTACTATCTAATTATTCTGATGAAATATTGAAGTTGAAAAATTTTTAAGTCCTATCTTTCTTGATACTAGAAAAGTATGTTAATTAAAAAAATATATAAACATGATTACGTGATACTTTTAGTATTAAAAATGAAAATTTAAATGATGCTTCAAATATCAAATAAAAATTGGATCATAAGCTATGTTTTTGCCATAGATTATACGATTTGTTAAGGATAGAATAAATTATGAGATTCAATAATGTAATAATTTAATATATAAATGATTCCCTTGATAACAATATGTACCAAGAATTAACAATTATAAACTGTATATAACAGAAGACATATGAATTAAACTTATTTTACATCTTGTAAAATAAGTACAAAAGGAACATTTTGCATCGTTTTATACCAGAGAAATTTAACAAGCATAAATTAACACATTCAACAATAATCCAGTTTTCTCTAATTGTGTATATTTAATAAGTGTTTTATATTGTCTTTTTCATATCCCTTGATAAAAACACAATTAGCATTATCATTCCTACCCCAGGTTACTAAATAATATTAACTTTTTCTTACAAATTACCTATGTATAATACTAGATATTGTTTTTACAAACATTTTCAGAAATTTATTTGTGGAAACTGATTTCACCTCTCCATCGTTGCATTAACTTTGCAAAATATCATTTATGCAAAATTTTATACATATTAGTTTAGATGATTTGTGTAAATTATCAATCATGCGCACAAATATAAACATTCCTATCTCTTTCATTCTTAGCTCTTCTTCTTGATCTTTTCTTTGCTCTTTTTATCTATATTCCAGTAATAAAGAAGCTGTGCCACTATTATGCCGTTCGCCAGAGTGGAACATATGTACATTGTTATCATAGTGGCATCACCCGTTTCTTGAATGGAAGTGAAAATTCTCGCAAGAGAACCAAAGAAGAGCATAAAGCACGTTGCCGCTGATAACTGGCCGGTACTTCCATTGACATAATTTGTATAGGCTTGTATAAACTGTAAAAATAATTAGAATATTTGTAACATATGCAAATTAGAATAAGAAAGGATGAGTTCTGAGAATTTAATTACATACCTTACTTATAAGAACAATAGGTATATTCATTGCTTGGCATGCCCAGAGGACATGAATAGGGGTTAGCCCACTATTAGCTGCAAAAATTACTGCCAGATAAGCAGAGAGAAACGCAGTTGCTTTTGCTGTTTCTCCATTGTAATGCATCACTAGGACTGCAATGATCAAAGTTTGAAACCCTAAAAATACTCCATCTCCCCAGGCACTGAAATTGATATATAAATAAAATTTTATTTAAAAAAAAACAAAAAGTTTTCCATGCTAACTTATTAATAAATTGTTTATTCACCTAAATGGAAATCTACTAATGAAACTATAGGAAGACATCGCGGTGATAGCAAATAAATCCAATAATACGCTGAAGACATTGATTCCCTCGCCGCTTCTGTTTTTTAGAATTTTCACTATTTGTGGTATTTTCACTAAAAAAAAGAGGACAAGAATATATTTAGATAAGAAGGTATGGTAAGAATGCTATTATAGATAAGACATGACATATCATAAAAACATGATAATCCAGTACACTTATATTGAAAACTGCAATAGCTCAAACAATATATAAAATTATATTACCCAATAAGATATTTTATCTTATGTATTTTCATAAAACAAAGTGGATATCTTTATATCTAGAAACAATATACTAACCAAGCAAGGAACCTCCAATGATGCCCAGTCCTAAACCTTTGCTCAACGTTGTCTTGAAGCATCCGACTGGAACATTTTCAAGATGATTGTGTTTTACCCAGATGCGATTGTACGTGTTTATAAATAAATTCATTTTTAATCTCAATTTTTCGCGGGTTACCGATGAATTTTAAGCTTGTCACATATACAAAAAAACAATCGAACATCATGCAAGTTTTAAATGCTTCTTCATATTGGAGAATATCACGTTTAGCGAATCGTAACGAAGTTTGCGGTAAATAAAATCATTACATTACTGTTATCAAATCGAACTCATTTACCGTGGAGAAAATTGAATTTGTCGAAGTACTCCTTTATGCATTCCTGAGTGAATAAAAATAACGCCGCTTTTCTGATGTGTTGTGCCATACTGCCGCGATTTGCTCTGCGCTCATCGACTGTTACTATCTCACAATGCAGATGCGCATGGAATGTAACGGAGAGCTCAGACGAAGAATCGAAAAAAATCTAATGAACCTTCGGCGATTACTGACAACTTCCTAAACGCATGCCAACTCACGCCGCTGGCGTCTGCGACACAGTAGCGATATTCAACAACTACATGCCGCATTTTTGGATGCCTCGGATGGTAAAGTGAGAAACAAATCGGAAAAGCATCGAATGTTTGGCTGAACTTGAAATTGTTGTACTCGAAATGAAATAGACATATGTTTGAAGCTTGGTAAAAATATGAAAACTTTAGCGCAATCCAACGCAATGCAACGATAAAAAGTAGGTTTATCGTTAAAGCTATGATTCGATTACATAAAATTATAATTCGGAAATACGCTGGATTAATAAATCTGAAATTGACAAAAAATATCAAATGTTATTTTCAGTAGTATAACGACACGTTGTTCCAAACGTTGTTAAAAACATATTAAATTGATTTTATTATTGAAATTATATAATAAAACAAATTATATTGTTTTTGTATAGCATTAATAGATTTAATAAAAGTTGGATATTAATATTGATTAATTGAATTAATTTGATTAAAATTAAAATAATGTCAAAGTTGGCAAGCAAAATGTCTCTCTCAATAGGCTGTATTATTCAATGGGAAAATAACGGGAAATGACAAAATAATAGTTTTAGTAAACAAATATATAAAAATAAATTATTTTACCATAAAGAATTGTATAACCATTAATTTACTTATCTGTAAATAATACGCGAAAGATATGTAGTAAAGTCCTTGAAAATCACCGTCATTGCTGGAGAACGAAACATTTTTAAATGCTGCGCGTTAAAGGTCGCGCGGCCTTGACATTCTCTTGGTCCAAATAATACTTGTAAATAAAATGAGAAACAGATTTGCTGATAGCATCTCGGCGACATAAAGTTGTGGAATTACAAAGAAAACTACGTTGAAAAATAAGATTAAATAATCAAAGATCCACGTGATGATAGGAAGAACGCGAAATTTAATAAAGAACTGAGTTCTGAATTTCTCTTTCTTTTCCTATATACAAATCATCAAATTATTATTTTGCAACAATTGTTTTATATATGCATATGAACGTATATACTCATTTTCGATATATCATTCGCAATTCTCGCGATCGCAACTTCATCGGCAACTTCATCGTCCGCTGTTCCCCCAATGCTGCTCGACAGTGATATGCCAATCATGTGCCTCTTATTAATATTTCGCTAAATGAATCCCTCAAAATTTCCGAGTTCAAAGATCATCTCGCACGCGATCAACGCCGAATTCGGCCGGTTTCCGAAAATAGTCCGGTTATCAGACGGGGATCCGAAACCCATCCGCCCCCTTCCTCGCAATTAACGATACCAGGCCGAACGAGCGATTCATCAGGCTACCACCTGCCGCGACCGCGGAGATGCAGCCGTGTAAGTGGGTCAGAGTGCACGCAAAGTCGAGGAGCGGAGTGCGGTCCGATTAACCACGTGATTGCTTTGACTTCCTCCTCGCCTATATTCCAAACGGGGGAGAGGGGGGGGGGGTTGCGCGGCGGGCACCATGCCGCGGGGATGTGCAAAGGTGCCTGGTACGCTTTTGCGCTCGTTGAGCTCTTGCTCAACCACCACCAGCGCGACTCACGTGTCCAGGAACGTTTCGCTCGCTTTTATTGCCCAGGTTAACGCGATTACCGTTTTACTTGGTTCATCTCACGTATGCATCTCTAACGGAAGTGTAACAATTAGAAGATGTTCGAGAGCACGTGTGTCGTCACAACGAGAACCGCCCTCGAAAACCTGCCTTTCGTTTTCATTTCGAAACGACAATTATTTTCTGATACATTGTTTCGCAAGGAAAAAAAAATAAATAGAATAATTTTACAAAAATTATTGGGCTCGTCACAAAAGCGTCATAAAGCGATGCGATATAAAGGACATAAAAGAACATTTGATGAATCAAATTTGACTTATTCCTTCGATTGATCTGGGCTTATTAGCCTCCTTTTTAACGGCTGAGGGAAAGAATAAGAGGGATTTCATTAAGCGATCTTCGCGTTGATAACTCCGCGGGATATCAGCGGGATCTTATCCAATTGCTTGTATAAGGGGCGCCTTAAAACACCCCTGGGGCGCGCGCCTGCGAAATATCAGATTCCACCACCTGACTCGCGTGTGTCCACATCGTCGTCGTTCAGTCTTGCTTTCACTTCCCATTCGGGCGTATTTTTCATCTTTGCCCGAATAATCGGCCGCACGGTTACCTGCTTCTCCACTTGATTTTCGAGGCAACGATTGTCATTCAGTCCCCTTTCAAATACATCCTTACTCTTTAGTACGTGCGAAGGATGTATTCATCATTGGAAAAGTATCAGGGATTCAACAGGTATCAGAAGTGGCGCAGTGAGTTTCGTCACGACCCCCTGAGTTTTAGCGAAAACTAAGCACGTGCTTTTCACGCTCGTATCGAACTCTGTTTTTAGAAATTCATTTTATTTTATTTTAATATAAAATATTAATATTACTATTAATACTATTAATATTAATATTAATATTATTTTTAATAAATAATATATCTTCTTAAATAAATGTAAATATATTTGCGCATGCAATTTCAGATTGAAATAACGGCGTTTCCTTCGAACGACGTCCTTCTCTGAGATCTTTCTCGAGACATGAAGAACACATGAAAATTAGCGAAACACACTTGCGTGGGAAAGTTTTGCGGTTCTTAGATCCGTTACATGAATGCCAAGGATGAGTCCTCTTCAGGTCTGGAAAGCTCAAATGAGGACAAGGACAAGAAAGAAAATATTAAGAACGAGAATGAAAATCTCGGAGAGGAGAAGGTGACAAAGATCGATGCGGCTGATTGTAATACTAAACTTCTTGAAGGTTTGAAATATTCATAATTACTCAAGCGTGAGTAAGAGTGTATTATAGCTGCATGTTGTCGTTCGTTTCTTTTCTTTTCTTTAAAGAAGGCCTAAACTGCCCGGAGAATAAAAACTGCCCGGAGGACAAAAACTGCCTGGAAAATAAAAACTGCCCGGAGTCATCTTTAGAACTGCCTTTAGAGCCAACTCTTCACGAAAGATTCGTGCGTATCAGGCAAACCGTGAAGGACGCAATAGCTGCCCATCATACTTTTATGATTTATGGCAAGTCACGGATCATTCGCGATTGCATGCTGAAGCGAGGATGGTGCGAGAAATTTTATCGCAGAAACAACGGCGGTAATAAATCACGTACAACTTCTAATATACCACCCTGTTCTTTTTTCAACGCGAAATGCAACGTTCTCCTATCTCGCAACTTTACATCCTCGAAGATAACGATGATTTCAGCCGATCAGTACTGCAGCGTCGATTCCAGTCCGGTGTTTCTACTGGCTGGTATCGGCGATCTGAAGGACCAGCAAAACGAACGTCTGCTGATATCGAAGATGCTCGCCAATCACACCGTCGACTTCCTGTGGAACACCGGGTCCGACTGGCCCGGATGGCCCGCTCAAGATAACAAAACTACTGTGTTCAATCGATACTGTCGTGCTGGCTTTACGTCCAAGGTATTGTCGCGCTTGTAACTTTCACGGACGTCAATTTTCACGCGGAAATTATTCCTTTGAGCTACTAGCAAAAAATCAGAATAATCTCTCTCGGCGACTTGCCGAATCTGATCCAGGCCTCTGTAAAATTGCTCTTGCAAAGTCTAGAGATGTTTAGATAGCGATGTAGCATGGTCGTCGAGAATGCACGCTTTTTACGAGCGTGACGGCGAATCGTTAGGAGTAAAGCTCTGCATGTACTTCTTCGAAAATCAATTATACAGGTGGGCTTGTGTTCAAGCGTCAGGCAAATGCACTGGTATTACGAACCTGGAGTAGCTAATACTCTGTTTCCGCGCTGCTACAACATATGCCAGAGCGATCAAATGCACGCCTTCGTCGAGGACTTTCGGTGAGAATTTACGAATGACTTACAAAAAAAAAAAAAAGCTTTATACCGCACATCCGAATCGCGGGAATATTTAATATACGTAATGATCGCTGATAATGAGGAAGCTGATATCTCGTTAGACTCACAGGCTGTCTGGGTCTCTTGAAGTGGTTGGTGGCCAAGGTCAATGCCGAGGACGAAGACGCTATACGTTCGCCAACCGGCACAGTACCCCTCAAGGCCCTCGACTTCGCGATCAAGAGATGTAACGACTATATCAGCGCCCAGTCACACGAGGATATCGATCAGGAGGCTGAGAGAGTCTGGTCTCATCAGTGGGACCAATTTATCAGCTGGTACTACCAGATCGTTCGCGGTCAAGCTCTCTTTGTTCGTACCAACGTGTCCTTCAACGTGAGATATATCTGATAGCAAACTTTTAGCAAGCAGCTTTTCTCTTTTCATTTTATGTACTTCTTATCGCTTGAAAATAAATATATCGTACATATCAACAGAAATACGTTCTGGCCTCAAAGCACATATTAAAGAAGATGAGGAAATATTGGCCGCAGATAGACATGGACGGTATAATGAACGTGTGGATTCTGAAGCCCGGGAACAAAAGCCGGGGACGCGGTATCGTTCTGATGAATAAGCTGGAGGACGTGGTGGCAAAAGTAAATCCCACTGGCAAACCGGACACGCGATATGTCGTGCAGAAGTATATCGGTAATAAAAGTTTCGGAGCAATGATTAACCGAATCGGCTAGCTAGAGCATTAATCTTAGGTGTTCACTTTTAATTCGGCTCGGTTAAAAATAGTATGGTTATTTCTGCTAGAACGGCCGTTACTGATTCACAACACAAAATTCGATATAAGGCAATGGTTCATCGTGACGTGCGCCCAACCTTTAACCCTCTGGATGTACAGGTACGCAAATATATCAAGGATGTTTAGATAAGTCACGACATCTCGCAACATCGCTCACGCCAGAACAATTAGCGAGTACAATAGCAACTCGACTCGACGTAAGGAATAATGATAGTTTTGGAAGTAGGGTAATAATCAATTTGTGCCTCGCTGACATTAAAGCGTGCGATCCTGTACGCTGGTAGTCAGACTTCCGGCTATAAATATCTAGAAGTTACACAACACGTTGCCATCTGCATTTAATTATCGCTAATACAATAGCGGTTAAGACCGAAACGTTTTGTCAAGTTTATTACTTGTTTGTACAGAGAAAGCTATCTTCGTTTTTGCTCACAAAAATTCAATTTGGATGACTTCCACGAGTCGATTCACTTGTGCAATCACGCAATTCAATGCAAATACAATAACTGCGGCGACAGGGATCCTGCCCTACCCGCGGACAATATGTGGGACGCCACCACATTCAAAGAGTTTCTCAGGTACGACTTATGTCATGGATAAAAAAAAAACAAAAAATCACTCGTGCACTTTTCTAAAATTCTCATTGTTTTCTTCTTTAAATAAAACATATATGAAGAAAATATGATTCTCATAAAAATTTAGATCCCAAGGTCACAGTAATGCGTGGGACGATATGATCTATCCTGGAATGAAACAAGGCTTGGTGGGCTCGTTATTGGCTAACCAAGAAGCTATGGACCGACGTAAAAACAGTTTCGAACTATATGGCGCTGATTTTATGGTCATGGAGGATTTTTCCGTGTGGCTGATTGAGATCAACAGTCATCCGGATATGAGTTACTCCACCAGCGTTACCAAGCGATTGTGTCAACAAGTGATGGAGGACACTCTTAAAGGTAATTAACGATCTAATTCAGAAATTACTTTCTCTTAAATGATTACAGAATTATTAGAAAAATTGTTGGTGCAGTCGTGATCGACTTTCGAGAAGATAAAAATGCGGATACCGGAGATTTTGAGTTAGCGTATAGGCAGAGAATATCGAGCTGTCAACCATACTTGGGCACAGCTCTATCGCTCCAGGGTACTCGTATTACCACCTGCGAGAAGAAATCGAGTTTGCATCAGGATTCCAAAATCAGTCTAGTCGCGAAGTCTCCAATGGTGAGTTAGATGATAAGAAATAATCTAGCATTGCGAAACAACTCGACATGTTTAATTTATTCGTTAGACGAAAAAGAAATCGGTAATACATAATATTGGGCCAGTGATCGTTGATCTCATCGAGAAACTGGAAATCCAATTAGATCAGGAATTGTATTCTTATTACAATCCGGACTCGCCCAAATCAAGACCGGCACTTCCAGCAACTGCACCGGTGAAGCCTTCGAAAACGTCGATTTCCGATGAGAAAACGGAAACTGTGGCAAAGAGCATCTCAGCGAATACAACAACGTCTGTTAACAAGCCAAAATCATCAACTCCACCCAGAACTAATATCCAGGTAATTATAATCTAAAAGAAGCGTCGTCAACTTTGAAATTAATAACTATTCAATTTGCTGTTAAATATATTCTGTTGTGTTCTGTAGAATCACGCTAAACTTTCAAGTAACAGAAAGAAGTCTCTGCATAAACCAGTACGAAAGTCACGCACGTTCACCGGTATTGCAAGCGATAAACTGGACGCGTCTCCGAAACAAACGTTGATTTCGAAGATTATGGCTCTTCAAGAGCAATCGGCGAACAAGACTCCAAAATCATCCGAGAAATCTTTGAGGAAAAATGAAGAAAAGGTTAACATATATTCGTACAAAAATTTCTATTCATATAAATTATTTATATTAATTTCATATAAGTCATCAATTAGTATTCATATAAATTTCTTGTAATTAAATTAAATTAAATGCTTGTAAAGAAATTCCTTCCTTCTCTGATCTTCTTATCAGATCATCAAGACTGCGATGCGAGACGCCGCGAAAAAGTACAAAAGAAATGTGACTAGCCGGCCGGAAGCACCATCACTGCCGTCCTTACTTACGCCAACAGGCAAAGTCGCCCCCGCGTCAACGAACAAAAGCAAGAATCGTGGCGTTCCGAATAAGCAAGCGCACCATAAAAAGAATAAAGTTCTAACAGATGTCGCCGATATGTACGCTATCGGTTTGAGCCTGACCAAATAATCGAACAGCCTGTCAGTCAGTCCCACTCGTTACTTGTTATTTTCTCCTTTACTGTTGATCGATTTTTCTCCAATTCTATCTACAAGTGATATATGTATACAATAAATAAATGTTACAATTATACCACTAGCAATTTCATTTCCCCCATTTTCTTCTATTAGAATGCCAAAAAATGAGAAAGAAAATTATCCATTACAACAATTCTGAAGCGTCAAGGTATGAAATTTAGAAGTTGGATTTTTTTCTGAAAATCTCGCTCGATAGAAAATAAAGGAAGCAATGAAAGAATAAAGGAATCGATAGAAAAATTTAACTGCAATATAAATAAAACGCAAGAATTTTTTTTTTAATTGTATGAATTTAAAAATATGTGATATATCCATCGATCGCCATGACGTTTGTTGGCCGCGGCTAAGAATTCACGTCATAAAACATGAATGTAGGTCATCAAGTCACGATAATCGATAAGAGTAAAACGGAAGCTGTAAATTATTGCTTTGTAGTAAACTGTCAAATCCAGAGACCAAATTTTGTATGTGTATGAAAGAGCATCCGGATGAAAAATTGAAAAGTGTGATTTTTCAAAATTAATCCTAATTTTGTAAAATGCATTACGACAGCGACAATTCGTTAGTTTGCACGGACAGTAAATCTAAATGGCAAATAACTTTGTCCTCAAAAAATTGCACGATCAGGAAACATTTCGAAGGTTGGCAGGTAGACAGGCATCGAAAGAATTCTATTTACGTTACAGATTTCCATTTACTTATTTTATTGTTAACAACAAATGTTTTATAGATCTGTCCAAAAAATGCAAGCAGC
Source organism: Pogonomyrmex barbatus (assembly GCF_055798465.1). Taxonomy (NCBI): domain Eukaryota; kingdom Metazoa; phylum Arthropoda; class Insecta; order Hymenoptera; family Formicidae; genus Pogonomyrmex; species Pogonomyrmex barbatus. The sequence continues at coordinate 22,577,099 of NW_028297116.1, forward strand.
GGAGAAAAAGATTTGCGATTGATCTTAACAGTTCCAAAATTCGGGATTAATTCGCAGCGTGCGGCCGAGACAATCAAAACGATGGACGCTGAAATCTGTTGCAATCGTGAAGACCTCGAAGAATTGTTGAGAACGAACGACAAGGAGAACGATCAGAAAGATGGAAACATAATATTGACGGATTATTTAAAATTAGTAACAAACGACGAGGCTAAAATAAATCTTCTATTGAAGATTTTGACGAAAGCCGTAAACGAGCATATGTGTTACGTGATCTGCGGCACATTTCCGACTTTGAGGGGACCGTTGGCGGACAGAGGATGGATTGAGAAAAGGACTATTAGAAAAATGATGTCAACCGTTTCCGATACGTACGAAGGTCGTAGTTTTTATTTCGATTTGATCACCGTTCAAAAAGATTCGAATATCGGCATCTTCTTTTACACAGAAGGCTTGCAACAATTGGAAAAATTGCTCCGAGTCTCTGCGGATTTTATATGGTATACTAATAAAAAACCTGTTATAAGAACGGACGATAAAACGATCGTGAATAAATTTGTCGGAAGCTATTTTACGTCCAAGGTAATTCAATTCATAAATGCGCGTCACGCGTAAGAAATATAACAATTTTCAATTAGCGAAATGTTTAGGTCGATATGTGTAACAACATGGAAAAAGCCTATTGGTTTTACGAAGCTGGTATATCGAACATACATTTTCCTCGATGTTACAATTTTGATCAAGTATGGATATATAGTTTATATGTATATGCGAATTATAATATTTACATATTAATATACACGTTACATTAATGGACGCCGAGTTATTCCAATAGTCAGCACAAATGGAGGAATTCATACAGGATTATTACATCACTGCGTGTTTTGGGATTTTAAAATGGTTTTCGTTGCTCGCCAATTTGGTAGGACCGGAAAATACCTGGTCCCCGAATGGAACAATTCCCATTAATATGATTTCATTCGCTCTGGAACGCTGTGTGGAATATATAAGGTTGTAAAAAATATTGTAGCATTATAAAAGTAAATTATACAAATATCGTACAAAATTTCCAGCGTTCAAGTACACGAGGACATAGACCGTAAAGATTATGACACGCCTCTTTCCGCTTGGCATCAATTTTTGGATTGGTACCATGAAATAATATATGAGCGCGTTTTATTGAAAGAAACCGATAAAATTGACATAAATGTATGTATGAACGCCATAATTTTCCGCCATATATATATATATATATATATATATATATATTGTGGCGTATGTATAAATTCTGGAAAGTAAAAAAAATGATTAAGGAAGTCCGAAATTCGCAGGAGCTTGTAAGATCTGTGCACGATATAATGAAAGAAATGATAAAATATCGACCACAAAGTAAAATCGATGGTATAAGAAATATATGGATTTTAAAACCGGGCGACGATAGTTTAGGACGCGGAATTGTTTTGAAAAGTTCTTTGGTTGAGATCCTCGCCAAGGTAAATCAAGCAGCAAAAGAAAATACTAAATACGTTGTGCAGAAATATATAGGTATACATCAATTTGTTTAATGCAAGAGTAAAACATTTTAAACATTATTTATTATTAATCATACTCGTGTCATACAATTTACAATTTACAGAACGACCCCTGCTTGTTCACAAGACAAAAATAGATATCAGACAATGGTTCCTGATAACCAGTACACAACCTCTCGTAGTGTGGATGTACAAGTATGTGTATTTTTTATTAACTTTTATTTATGCTTCAAAGCTCGCAAATAATTAAAGTTATTTAAATATTAGAGATATATTAATACGATTCGCTTCGAAAGACTTCACCCTCGGTGATTTTCACGAGTCCATTCATCTGTGCAACACGACAGTACAGCTGAAATATCGGAACTTACCGAGATGCAATTCTAACTTACCTGAGCAACGTCACTGGAATCTTCAAAATTTCAAAGATTATCTTCAGTACTTATTTTACTTTTGTTCTTTTATGAGAAACTAAAAGCAACTCAGCTCTATCAACTACTTGTCCATTTAGATCGTGCGGTCAAGAATTGGCTTGGGAAAAAGTCATTAGGCCGGGAATAAAGCAAAATCTGATAGGCGCGCTTTTAGCGTCACAAGATAATATGGTAAATCGTAAGAATAGTTTCCAATTATATGGCGCTGATTTTGTGGTAGCTGATGATTTTTCGGTGTGGTTATTGGAAATAAATACAAATCCACGATTACATCCACCAAGCAGCGATGTCACCGCGCAACTCTATCCGGAGATAATTGAAGACACGCTGAAAGGTATGTTAATTTAAAAAAATGAAAAAATATATTATTTAAAAAGTTTCATAATTGTCATGTATTATAATCCATAGTGGTCTTAGATCGTCGTAAAAATAAAAAAGGATCTTCTGGAAAATTCGAATGTATTTACAAGCAACGCAATCCGTTTTGCGGCGTCAATATTTTGGGACAAGGCACGAGTCTCGGCATTCGTGGCAAGGGTTTATTCATGACGCCGAAATCACCGCAAGATCTCTGACGTAACGCAACTATATAAACATTGCCGAAATTCACTTCTTCGATTGCCTATTTCGCAAAGAATTGTTTCCAATTTCAATCATAATCCGTTCCGTAACGCGAGCAATTTCGTATTAACATATAAACAATGTGTCACAAACTGCTAGCTACATGTCGAAAAATATCTATGTCCTTTTTTACTTTTCGCATAGCGCATTTGATAAGTGGAGAAATAACTGGAAAACAGTAATTTATTAAAAACATGTTTATGTTACAAGTAACAATGTTGTAGGTATACAATCCTATATAGACAAGCGTTCTTCTCTTTTTACGGAACAATGCGTACATATTATTATGATTAACGGAGATAGGGCTATATCACGTTCCACATCCATTCATTATTCACGTACAAAATTATTTTAGTTTTATAATTTTTTTTTTCAAGTCGTTATAATATTCTTTCAATTTGATTTTTTATTGTAAAATGTATCATTCCATTTTATCATTTCAGAATAAATATATTTCGCGTCAGATTCAAATAATGTAGATTAATTAGATAAAGTTAGTCATATAACAATTGTAAAATAATTATCTAGAATAATTCCAAGAAAATCATTTTCAAAATTGCATCATCATATTTCAGAGCTGTTGATAAAATAGATAATTGTTAAAGGAGAAATAAGATAATTAACGTCTTCCGTAATAAATTATAATCATTAATGCTACCGGCATTAATAATTAATTTACTATTATTGCGACATGATCAAATGTTATATGCACTTTATCTCACTGAAATAAAATTGTTACGATTTTTGTGTATAGAGAGAAATAACAGAGGACTTACGATACAAATAGCATATGTATAAATCATGGAACTTCTAATTGAGTTAGAATATACTTACATCAGATAGAACGAATCGGTTATTTCAAAAGTTGTCTCTCTATGATGTATAAATTTGAAAGTTTTTAATAAATTAAAAATATCAGTGTCATTACATCTTTACATATTAAAAAATTATGTTCGCTCATATTGATGTTAGTATAATCTCACGTAACATGAAATCCCATCTGTATCTATGTTGAAACCTGACAAGACGAAATCCGATTATTTAATTCTGATGTGTTCTATCGTCATCGCAATCAAATAAAGTATTCAATCTTGTTTGATTTCAACAATCGCTTTGAATACATTAGAGTGAGCTTTGTATCTTATGTTACGGCACTTATCTATGTACCCACGTAGGTACAGTCTATAACTGTTCTCGCGATCAAGTATGAAAGCTGACAAGATTTCGTGTACATATCACATGTAAAACTGCATAAAACAATATTATAAACTTACGTAACCGATTTTAGCGAAAAGGATAACTTAGGCCTTGAATTATTTTTGCCTAAGATCCTTTTTTGCTCCTCCTTGACGCGCTTTTCATGTTCCTTCCTCATTTTTTGTCTTTCCTCTTCCATTAATCGCTGCTCTTCAACCATGGCCAATCTTTCTTCAGCCTGAGGTTAAATATGCATTAATATTGCATAGTAACACCTCATTTTCAAATAAATCGCCCACTTACCAGTTTCTTCTGAGCTTCCTCTATCTTTCTGTTGTTCTCTTCCATAATCCTCTCTAGTTCCTCACGCTTCTTCCGCTCTTCCTCCTACAATGACAATAAGATAGGTTTACACAAAGCAATGATGTTGTCGATCACCATCTGTTGTCACATCTTTCGAAATCATAGTGCTGCTATGTCAACAGCCTAGTGTTATACATCCTAAATACCTTTATGGAAAGTTTGGGATACATGAAATTTTAAGATCTCGAAAAAAAAAAGGATGGCTTATCGAGAGAGATAATCACAGAGAGAAAAAGAGTGAGTGACATAGGACATGTGTTTAAACATAGTTCCTTCTTTTGTGTCAAATGTGTTCCTCTTAGATCCAGCATATGCTGTTCTTTCTCAGACTGCCCAAATAAAAACACGACGATTTAAGATGATCATTTAAATGCGAGAGAAAATTAATTTCTTATAACTTTACACAAATCAGTATGCATGCAAGAATATATAGAAATTATTATTTTCTCTCTCATAAACGCGATATCGTAATGTTTTGGTGAGTGTGTGTAATAAAAATTAGGTGTTAAATGTGTATGTGTATGTGTGTAATGTTATTTATAATATTGTATTTGTAGGCAAGATTTTTAAATGAGGTCTGTATATAATAATTCAGAAATTAATACCCTAAGGTACATTTATATGAATGGTTGTTGCCATCCGCCCGACCTGTTGATGGAAATTCGTTGTGTCCCATGGTAATAAAGTTTAGCGAATCTAAAATGAGCCCTACCATATGGTCTCTCCGATACAAAATGTTGAAACAAAGAACGATAAAAATATCGGTATAAAATGAATTATGAATATATAAATTGGATAATACCTGAATGAAGCTCACACGCCACCACGTAGGGGATGCCTTCTTCATCGAGAATCATTCAGCAGTGAGTAAAAAACCGGCATCTTCTGTTGGTAGGCAGTAAGGAAGGTGACCTATATATCGCTAGGTCGCTATGGGATTCTAATTTCTGCCCCCTTAAGTTCTCTACTTCTCCCTTTCAAATAAACTTCTTCCCAAACTTGTAGAGATATATATATATATATTTGGTGCAAACTCAATGTGCAAAGTAATGAGAGTAAAATTTCTAATAAATTTGTAATCAGGATTGTTGTTCGGTTGATGAGCGAGTTGATTATTTAAAGGTGAAAGTAAATAAATGTACACAGACATAAAAAAATGTGGTAACAAATAAAATCAACATATGGAATTAAAAAAAAAAAGCGATTTTTTAGCGATAATAAATCGGTTAAATCTATATGCGCAAATTAAATAATAGGATTCCTTACTAAAATTTAGTATTTGTAATTAATCGCTAGACAAAATCAAAAAATTAAAGAATAGAATTATAAAAATAATTATGTCGTTAATTCTCTTGAATTCAAAGGAAAATACTTATATTCAGTTTATATAGAAATATATTCAAAATATATTTTCGCAAGCAAGATATAATAAATTTATATTTAAGAAAACGATATTTTCACATATTTCTGTATATCTTTCTATATACATCAGTAATGAATATAATTAAATCAAGAATGCTTCTAAATTTATAGTGGATTGTAAATTATTCTTATTTATAATGTTTAACATATATGTCAGTAATGTAATATTGTCGCTGTTTCAAAATTGACATAACAACTGCTCAGGGAAGAATATATATATATATATATATATATTACTTTCCTATGGTTTTTCATATAAGAATAACTTTATTTCAGACTTTATTTTCAGACGAAAAACTTGTTTCACTCGATGAATTACAAAGTTTGGGATTGTTACTTTTTCTAATCAATGATATTTTTTCTTTTCTACTGTCTTAAAGACTGTAAGATGTGACAATGTGGACAGTCACGTACGCGAATATGTTTTTATAAATTAGCTCGAGTAAGTATATAAGAAGCCTGATACAAGTAGATCCGCCAACATGCGCAATAATTTTAGAAACTGCGAATAAAAACTGCCGATCCAAATGAATCAGAGCAGTTTAAACACAGTTTCTAGAATTGTTGACACGAACGTCAATTCAGATACCGTGTGATGAAAAAGGTTATAATGTTGTACAGAGATATATAAATATATATATATACATGGTACAAACAATTTGATCATAAATAACCGATACATGCGCTTGTGTAGCACAGCATCCTTTCCATAATATATAGAATATAGCTTCTCAACAACGCGACCTCGGTGGATGTTGAGAAGTCGAAGCAGTGTGGTTTCCCCATTTTTAAATTTCTTATGATACAATCGCGAACCACAATGCTTCTAGCCCAAACGCTGTGATCGTAAACTAAGATAAAATCGGTTCATCATATCGGTCAATCATATTTGTTGCTACAGGTAGTACAATTTGCCAATCCTTACAAGACATTAAGATTGAAAGATTTACAAATTGTACTTGGTCCAGCCTAACAACATTACATTAACATTTCGATATATTTTGAATAATTTTTTTAATTAGTTACAAACTTGACATTATGTAAACATAATACAAGTCTTCAAAATTTATATATTAATAATATATTTATATTATTAATATATATATTAATAATATAAACAATATCGACTAAGATTACTTTTTTGCAATAATACGTTCAATCGCTAATGAAATACTAAATTTGTCTCCTACTGATCGTAACAGCGCTTGGGCTATCACTGACCAATATTTCTATGGATAGATCTTACCTCTCTTCGTTTCTCCTCCTCACGTAGTTTCGCTTGTCTCCATTCCATCTCCTCCATCATTTGACGCTCCATAGCCCTCTTCGCTTCTTCCACCCGCCTTTGCACTTCTGCTTCAATTTCCTCCTTACGTTTCTCAAGTTCTTCTTCTACTCTCTTTTGTACAAGTTCTTCTATACGTTTAGCTGCCTCCTCTTCCACCATCTTCTGTTCCACTTCGCGTTGACGTCTGGAGACAGATAAACAGCAATCTTCTTCCAGAGCACCATTTCAGAAATCATTTTAATCATGTATAAAAATAAAGTTAATAGCATGCCAAGGCTCGATTAGATTTTAAAAAGTTGTAAGAATTTATCAATAATTATTTGAACCAAATTAAAATTTATTGAATATAACAGCAATGAGAAAAATGTTATCGAAAAATCTTGGTACTTGCATACGACACAAACATGTTTCTGTTTTTTTTTTTTTTTTGCAAAAACATGTTATAGTAAAGTGATGAGCCTCAAATAGAGAAAACCACCACCATGATATAATTACACATTCTTACCCAACCGCGCTCGTGGTGAGGATTTTGTTCATTAATTCTTTCTTTTTCCTGACAACACAATTATAAAAAAAACAGCGTATAACAAAAATTTAGATTATGCAAAATAAATGTACGTGTTCCACTTGATACGCGCGCGAGAAAGAAAGGGAGAGAAAGCGACGTAATTTAAAATTGGAAAATGTATGGCGCACTTTCCAAGCCTAATGCGAACTATATCAAGAGGAACATCGTCGTCACAAAATTCAATGTATATACCTTTGCCGCTCCATTTCTGCCAGCCTTTCCACTTCGTCCATCTTCCGATCCCTGTCTCTGTACGATCGTTTCTTGTGACTGACGATGTGCACGTCGTCCGACACGTCCGAGCCAGTGCTAGACGACGCGGAATGGGATCGTTTTCTGTAACAACAAACAACAACATTACCTGTAGATACTTATAATATACATTAATAATCGTTATAATCGGATCGAACGTCATTTGCATTTATGTCGAGATCAGGAATTTACCGCGCGACAGCGAGATAGTTTGCGGATCTGCAATGTTTTTAATTTCTTTTTTCTCTCGTTATCGCTTTATCATCGAACGCGGGGGTGACAAGATGGCCGCGCGCACGGAAAATCGAAATTTCTCAACGAATAAACGAGAATAAACGCATCGGTTCCGTCACGAGCGGCACGCACCTGGACTTGGAGCTACGCTCCTTCGGCTTGTCCGAGTATTTGTTGTTAGAATGCTTCTCGCGCGACTTGGATCGCTTGCGCGAGTGCTTGCTCTTATGACGCCGTCTGCTCGGCGATTTCGATCGGGAGCGCGACCGGCCCATTTCCTCGAGCTCGACCGTCTTTCTTTGCCGAATGCGATCGCGATTTAGCGAAGAAAAACCGTGTTCCCCGTACGCGAGTTGATGCGAGTTCACGGCCACGTGACGAGACAAACGATATCCACGAAATATTCACACCGCACACGCGGACATACTTCCGTCTCCCGTGCTGTTCAACTGGCGGCCATCTTTAAATCACGATGCTGCGTCGTAGAGATACGAAACTGATGCTCCGATACGGCCTTCAGCGTGGCGACAAGCTGCGCCCTCACGAACGCAGCACTCGGTAAACAAGTGCTTCATATCGACAGCACCAATATAAGGTATTATAGAGAGAGAGAGAGAGAGAGAGAGAGAGAGAGAGAGTTTTATATCTTAATGTTTTTCTTGTTTTTTGCAATTGCAATGAAAACAAAAAAAGAGGAACGAGAAGAGAATGAGATTCCTCAAACAGCTACACTTTATTAGCGTTGCAATATTAGTCACGAAGGAGAAAATTACACCATTTGATGAAATTTGTTATTTTATACATTGTCATAAAATATCTTTAGGAAATCATTGAATATAACGTTAATATAGATTCGATAAAAAATAAAACTTAAAAAAAATATATTGAAAATTGAGCTTCGATTATTTTGCTGATGTAAAGCCTTGTGTCCACGATTCTAAAAATTAATTCTCATTGATCAATTGACCGACATAAGATATTGACGAAAAATCAATCGGTTAATAATTATAATATGTATCGCAAGTAAAAGCGTGATTTAGGAGACAGGCGCGCATCTGTAATCGGCTATTAATTAGACTTGTTTCTGTTCACACATTTGTTTCTGTTTCATTGGATCGCATTAAAACTTTTTAGCTTGCTTTTGTTAAATTTCAAATATATATCTACTTCATTTTAAGTACAACAAGTATACACCGGCAGCTACAAAAAACAGACCAATTAACATCTTAACTCGTTCTGTTGGAGTTCGCACGTTCGGAGCGGTCTGAAGTCATCAACGTGTCCCGCGCCGTTTCTAAGGTTGCGAGCGCGCGCGCCGATTCGAACGCGCGTTCGCCGGTCCAATTCCGGTGCGTTCCGCCGATTCAGCGCCGCGCGCGGCAGCACTGCCGGGCAATCTCTCCCCTGGCGCTTGACGCTGACAGCTGTGCCGTGCCTGTCCGTCCGTTCGTCCGTCCGTCTATCCCGCTATTTGCCGCCGCGCCATTCCGGTCCGTTCCGCTGGCGAATGCCAGAAAGCAAGATGGCGCCCGTCTGTTTGCGGATACTTCTGCCGTGGATATAAATACGCGCGAGGAGGAAAAAAGGGGAGAAGGAAAAAAGGAGCAGTGCCGAGAAACTGTCGCGGACGATCGTGCGATCGGTGCGTCAGTTGTCGTTGATTGCCCGCATCCCGACCGCGGTTGACATTGACATCGCCACGCGCCGCTGTAACGTCGCGTGAACGCGTCAGTGTCCGTGTTCCCTGTGTCGTGTCCCCATCACCATCGCCGTCGTCGCCGTCGTCGTCGCCGTCGTCATCATCGTCATCGTCGTCGTCGTCGTCGTCATCGTCATCGTCGTCGTCGTCGTCATTCTCGTCGTCACGGTCTCTGTTATCCGTCCGCGTAGCAAAGTTGCGGGTCGGCGCGTGACCACCCGCGCCTGTTTCGTCCGCGATCCAGGTCGCGGCTCCAGGAAGGCGCTCCCGCGAACGGTGCCCACCTGAGGAATGCCAGATCGGCTGCGATCCGCCCGATAGATCGGCGGCGGATCGGTAGCGCGACGTGCCGTAAGCGACGAGAAGTGAGAGCGAGAAGCCGTTGAAAAGCAAAGAGAAAGAAAAGGCGAAGGGAAGGGAAAGACAAGGAATATAATAAAAACGACACGGAGTGCGTGTGCTCTCGTGGGGATTCCCCTCGCGAGAAGGTGATCGCGGTCGCTACTCTCCCGTGACGTATGTGTGTCGCGGAGGTCGTCTGTCAGACGGGTCGGTCGCCGCGAGTGTCTCCGTCGTTCACGTTGCCGTCCGCGTTCCCGTCGCGTCGCGAGTGCCATCGGCGACCTCGATGCGCTGTCGCCCTCCCCTGGAGGACCATCCCCTCTGGACGCCCGGCGGAATCAGCTGCTACTGTTGCTGCTGCTACTGCTGCTGGGACTACTAGCCCGGCAGCTACCTGCGAGGATACTTTTCCGTTGGAGCGGTGGGGCAAGGAGGCGCCGGAAGCAGCCGCGAGTCCGGAAGCATAGCGAAGAAGATGGCCTTCAACGAGGTGAGTACCTTTGCTGGCTCTCGTATGTTTGTACGTCGCTTACGTGCGTGCGTGCGTGCGTGCGTCACGCGTTCCCGTTGCACCATGATCGCGCGTCGGATCGTTCGATCTCGCGGGGTTGACCCCGCGACCCCCCAAACGCCATTCCTAACCTAACCTCCCTTTCTGCGCACAGCTGGTACGCTATCAACGTACTCCCGCTTCGCTCCTCCCGGCGATCATCCCCCTTGCCTCCTTCCCCCCTCCTCCCTCCGCGCGAATCGACGTCACTCTATCTCTCTTTCTCTCTTTCTCTCTCGCGGCGCCAGGCTCGAAGACGCTTAGCGTTCGACAAGAATTGGTCTTACGTGGGCGCAAATTCGATGAATTTCACTTGATATGGTGGCTTTAAATGGATCCGCAGAACGGAATATTTTAAGTTTTCTCGTTTTGCATTCGCGTTACCAAAATGGAAAGATATCAAATTCAATTCAACTCAAAAGACGAAATCAATATTTGTGACGATTCAAATTAAAAGTTCTAATTAGATATGGGTCTCGCAGCAACCGATACGCGATAATTCTAATCAGAATCGATAGTGACGTGTGTATCACATCATTATTTTACACCGCTGGTGTGTCTTTCATAAATGTAATTTTATATAATCTCTCTAATCAGACTAATCGCGGTAATCACGCAAAAATTACTTTGTAGCAAGAGATTATTTAGTCAAAAATTATCCACCGCGTGTGTTTAACGTCTTGTCCAATGCAATTTCTGTGACCGTTTATGTATCCCATGCAGCCCATTAGTGCATTCCAATAATTAAACACGGTGAAAAGAATCATTTTGCAAAATGTTACACAATAAAATTTCGAAAGCGAAGCCAGCAAATTCCTTAGGTTTCGTCCCGCGCGTCATCGCGATAATGCGCGGGACGAAAAACCTAATTGTCTCGCATCCTTGAATCGTCGCGATAAATGCCATTGAAGCAGGATTTTATCAGCTACAGGGTTTTATCAGCTACAATAATTCTATCAGTTTGACATAGTAATTTCATGATTGGCTCACTGTTATATCGCCTTACTATCGCTGCATTACGTAGCTCGCCCGATCTGTTTCGGACCGCGCTGCGCCGGTTTCGAATCACAACAATAACACTGGATGAGCCCTCCTCGTTGCCTGATCGTCACTCCTCGATTTTGATAAGAGAACTCGCGTTCTCTCGTCTCGGCGGATGCTCGCTCGACTGTGCGATAGCGGCGTTACACGTGTTCACGTCTGCTCGCAATCGGCCTGAAGAAAAGGAAAGAGACGTTTCGATTAATCACTCGAGCCTCCCGGTTTTCAGTACGTCAGCCTTCATATCTCCGTCCGATGTAACACGATTGATCTGACATCTTAATAATCTCTCGGTCGGCATTATTCCCTATTTCGAGCGCATCCGAGTTTTCGCGTACAATGGGAGATAATATCAACCCTTTCGCGGTATCGTGAGAAACTTCCCATCGCTTGTTAGGATATACGGCGCTCGATAGACTCGTTTTTTTTTATTTTTTTATTTTATTTTATTTTTTTTTATTATATTCGCCGATGTCGTGGCCGACTAATTATCTTTTACCGACATCCAGAGGACTTTGCGCGATCGCACGGAGATGAAATTTGCAACGGAGCGTGGATGATAACTTACTTCTCCTTGTCTCTTCGACGAATGCGTTATCGTCGTCGGTGGCATACGCAACGTGCGGCATGCACGCATGCATGTCGTAATAGTATAATTGGAATCAGTTTTATCGCACTCGTATTCCTCGATGAGTCGACACGTACAAATACAAAAAAAAAAAAAAAAAAAAAAAAACAGGAAATAAAAACGCGCGCCGGTGCGTAATTAATATACCGCGATTGGATTTCACCGATAGCCCGCTATAACGTTACGGTTACGGCTCGAAACACTTTCGACCGGTGTGATAATCCCATGGAACGTGACTACTCTTCTCACGTTGCTTTTGATACTTTGGAAGGAATGCGCGTGTGTGCGTGTCCGCGACACGATTCGTTCGCGATTCTTTTCTTCTCTTGGTGAACGCATCGCCTGCCCCGCGCTGCCGAAAGATCTCGTCGTGCGATGGAGTTTTCGTTTCGATCGCTTTCCTAAGATAAATAAGTATCATTTTTATCACGCGCCCGATCGATTAAATTTCCTTCCGCAGATGCAAAGCGACGTGTTCATTTGCGATCGCGTCGTTCGAGATACGCGGATTCATTTCGGGCTCCCGATTGACGACTATCTCGAGATCGGATCTCGATATCGGATTTATCCAAAGTATTCGTTGTCATTATCTTATCTCCGTCGTACTTCACGATTTCACAAGTTTCGCTTCTATCCGACGAGATCTGTAGACGAAACAATCGCAAACAAAGCTACACGGTTGGTAGATTTGAGTATTTTTGTGAAAAAATTTGCTAAAGCTTTGTATTAAGTAATCTACAAATTTAATGTTTGTTATGTTTGTTATCACATGTTTTTGTTACGTTAATGATAAATTGACCTTGATAAATATAAAATGTAAAATTATTAAAATGGTTTAAGCAAATATGTTAAAGTATAATAAAGTAAATATAATCTGTATGTATTTATTATTAAATGTGTAAAATTTACTTATTTAATTAGGAGAAATTTATTTAATTAGGAAAAAAATGTTGATTACTCTAGCATAACAGGAATGACTGTATGTTACCTATAATATTATTAATATCATGTTATTTTATCATAAAAATTATGTGTTAATTGTAAACGCATAATAAATTTCTAATTGAGATTACATTTCTTTTTTGTTTAAATATTCACGTAGCATCTCAATGTGTTAACGTTTAACGTATCCATATAACTTTTTAAGTAGACATCAAAAATTTGAGTGAATCATATGTAATTTATGTTAAATTTAACACATTTAATTTTTAACTGTGTACTTGCGACTGTTGATATCGATCGACATGTCATATATCAGCGCTTACGATGGGATTCTCCACCCCTTCGACGTCTCTCACGCGCGATCTCCTACGGCTTCGTTTTCGTAATGCCGAGTTCTCTTGCCCCTGTCTCCGTACTCGCAACTCGTCTATCTCGAAATGGACTCGTCGAGAATCAGATGCCAGTTTCCCCCTACGAACTTTTCGAGCAACCTGGAAGGGCTGCGAGCAACGGCACCTGATACTATACACACACGCGTACTCTGAATCGCAAAACTTGGAAGCGAATTAAGAGAACTTTTCTGGCGAATTCCGTATAGACTTGTTATTGACATTGGTTGTCGAAACGACTGTTGTCTCCAGACTTTCACGAAATTCGCGTTCTACGATATTTCAGCAAGTGCGGCAGAAACATTTTGCATGTATTGCATGTATGAAACTTGTGTTGTGGAAATCAAGCGCATTCTTCAAAAGACATATTTGAATTTTTATTTGTTCACTTGGTTACAGAAAAAAAACATTTTTCATTCATACAACATTTAACGTTCGTATTCGGAATGTTAGGAAAATTCTATTACGTCCTGCCGGACGTGCACGGAGAACCGTTAACATCGGTTCTTATCGGCTCGCATTTAAAAAGTAACTTCGCTCAACACACGCGACCGCTTCTTATCACCGCGCGTTGTTCCTCGTCCGGTTTTATCGCACCGGACAGAGGCGTGTGCGCACGTGGAATGTATACCGTTATTACGTGGGCCGATTACGATCGACGAAGCTTCGGCGGTGTCGTCGATCTTCGTCGAGTTTCTTTTTCAGGCCATCGCGTAATTCGTGAACGCGTAAACAGGTTGCGCCGACTCTCTTCATTAAGACATTCGGACGACATTCGAACAGTTTATTTCGCAATTCACTCAATCGATCCAATTCTTCCTCTTTTATCGATTTTTACGACCTAGAAGCTTTCCACCATTTGAATTCAACTATCGCTGTTAAAAATTTATAAGACAGATCGCGACACGTTATGTCCCGTTTGCCTGCGTAAAATCTGACGTGTTTTTACTCACGTGTCCAAAGTAAGATAACTTCCCACGTGTCAAAATCGAGCCTGAAGATCGACGGCAATGCGAATTTATTCTATTATTGCGCGGCGCGAGTAAATCGTTTCAAGGAGGAGTCGCGTGACGGCGGTCGCCGCTATCGCATTAGCGTTACGTAAGATTCGTGTTACACGGCTATTTAGTGGCTCGCATTTCCTTGGACGCGCGCCGCACGTACGGCAATGTAGGCCGGATGCGGCCGGGACGCGTTTTACCAGATGCACCGACACGTATGACACACGACCGAGACCGTGGGCGAGATAGCGGCGGAATCGAACTATGGAAATTGACAAAGGCCGGGCACATCCGTGATTAAACCTGACGCTCGCGCGCGGACAATGCACCAATTGTGCTCCGCTTCCAGGTGTGTGCCCGGCGTTTCCTGGTAAATTAAAATTTGCCATCCCAGCTCGGCGGCGACGCGATATCGCGTCGAATATTTTTCGAAGATCGACCAGACGCGCGACGATACGCACGTCTCCCGCGTTCGTCTCGTCAATTCCGATTTGGCGCTCGCGCTTTTGCGACGCGCGACGCGACGCGACGCGACGCGAAATACGATATTATACTCTCGTTATACGCCGCATATTTCCACGAAAAGGAAATCACGCTCGAATGGCGCTCTCGGAGTAATTTCGTTAATGTTCGTGCTACCTCCGACAATTTAGATCATCCACGTCGATACCGCGGCGAACGCTATGATTTTTCCTCAGCGACGCTTTTGGCCGCGATCCATTTTTATTTCCGATAAGATATACGCGTCACCGAAAAGAAGGGAGCATCTGCGCTTCAGCGAGCGAGCACGCGTTGCATGGGTTGCCGATAAAAATTGGCAGAGTCGTCAGCCAAACCCCGGGTTCGGCGAAATCGCTGAATAAAGGCGGTACCACAAGTCGATCCCGATCGTTAGACCAAGTAAATCCTTTCTCTCGAAACGGCAGCTATAATCTTTGTATAATGTTGTGGATGATTCTGAAGGAGTTCGACCGCAATTCGATCAGTCTTCCCTTAAATTCCCAATCACAATGGCGAGTCACTGCACTTCCGATCAAAGGGAGAAGAGCTATTTTTCATTTATCTTTAAAAGAGATACCCAAAGCGTAAGTAAAGTTCCGAAACTTTCGGTGCCATCAATCTTTTCGGAGATGTAGTGCTTGTTGTCGTAACGTGTGCACGGAGTAATTGCGAGTCTGCGAGTCTCTCTTCGGCGCAACACGAATTTCTCCCCGTAGACATCTAAATTATGATTAAGCAAGTCCTCCGGGGTAATCTTGTTCCGCAGAAATATAATCACTGCGACGTAGGCTTGATACAAACATACAATTTTTAAACTAAATTCTCTAGCTGTTGAAGATTATTCTACTAAAGTTACATAATTGATAAAAAGATTACAAATGTCAAAGGATACATTATTTTAAGGTATCGTTTCCCAAAAGTCGTTGGTCAAATTTTAGAAAGTCAATGCCCTTTGCTATGACGCAATTTCAGTGCGCCGAAATTTTTCTTTTTTTTTTCTTTTTTTCTTTTTTTGCGACATTGTCGTGGCAATAACATCGGTAAAGTTCATCGATGTAACTGCGGGAAAATCATGGCACCGGGATGGTCGGTATCTCCCGGGGAGAACTTTTGATTCCGAGCGCAACGCACGCGCGAGGGGGAATTAAATCGCGGCGATTCGCGCGAGGGGGGGGGGGTTTCGTTCGGTCGTAAACGTCACGGGCATGCGATCCCCCCTCGTAAAGCGTGTAACAGCGTTCGTTGTGCCCCGTGCATGTGCGACGTTATGCGCACGTGTGCGTACATAAATACCGGCGTTTGCGCCTGCATTTATCTACGAGGTTGCGAGAGCATATGGCGCCTGTGGCCGCGCGCTTATACGTGGCTCTCGTGTGCACGTAGGTGATAACGCCGTGGTCGCGTACCTAACAGTTAACGCCGACGCCTTTGGCGTATTTAACGTAGACCGGAGGAGCAGAGCGCGGGGAGGGGGGAGGGGGGGAGGGGGTGAACGAGCGCGAGAGGGATGTATGATGTGAATTGCAAGCGTGCTCGCTGCAGCGTTAATCTCGGGGCCAATGTATCTCGCGCCATGAAGCTTCGTTAGTACGTCGGATTGATTACGCCGAGGGCAGGGGCGGGTAAGGGCAGGGGGCCTATAACGACGTACGGCACGTCGTAAGAGACAGAAACGCGCGTTAACACGGGGCGGAATTATCGACCGTAAAAGTGGACGCGATGCTTTGCGACGTATAATTAAGCCTGGAATGCATACGCCTGGTATGCGTCGATGCGCTCAACTGGCTTCGGGGGGGGGGGGTTTCTTAGTATTTATTTCCTCGCAGGCGCTTATCACGCGGGAAGCAGCGTCGAGATTAATTAATAATAGGCAAAGTGGGGTAGGTAGATACCCCTCGTTCGTACGTTGTAATACATAACTGTCAGGAACGCAAGTGCGCGTTACGTGCGGGGGTTTAAATGTACTGAAATTGTTTTCGAATTTTTAACGCGGGTTCATACATAACATTTTCGTAAGACGAAATTTTTGTTTTGCTTTGTTCAAAATTCTAATCTAATTCATAAAAATTTATCTAACCGCACGTAAGAGCGATACACAAAAAGCAGATCGTGAAATGATTACAAGCATTGTGCTCGGTGATCCGTGATGGCAGAAAACTGACAATTTAATGCAGAAACAGTCACGTTTGAAAGTAGCTGGTTCACCTGTCGGACCAGACGCGATTGGCGATAGGCAAATGCGGTCTACACGCTTGACGGATTTCCGTATCGACCGGCACATATTAACTAGCGCATGGTCCACGGACTTTTAACACCTTTCCGAAATTGTCGCCGTCGATGACGATTACGTAATACGTAAAGGCGTGACGAAAAAAAGGCCGTGTAACAGGTTTTCGTTCATGGTGAAAGGAAATTCCAATTTTGCGGTGATGCGTTGCGCACGTTCGAATCAAGATGGAACTCCATCTAACACGGAAAAAAACTTGACTCGTAATGAACATGAAGCGTGTAATTGCCTTAAATAGTAAATGTAATCAAACGATTGCATGTATTTAATTGAAAAAAATACAAAAAAAGTAAAAAAAAATCAGTCCACTAGCGAGCGTACAGGCTAAATTGTTTATATTTTTAAAATCTTTTACAGACATTTTGTTCGCGTTATTTAATAGAAATGGTAAGAGTGATATATCATCGTCTTCTAATGAATTTCCGGTTATCTTAGATCCCGCAGGATTTCTAATGGAATTGACAGGTAGTCAGTGAGAATTTCAAGCGCAATGGCGAAGTGAAAAAAAGGAGACGTCGCAAGATCCCTCGCGTTTCCCGGAAGTGACCTTTGAAAATTCCCTCGGAACCCCGACTTTCCGTGCCCAAGTTTGCCTTCTCACTTCGTCGTCACTGCTCTTTGAAACTTCCGTTGAATCGCGCTCCATCTCAATCCCTTCATCTCGTCTTGAGAGCGCACTTGAACCTCTTATCCGATCGCGGTTTCTTACTGGTGGCGCTGCCATTACTTCCCTGTTTTTCGTCTTGAAATTCATCCTGGCTCGAAAGTTTGCTTCGTAAAACAAACAAAACTCGGATTCGCCGCACGCTCTAGATCAAGGGCGAAGAGAAAAAATCATATCATATTCTTCCGAGATTCCGGACTGTGATTGCGATTTATAGAATGTGAATGGACCATATAATATTTTGAAAATTTTGCGATTGATTGCTTTATCTTTTTTCGGAAATTGCGAGGAATCGTACAACTTTCTTTTTTTTTTTTGCTATTACGTTTGAAATTCTTATTAAACCTTATATCTATCAAAGCTATTAGAATGCCACCAGGTTTAGGAGAACGTTGAAAAATTATAATGGAGAAATGACGTATCACTATTCTTCTTCCAGTGTTATTAAAAATATTCTATATTATTTATTTCATTTTCTTGAAATAACTTTGATCCTGGCTCTCGTTATATATTTCAATTTTTGTGATATAGAGATGCGATGGGCTATTCTAAAGTAATAATGCATTGATAATGCAAGTTTGGAGCATCTTACTTTTGCTGACATTATACAGCGATGGTAATCCATCATGCTCTACTGAAGCTGTCTCGTCGCAGGAAAGCATTATGAACAATATCTATAAATCATGACAGCACATTTAGCCGGCAAGTGTTTCCACGCGAATTCATGTCAGTACGAAAGCATTCGTTAATACTGCGAAGTTCTGAACTCGAACTCTATTTGCGGAATGCGTCGGAGGTCGAAGTCCGAAAAACAACGCATTTAGTTTCAGTAAAAGCGGTCGATCGGACGGCTACGATGGCTTGTGAAAAATGCAGCACGTTTCTCTCGTCTGTACGAGATACACCTAAATGAGTTGCATGCACTGGCGCAATGCATTTAGGACATTTAACATTGTTTTTTTCTTGTTACTTATGCGTAATCTATTTTATTCCTCGACGAAGAATATCACTTGTAATAATATTGGAATCGTTGGAGTTCGAGTTTGTTAAATCGAATCCTCCGCAAGCCTTCGCGAGATATCTCAAAAATGTATTTTATTATTAACTACCGTTATGTTAATTCACATTAGTATTCATGGTATTTATTCGGCGGAAAGAATACGGAACGTACAGAGATGTGGAATTTCATAGTGAAAAGCGCCGTTTTTCGCGGATCGCCGATCACGAGATATTTAAAGAAGGATGAGCTGCTGCGCAGACGGATCTTGGAAATAATATATAGAACAAATTTGCACTTTGGTTAATAAAAATGTTCTCGCGCATGTTCCGACCGTTGTATATGAAAGTCATCTGCGAGATATAAAAAAAAAAAACAGAAGAAATGAGTTCCCGTGCAGGTATTCCTGCCATAATTGAATTTCGCACGAGTGGAGTTAGATGTTAATTCGCGCTTCGCGCTACAAGAGGAGGAGGAAGAGGAGGAGGAGGAGGGGGAGGAAACGACGGCGACGGCGGATTCACTCGTAAGGAGGAAAGCACAGGGAGGCAGGATCGACGTTGATTGAAATCCAACGTAGACCCGGTTTTATTTTCAAGATCGTCGATGGGAGAGACCAGGATCTCGCTCGTCAGTACCGAGCCTCGAGAGTAGAAAGGAATTCCATTATCCCGGAGGACTGGATCTCCCTCGACCAGAAGCAGATTCCCCCGTTCCCCTCTAACCCCTTTCTATTCCTTCCTTCCTTCCTTCCTTCCTTCTGTCAGCCAACCAGCCTCCCGCATTTTCGCGGACAGCTCGTCCGCCGCACGGGATACCTCATTTCCTTTATCCACCAGCCTTTCTCACGACCCCGCGATTTGCACCCGGTGCCGCCGCCGCCGCACCCGGAAGGATGAAAGCAGCCGGCCGGCTGCTGCGGCTCGAACTCGGCAAATTGCGCGTCCAATTTTTTGGACCGGTGAACGCGACCGACATCGATTTTCCTCCTCCATTTCCAGGATGTTGAATTCCACGTGAATTGAACTGTACCTTATGAAGGTACAGCGGCGCCCATTTACTAGGAGCGTCCTGATAAAGCCACATCGTGTTTCCTCGATCGAACTCGACTACGTCGAAGCTTGAATGTGGATAGTGCCCCGTGTTGTGTTACGTAATTAATGCATTCAGATATATATATGTATTTCATAGACGCAGTTAACATTCTAATATCGTTATTAAGTGATATACTATTGTTATCTCGGCTATAATATTCTCTATCATCTACAGAATTTTACATATCTTTTTAACTCATTATAAGCAAAATTTTTAAGTATAAATTTTAAATACAGAAAGAAATAACTTAAGCTCTCTCCGCATCAGTATAGTGATTTATTCTAAAAGAGGAATTAATTATCAAGTGTGGTGTATTTTCTAAGTAGCAATTAACAGTTATTTATGTGACAATAATGAAAATTAGATGTTAAATCACATTATACATACACACACGTCTTCCACTTTGGGAAACACGTGGCTATTCTTCCTATGCTATATTTAATGTACTAACACATTTTCTTGTACGGTCGATATCAGTATGCATAATAGTTAAGGATATATATTTTATCTCCTAAGCATATTTAACGTTTAGCAGTTGTAATCTTTCTCGGCACAGCCATCAAAGTATCTCGTACTTTTCTATTAGTATCATTCTCGATAAAGGCGACCGTGACGGGAATCGGAGATTATCAGTTCCTTGCCTTCTAAAAGCCGCTGAATAATTCGACGCCTCGCTTCGCCTCATACCAGTACTCTTGCTAGATAATTAAAGAAAATCGATCGTCCAGCATCCCGTCTGGAATCTTCTGCTGCATTATTTCACGTTCGGAGCATCCGATCGGGTGACGCGCTCGAACGGAAAATAGCAACGTCCGTTAAAAAGTAACACTGTAATGATATATTTCTATCCCCTTTCCCATGTATTTTACATTTTACCCTCTGTGACCCCGCGATACACGTGTCGTGCAGTCAGTGACATAAGAGAAGAGTTTGCTATTTGAATAGTCTCATATATTTCACGATTTAACTACTTCTTTTCTCCTTCCTTCTTTCTCTCTTAAAATAATTTAGTCACGCGATATCGATATCGTCTAATGCAAATGAGGAGGCCGTACGTGTAACGGATTTAAAATCAAGCGACACGTTTTCTGTTTTACGAATAAATCCACGTGTGTCGCAGTGACCTACTTTCGTCCACGTTTCGAATCGAGTATTTTGACATCGACATCGCACGTTGAAAAATCTACCAAAAACGTAGAATTCGGTCGACCGGTCAAAAATACTCGAATTATCTCGTCGCTTTCTAACGCATTCCACTCTCATGGATATTCCTCACGAACGTCGTCGTCTTTTGATAAGCAGACGGATTTGAATATCAACGACGAAGGTAGCTCGGCGAACACTGGGGAAATGCGTTAATTTGCGGCGAAGCACGCGCGAAATGTTTCCTCATGAGCTGTTTCGGCAACGACGTGAAAACGATTATGTTAAAGAACTTTAGGAAGAACGAAAATCTCCGTGCGAGTTTCGCAATGATCTTTCTAAAAAAATATTATCGTTATGTGGCGATATATAAATAAGTCTCTTTTGCGAAACTTCTGTGCCTGCGTGCGTTATCCAAATAATTTTATAAAGTCGGTCGCGCTACCGCGCATAACAACATCGTCAAGTCACGTTCAATTTGAGAGCAACATGTGAATGCATCGATGCAGCTACGTCTGCATATATGGTTTTTGCGAACATAAAACATATTGCGTATTTCATCGCGTAATTATATTCAATTAAAAGCAATTTCATTGCACGTGCGTATTAATAATGCAGCCGTGTTTACTCGCGACAGCACCAGAATGTTCCTGCACGCAGCAGATGGCCCCGGCAAGTGCGATAGATTCCTTTCCACATTTTTTTCCTGGCGCGATAGATTCCTTTCCACATTTTTTTTTTTCTAGCGCAGCACCGATGAAGCTGTAAAACAGCGTCGTCACGTTGGCTACGAAAGAGTCGTCGCTGGGGCGTGGAAGCAACGGTACCCGTTCGCTCTCGGTAGTATCTTTTCATAGAAAGATAAAAGATTCCACTGTAGGAATCTTCTTTTCCAACATCAACGATCTCGAAATAATTTCATAATTTAACTCTATTATGGCACGTTGACTTTATCAATTGTGCGAAACACAATTACTTACGTGGTCACATGACAACGAACGAACGCGGCAGAGATAATTATCTTGTTTTTAATTACTTACGACTGGTTAAAGTAAATTAATAACGGGTTATTTGTAAAGCCGTTGCACGCTGACTCTTATGCTTTAAATAGAATTGTCACAATAGAAAAAAATTTTATGAAAAATCTAAATAACATATTTATAATTTTTAGGGTAGCTCGAATTTTCGAACTTAATTTACGTCGATTAATTTGTTTGCATGAGATTCTGATTGGAAATCGCAATAACGGTAATAAACTGTAATCATCGGGGCAAATAGCAATTTTTCATGTCAATATAAACCGTACGTTTTTGTACGTTCTGAAAATCCGTGATTTCCGGTCAACTAGCTGGTAAAACGCTGCCGCGAGAAAAAGAGATATCGAGGAGAATGTTTTCAACCTTTAGAGAATGGAGAGCGAGGAGGAATGAACAGGTGGTTAGAATAAATATGGGTAATGTTAGAGTATGCGGAGCATCCTGTTTTCGTTCTAACTTTAATTGATTGGCGTGCTCCATTCGCGTCACTATCTCTTTCCACAATAAAGTAATGCACGACGAGCCACGTAATCAATCCAAAGAAATTCCGTTAACGACTAATTAATTCGGAGCGCACTTCTTTCCCGTTTGTAAACGCGCGCGATCGATTTGCAACGTATTTTTAACTCTGTTTGTCAATTATTTCACGGTATAATGTGTACCGTCGTGCTTACGTCATTGGTTGTACCGCGGAGCATCTTCGAACTGATCTTCAAATCTAACTGATGTCTGCGATGTAACGTTTTTATCGCGGCGCGAAGAGACGATGGCGACGGTCGGATGGAATATATATATATCGAGCGAAGGTCTTTGCCCCAGGACGCGGCGGTTCGTAGACGGTCGATGGCCAGGGTAACAACCGAAGTAGACGTACCTTCTCCACTCGAGGATATCTACCCTTTTATACAGGGCTGCTGGCTCGGTTGCGCCGAAATTGAGCTCCAGACGAACCGTCTCAGTTTTTCTCCGTTCTCATTTCAACGTCGTGAGATTTTGCGGCATTACTAGTAATATTACGTCGCGTTATTATCGAGCCAACTGAAATCTATTAGTAGTCAATGTGTGTCTGCTGTACGATTGATATCAGTCTCCAATCCCCAATTACAACTTTCGAAAAATTTAATTAAAAGATAAGGATCTTCCCCGCACTATAGCGATCGATAGTTCTTAACGGCTTTTGTTCTAGCTGGCGATTCTAGCTGGCGATGATAACAGTAAGACATAAAAGAGGGGTGTTAGGAGATGGATGTCTTTAATTAGAAAGAGATCTCTAATCAAACAGTTTCGATAAGAAAGCGAGTCGTTTCGCCGGGAGACTCAAAGACAAGCTGGATCGCAGATGCAATGTGCATTAAATTTGATTGAGCATTACCGTTTTACTGTTATGCACATGGCGCCTGTTAACGAAGACAAATAGGTTTCGCGAAGGTCAACAACTTGCTTAATCGTTACGCTCGACGAGAAAGGGTAATCTTAGCGAGATAATCAAATAATTCTCAAGTAAAAGTTGAAATGTAATTTATTATGTAATTATTGTATAACAGATTGTTCAACATTATTTAGCCGCTTAATCCGCCGGTAATCCGCTCGCTCGGATCATATTTTTTTCTTACCGATCTCTTTGCCGGATATTAAATTTAGTTCTTCGACAATAGATCGTTTTCATCGCACGCCTCAGCTTCCTGTGCGTCTCGCAGCATTTACCAACGCCACGTAAACTCTCCTCTTTATGCAAACGCAATTTATCTCGGCGATAAAAGTCCTCGTGTCTATCGATCCCCGCCATGATGTGTGGACGCTTTTACGCGGAACGACTTTAGAACGACGTGGCTGAAGACGTGAGTGCACGGCCCCGTTGTGTTACTTTCGAAACCACTCGTAGGCTAACGAAAGATTATGCATTTTCATCGTCACGAATAAAGATACGGCGATGGAATAAGCACTTTAGCTCAACCTCCCCGTAACCATGTCGCTGGCCTGTTATACGACCTTATAAAGTTCTAGTAGGATCCTAATCAGCCTGCTGTCGCGTGGAATCGTCACGTCAGAGACCTAAGCCGATAACTGACTTTACAGCGTACAATAATAGAAAGAGAGAGAGAGAGAGAGAGATAGATAGATACGCATGGTCCTTACGTATAATTTATATAACGAATAAAATTAAATAACGCCTCTTTACGAACACGTGTCTCCGCGTAAAGTTTTACTCGCGACTCTCGAGGTCTGGAAAGACGCCGCGGGACGGCAACGTAAAGATAATGGAAGATACAAATGTATGGTAGACGCACAAACACGCGATGGGTTTGTCGTTACGAGGGAATGACGTAGACGAGGGCCCGTGGCGACGGGTTGTGCTGATCTAGAAAAAACCAGTTCCGTTAATGCCGGTGTAACTCGCGGTTTCGTAATTCTCGGTCGTTAACAAAGGAGAGCGGCGGCGGCGGCGGCGGTGGCGGTGGCGGCGCGACGACGTGCGCCTTTTGCCTTATGAAACCGCTTTGAGACCGTCGGTTAGCACAAAAGCATAGTATAAGTATATTAAGCCCATGACATACGGGACGGCACCACGTCGTACTCGGTTGGCGGGACACGAGCGTGAATCACGTAGACGATACCTGCGAGTGACAAAAGCGATAATAAAGCGCGATATCAGCTACGCTGTACTTCGCGCGCGATACACACACACACACACACACACACAATATATATATATATATATATATATATATATATATATACCCTACCGAGTTTGCGAATCGTCAATAGCACCACGTGCCGCGGCTTTGTGTTCGCGGCACAAAAAGAGATCCGCTCGTCGCGACGACACGCTTGGCCGGGACGACTATCTCATCTCCGCGAAAAGCGGAAGGCGGAAGCTGAGAAATTGCGACGGTCACTCGCACGATAACGGAAGGAGAAGGGAATCCACGCGGGAAAAATATTGCGGGCTTGCACGGATGCAGCTCACTCGACTTTTATCTAATGCGATTGCATAAAGTTTCCCTGAAAACACGTAGGATTTTAATTGTTCGGCGTTACGCTTCGCGTTATCTGTATTAACAACGGCATTCATAAACGCGATGCGCGCTGCACGATATAATAATCGCTTTTATCTACGGTCTCTCTTCGTATTCTCTTACACGCTCATATTCCCGCGTACGTTTACCCACGTCTCGAGTCAAGCTCGACAAACGTAATTAACGAGCACACTCGGCCTTTTGAATCCTAAAAGTCATTATTGTCAACCAAATTAAAAGGTTCAACATTTTTTTCGGGCGAAGAGAGGATCTCCAAATAAGAATTAATTCACGCAAATACGTGAGCTACGAATTTATTTTTCGGATTCCCACGTCGTCGTTAATCTGTCGATTTCCAGTCCCTTTTCAAATCCTTTTTTTTAGTTGACTATTACTTTATATCGACGATACCGTGATCACCGTTTCAATTACTACAACAAGAGTCTCCCCTCTCCCCCCACATGTTTCACTCGTTAATTTCCCGTACAGGTAACGGGGGCTAGCTTTTATTTCCTCGCGTTTTTTTTTTTTTTTCGAACGCGTCCCACGGGCAATTAATATTTTAATCGTCGCAACGCGCGCGTGTTGGAAGTGCAAGCGCGATATTTACGCTGTGCGTTGTATATAGCAGCCCGCACCGCTCGTTCGTCCGACCGATTAAAATTCATGGTCGGGTTCGAGCGGTGCGTCGCGAAAGAACGGCAGGACGGACGAAGGCAACCGTTATTACCATCGTTACTCTCTCGTTTCCAGCGCGGGCGAGGCGAACTTTTTCCGCAGGCGAGCCTCGCAGAGCACGACGGCGGAGATACGACGGCGTGCACGACACCGCGAAATTGTCGTCTCGCGACTTAGGCGCCGGCTGATTCGCTCTGCATTTAATTACCTCCTCCGGCACCTACGGTGTATTTTTAAGCGGGATTATGCTGATCTACGGCGCGTGATACGACCCGCCCCTCGACTTTGCACTTAATTCGGAATTCCTACGTACGCTGCGATTCGAGTATCGTGTTGCCCTCCTACAGCCATTGATTCGCCGGCCACTGATTCCTAATTGCGAAATTTGTTTCCTTCCTTAAATCATATATAAATATAAAGTTAATTCCTTCAATCATATAAATATAAAACGTTAGTGTTAAGTAGAGAAGATATTTAATCTTTTTCGTTTTGTTACAGGTAAGTTCGCTTCGTGTTTCCTTCGATGCGTTCAGGGGGTGAGTTGATTATTTTATGTAATTATGTATATTTTTTTTATTATATGTTGCAATTGCTTACATTGAACGTGAAATTACAATCAGGAAGATTACGCGAATAGTCGTTGCTTTCATCAGATTTCAAAATTTAGTAGCTTTCTCCAAGGAGAATTTCGGAACACTCGTAATCGCGCAGTGAAATTTTTACCTCTGAATGCATCCAAGACGTATTCAGCCAAATGTAAATTGCACAAAACGCTACATCGCTGAAATTTTCTTATTGTCTTTCCGTCCAATTTCCTCGCGTGTAACATCGTACGTCGCGACGTAATCCAGCGATTCCGAAATATTTTCCCTCCAGTTTGCTCCGGATGAGGTTCTATTTTCATAAATTTTATGCTTCAACGATATTCTTGATTTCGCGCGGACGCTCGTCAATGTAGAAGGTTTTGATAAGAGCTAAGAGAGGAAATTAGTTTCCTAGACTATACTAAGCCTAAAAGCCGCTTACTTTGCTTCACACAGTTCTATGGAAAACTGGGACGAGATTTTAAATATGTAACATAGATCGAGACGCTTCCTCCTTGTTATAAAACAGAGCGAGATTGCGCCATAAAAAGGACTCTCTGACATGAATTCCGTAGAATTGCGATTTGCGATTCTTAAATAGCGAAAATAGCTCCTCTGGAATGAGTCACCCGTGTTACTTCGATGCATTTTTATCTCTACTCGCGAATGATATCGTGGCCCGTTAATATGCCTTTAAAATGAATACGCAAAGCGGAGCGATAAGGTGACCGCTTATCAAAGTCACTTGCTCGAATTCGCGCGATGACAAAGAGAGAAAGTCGATCGATGATCAAAAGTACGTTGCGGACGGTTTCTGCAGTAAGAATAAATGGGAATGTGCTTTCGACCATCGGTACAAGAGATATCGCGACTGGTTTCGAGAGGAGATTTCGTGGATCAGACAGGTCGCAACGATTTCCAGCGGCCGGCCGCTCTCGAGGCCGCGAAGTTCGGAAAGAGCCGGCCGACAACTGGTAACCGCAACATCGAGCAATGAGGGACAAAACTTGATTCTACGGGATTAGGTTTCCTAGGTTGAAGCCGGGAATTAGCCTGGGAAAGCGTAACGAGCTCGCGCGCGGCCGTTCCGCTAAATCATGTAGATTGTAACTCGTAGATTTTATACCGCATTACCACGAACGTTTTTAAAAATGTATTTATTACGATTATCATCTTTAGAAATTTTCGGAAAGCAAAATTTCATGTGAATATTCTTTAAATTTGTGAACGTGAAAAACATAAAGGTTAATTAAGTTTTAAACGCTATAGGGAAGTATCTCTCGGATACCAAATGCCATTGTCACTTCTCATGGGTACAATTACAAAACGATTTAAGAAATTTATTATGAGACGGACGGTAATCGTTGTTAAATGCAACCGCGATAATTGCAGTCGCGTAAGCGTCGACTCGTTTCTCCAAACAGAGAGGTCAAGTGGGCATTGTTCGTCCTCCCGATAAATTTGAAACGAGCGTAATAAGAACTCGTCGTGTCGCTGGACAATAATTTATGCCGCGTCGATGTGTAAACACGATGCCTGCGTCACCGCCCGTATTTTTCTCGCGCCCGGTGCGGCGCGCGATAGTTACGAGACGAACGTGTCTCGAGTGCCGAGGAGTTTTCCCGATTTCCCCGTTCGAACGATCGCGAAAAGAAGCGTATTAGATTTTCTTTGATACGTATGTACGCCGTATGTTGCGCCGTTGCGATTTATAAATAAAAGCGAGCGCGAACTCGCTCCCGTGCTTACCGCGCGGGCGCTTCGCTATTTTTGTGAAACAAAGGATGCAAGATTTATAGCGGAATTTTATAATAAGGGTGAGCTGGCCGCGCGTGTGAGAGCGCCGCCCAGGGAGTTTTTCCCCGTCGAAGTTGTGCAACCATTCGTTTTTCTTTTTGTCGCGGTTTCGCACTTTTTCCTCAGCCCGCGGTCGGTGACTCTCGTGAAAGAGAAAAGTAATGTATCGCGTGTATTACGAGACATATTTATGTAATAGGATTAATCGAATCGAAGTACGTGCCAATTTATTTCACGAGAAGTTTTCTTTTCCATTTAATAGAAAGATATGTTAAGGATCTTGTGAGAGCGTGAGATTTATATCACTTTTCCTGATAAGATTTCCTGATGCTGATTGCGAGTTTATTCGCGCAATTTTATGCAGTCCGTAGCCGAATAAGTACATAAATCGAGATAAGCAATCGCTTAATAATCGCCCGACTTCTATCAGCGCTAGATCTCATCTGGTCTTCTCTTTTCTACGTAATTAACATATTTTTCTCTTAATTTTTTTCTGATCGCCATGGCGAAAGAGACGGAGCGTAGGAAAGCTAAATTGCCTACGTTATCCTCACTCGCGATGCAAATCCTCATCCATGTCGAGATCTCGTTTATTGCGGTGACCAGTCGATCTAACGGGTGTTCTCTTATGTGTGTTACCGTGCGATGGCGTAACGTCCACCGCACGAATTGCTATTCGTCCCACGGGAATCGTAGCTCCGCAACGATTATTCATCTTTCGGAAGGCCGGGCACGGAATCCCGATAATCCCGGCACGCCAAGGAGCGGACACGCGAACACAATAATTTAGGATCGGGACGTTCTCGACACCGGGAGGGTTACCGTTAAAAAGACGAAAGATCGCACGTAGGCTTCCAGGATACCATGATAGGTGCCTCAAACCAGCTTTACTTTAATATTCTGGAGATTTATTAGGTTCGAAATTTTGATACAGAGATATCATGATAATTATATAATTCTATTAAAAACGACCGGAATTACTTCGAGCTAGCATCGCATAGTTTTTTTTTTCTTACAATAAATATTATTTCACGGTTCGAATAAATAATAATGTACAACACCGTTTTCAATATGTCAGGGTTGGCAATCTGCTATAATAAGAGGTCTTACGAACTTGCGCTATTTCATCAGACTTTCCGCGACCCTGAAACGCCAGTTGCTTCATTCGTCTCTGACTCACAATGGCGACAAAGCATAGATGAGGAAATGCATCTAGTCTCTGTGGCGACTTGGTAGATATTCTGGTATGTGCGGGAAGTTGATAACGCGAATCTTTTACGTGGGTAGTTTATCGGGAAAGGTTAAGCTAAAGTCGATTTAAGTTTCGGGTCATTGTCACGGCGGAAAATGAGAATGGAACCTTTAATCTATCTTTATCTCGGAGAGCCTTTCGAAAAGGATCTTTTCCTCCGGATGGAAATGCATAAACCTGAGTGTCTCTGATCTTGGGTATTTCTACAGAGAAAAAAAATTACAAATTCTCTCTCTTAAAACAATAAATTGTAATATTTATGACGATAACTTTTGAGGACATTTAATCATTAATTAAAGTAACGTTGGCATTAAGTATCAAATAATAATGATTATACAAAATTATAGCATATTCGTATGGAAAATATTTTATGGTTTTTTTATGAACTATAAATTTTTTTTTATTAACAATCGCAATTGAGTTAGCGGATATCGTTTGAATCGGCTTGAAATTGTACATTATAATGGGCCGAGTCGTCAAAGTTTCACGTGCGGGCGCATTTATCTTTGATGGATCAGCCGTCGTGTGTGCCGAAAACTCGGCGTTTCCATCATGGTAAAGGAATAACTTTCGGCACAAGAAATGATTATGTTCTCCCTCGCCCATGTGATAGCTAGCTAGGGGAAAAAAACGAAATTAATTTTCCCTTCTTTTTTTCCTAACAATTATGCACGACCGCGTGTGTGCTCGCATGGGCAACGCAATAAATAGCTCCGGTAGTTTTTAATGGGCTCTCGCTGAGGGACGCGGTAATCCCCGCACTGTATTCCACGCTCGTTCGTCGTTCCTAGTCCCCGGGGAAGCGTTAATTAACGTTAATTAATTTAACATACTTAACGTCAATCCCCTGTCTCATCCGTGAGGGAACGGATCCGATATCCGGTCGACGCTCGAATATCCATAGGCCGTTTCTCGATTGTGGTCCAGGCAGCGTGCTTGCGCAGAGCTTCACAGAGCTTTCGCATTATTCGCTCGGGCTAATACCCTCCGCGATTTCGATAGGTAATCGAGCCGAACAATCGACACGAAAATCTGGTACATCGAAAATCTGGCTATCGATAACCGATCAGCTTGTTGTATATTTGAGATAATATATTCACACGCCTTATTCTAATTTTTAAGCTGCACGCTCAATTAGATCTGGCAATTGTGTAATATAAATACTTCGTAGGATCTCCGCGTGAACGTAATATGTAATTTATATACTTTGATCGGGGAATGTAACGAAATATCATAAATTAGAGAAACTGTATTTTGTAAATTACGGAGGTAATTTGAACTTCACTGGTTGCTCGTG
This sequence comes from Pogonomyrmex barbatus, assembly GCF_055798465.1. Lineage (NCBI taxonomy): Eukaryota > Metazoa > Arthropoda > Insecta > Hymenoptera > Formicidae > Pogonomyrmex > Pogonomyrmex barbatus. The sequence goes on from NW_028297116.1 coordinate 22,607,951, forward strand.
TCCCAAACTCAATTATTGTACCATGTTCTGTGAATTATATTCAGAGAGAGACTGTCATATGTAAAGCTTTGTATTAGTTTCAAGTATTAGAAATTTTGAACATAAAATTTCCATCCGATGACGATGCTGCCGTTGTAATTTCTTAGTCGCTACGAGAAACTTCCAAGAAAGTTTCCACGTAACTCGCGAGTGCGAAACTTAGTTTGAACACTCTTGGCACATATAAAATGTGAAAAATTGACCACAGGGAGGGACTGTTTTTAACTTTGCAGGTCTCATCAAGCCCTCCTTGCATATGCATAAAAAATATAATAAGAGGAGGATCTACTGGATCTACTCTTAAAGCTTCGAAAGAGATAAAAAGTGAAAAGTTTAGAAAATTTCTCTTATACTTGATTAAATTGCATTCGTAGTTAATGGACGTAAATGTAATGCGTGCTTTCTGTGAGTGTTGACAAATCCACGTCGAGATAAATAAATATTTGTACACGTTTTAGCCGGTGTTTACGTACGGATGCAGAATTGCATGAAATTAGACGGTGCACAACGGGGACGATCCATCGCTACTTGTACCTCCTTGATTGATCCCGTCCGTCGATTCACCCGTTGAACTTCCTTGGCTGCCTTCGATGCACCGTAAGATCCTCCGCTGCACTTGAGAACCGGTTTTTCGTGCTTGATTCACGAAGCGAGGCTGATCTTCGACCAATCACCAGCGTTCCACGAAACGTCATTCTGGCATGTTTTTTCGCACTCTCCGTCTCGCGTCGGCTAAAAGCAGTAGGCTGAAAATCCTACGTCCATTTTTTTTTTTTGCATTATACCGCAATCCGCGCCGGCGGATTGCTATTTTTTGAAATGACGGTTATCTTTTATCCGCGAGAGAAGTCGTCCCATGGGAAGAGAGAGATCTCTGAGATGCGGAACGTGTCCTCCGAGATTGTAATCCGCGACTACTTCGTTTTATGCAGATCGATGATGCAGGTCTCCTCCAGCAAGCCTTTCATCCTCTTTTTATTTTTCCAGATTTACTTTATACATTTACACTATTAATTTTATACTACAAAAATGAGGAAAAAATTATGGGATTAAGATTACATTAACATGATGATATTCGACGTGTTACGACTGTCTTGTAATTTTATTTCATTATTCGAAATTATTGTCGAAGCGTTATTATCGAAGTCTGTGAGTAATGCGGAGACCGAATAAATTTCAACCGAGTTTTCTCCCAAACTTATTTCGTGTCAACGGATTGGATGCATTTCCATATCATCAATCCCCTGCATTTTCCACCGCGTCGGATAGTCATCGAAGAATCTTCACAGTGTCGTTTTGACGCGCATCTTGAGGAAATTGTCATGGCCTGACGACTGATACGGATTTCATTCTCCTTACTTTGTAGTGCCTATCTCGACGGCTTCTATTTATCTCCCTTGTCATTTCCGATGGCGCGCAAGAAAAAAAACTTCTCGTGACGCTGCGACACTCGACCTTGTGACTCTCGCGAGCAAATTCTGCAGTTATCGCATTTTTAATGAAATTATCTAAAAAAGTTTCAATCTGATAAAATATCAATCTTATTACTCGGAATACTTGAAGTTTTTCAAGAGAACACCGCTCGATTATACAACTCAAATATATTAGATTTTGCTAAATTTAATAATTATTTTACGTGTATATTTCGCGTTGAAATTAATTGCAAACAATCCCAAAATCTTCTTCACATAAATTTTTGCTTTTTATATACATAATTCTATCTTCTATAACTTATTTTTTGCGTTAAATTTTGCGTTAAAATATTATTAATTTAATTTATTAACGTGTTGTTTTCTCTGCATAATTCAAAATTTAATTTCTTACAGTCACACTTGTAACATTTGTTTCCTGACATATTGACTTTAGTTTTTTGCCTTTTATCACTCTCTTTCGTCTCTATGGTACTATTATAAACTTTTCTAAACGGAGAGAAATTTTTTATGACTTAATACCGCAAGCTTTTTAAGTAATTTCGCAGTAAGAGACGAGTAACGAAACATTATCGAATTTAAAAAATTGAAATTACTAAAAGCCACTTCAAATGTTGTTCTGATTCTAAATTTAGTGTTTTTTTAACAATTAGATACAAACTTTGAAAACGATTATTTTCAATTTGTATTATAGCGCGTTGTGATAAATTTTAATTTATTCTCTTTCCGTTATTTCGCTTTCTCGTTGCTAGGCTTTCGTCAATCACCCTCGTAAAACTCTATCGTTGTCGTGAAAGTCGACTTAACTTGGGATTATATGGGAAGGGTCCGTTTCGATAAGAAATTTCAAACTACAACATATAAAATTGATACGTTCTCTCGAGAGTTGTCAAAATTGAAAATAACGACATTAAAATCTTTAAAGTAAACAGTAAACAGTGCAAAAATAATTTCTAATATTCAGAATTTTGTTAAAATAATGATATTATCTGAGTTATTGAAATTAATATTAATATTAATTAAAACTGTATAAATTCTATAATGGCAGCAGTATTTTGTATTTACTTCGCCTTTAGAATCACATTACTCTTGTCGCGGATTATTCAGTATAAGTTATGGAAAATGAAGAGTGCACTATATTTCTATGCGATTTTACCATCTGAAATATCAGACATTTCTTTCGTCATGGCGCACATCCTCATTCTAATTTATACATAACCAATGTCATGTTTTCGCCATCTGCGCCGAAAAATCCGTATCTATCCTCTCAGCCACGAATTTTGATTTATCTGCTCCGCCGTCGCGACCTTCATACTCACGGTACATCGGCCCCGTGCGCCCCTTGCTCTCCACCCCGCAATTTTCCGTCCTTCCGAATGAAGTGAGATAGAGCAAGGGAGAGAAAGAGAGAGAGGAGGGGATGTTTTTTGTCGAACGAAGTAATTCCACCAGCAGACACCCCCACCAGTTTGTCGGCCGCGTGGCGATACACGCATCCCCTCTCTCGATAATCGCCGACGCGGAGGGGATGCGTTCGGGGGTGGCGACGGCGGCGACTGGGGGCGGCTGGCCGGATGGTTGGCTGGCCGCTAAGGGGTTGCATCGCGGCGTCGCCGTTGTCGTTTCTTGCGGATTCGGTCCTCCGAAAGAGGGAAGCTCTCAGTCGACGCGCGACCACCCTGCACGTGACACCTGCACCGTATCGTCGCTGCAACTGCCGCAAGCTATATAAGAAGCATCTGCTGCCCCCGATCGAAGGGGCGCGTGATAGCGCGTGAGAAACGAGAAGGACTTGCGAGAGGTAATTGGGGAGTACCGTGCCTGTGGTTTATTTTATTTTATTGACGCGAAAGGGTGTGCCGGGAAATATTGATCCCCAAATGTAAAATAGCAAAAAATCTTTAATTAGTATTATTCATATGTAATGTTAGAAGTGTTACATGCAATTTATTGATGATAATGAGTGAATTTCTTCTTCTTGAGAATGAAAAAAATAAAAATTGAGAGAAAAATATTATGAATGGATCATTTATTTAAACAGTTCTTAAAATAATAATGCAATATTTATTTGAAACAATTCGATCGAATTGTTGTTGAATCGTCGATTCAAGACGATTATATTCCGGCTCATCCGACGTATTAAACATTTTTTTTTATTCCTTGTGCCTGATGGATGGAGATTAACAATTCATAAGTAGACATTGCTCATTTGTATACAGTTTTTCGTTATGCAAATATTTTATACGTGATATGAGTCATCCTCATGGTTGGTACGTGAACATGACATTGCGAGTTTACGGCTAGTTGTAGATGGGAGTTTCTTCATTATACTAGTTCACCCTCGACCGATCATGCAACGGTAGAAACGCGAAAAATCACCACGGGCGTATGCGATCACTTTTCCGATGACTAAGACTACGCAGAAACTTTCTCCACTACGCAGAAATATAGAACGTCTCGTGAAGTTTACTACTACATTTCCTGATGGTCAAACTCGAAATGAGTTCTCTGAGGAAATAACTTATTACAATTAATTAAAAAACAAGATTTTTATCTTTTTTACTATATATTCTCCATAACATATTAAGCGTCAATTTGAATTTTTATCAAGCTATTTTTGTATTCATACTTTATCAGTGAGAAGGAATTTTTTTTTTTTAGATAGAATCTTTGCATATTAATTGCGCGAAGATTTCCATCTCTGATTCGTTACGACGAATTTATGGCCAACCGTTCTCGTGTCAGGGATCATCGAATCTCGCACGTAACGCCAGGAACCGTTTCGTCCCGTAAGTCATCGCGAGGGAGTCGTGTGAGGATATACGAGGGAATATACACAAGGCATCCACCTATGCCGGTACCGATTTCCGCGACTTGTTGGGCGTCGCGTGACGTGACCGTTCCTTTCCTCGAGCGCGTCTCCTCCCGGCGGAGATATCTCCGTTTCGCGCCGGAACGAGACGATTCCCTCCAGCGAGTTCCGACCGAAAGGTTTTCGCGAAATTCGATGGAATCTATGGATTCCTTCGTCGCGCGTCTAACTCCTGAAAGAAATAAGAATTCCTTTATTATACGTGCATATTTTTCCTTTATTATACGTGCATATTATTAATAATTTGGTGAAATTAAATTTTAGATATCCTCTCGATCGAAGGGCCTTAAGCTACTCTCTAACGTCATTATTACGGATATTAACAGCTGACGTTACCGATATTTCCGTAAATACGTCTGATACGGACAGAGATAACGAGATGAGCGGTAGTAGGAACCGGCGACTGTCAGACGACTGGCGCGACGAGTGAATTACGCAGGAAATTGCGCGATACCGTTTTGTAAATTGAATTTTCAGGCACAGACGCGGCGTCTGAAAATGGCCAGGCCGGTTACAGGCAAATCCGACAAGTTCGGATAAAGTGGCTTTAGCGCGGCGTTTCCTTTGTCTCGTGCCGGCTCTCCGGCTACGGGGAACGCCCTTCCTTCCACCCATCAAGATTTACGGTGTCTATGGGGAAGAACTTTGATAATACTCGCGCCGGAGCGTTATAGGGCCGGAGATCTCTCGCAGGGGTGTCTGGCATTTTCTTTGAACGAAGTAGAGAAACGCACGACGCGGTGCGGAAGCAAAAGAAGTATCCTCAGGAGACTTGGAGACTTTCCGCGATATCATTCCGAAAAAAAAAAAAAGAACAGAAATAGCACGTGGCAGTTTTACAGCCGAGCTTTTAACGCGACCGTTCATTTTTTGCCAGGTGGTAATAAAAATCCGCCCCGTCGATTATCGTTTACTTTTATGGTATTCGTAATTTAACGATTAAGATCTCTCCGAGTATTAAGTTTTAGAATCAAGAAGAGTACATTAAAAGAACATAAACATTAATATAAAAAAAAAAAAAAAAATAAAAAAGAAATAATGATGTAGATAGTTTGTGCGATTTGTCGTGATCGCGTGATTCAATTTGTTCTTGCGTTTTAAGTTAATTATATCCTTCTATCCCAGATAAAAATCAGATAATGTTTTACAAATACCTGTTCGATATATTTATATGTCTAATATACTGTGGACTATCTTGCGAGATACATAAATTATCTAGCAATATATAAAATCATCGTGGCCGCATATAATTTATAGCGTTTACCCGTTGGAGAACTAATAATAAGTGGATAGCGCGACGATAATTCCGTCGCGGAAGAACACGGCGAAACTGGTTGTGGTACTGACATTTGAGTATTCGTACAGAGTGACGGGTTTGGATTTTTCAGCGAGTCCCGTTTGCCGCGATTTCGAGGAATTAATTACGTAGCTTACTTTGAAGCCGTTTTTTGCATACTGTATACTTAAACATGTGTGTCGCGATATCTGTCGACGTGGAATCTAGACTCAGACGTTAGATCGGAATTTAGTTTTCGTTTCTTGACTTAACGACCTTCATTTTGAGCAGCGCGAGAAGCCGTGGCGCGTTGAAACAACGGAATAAAAATAAATCAGATCTTGCGTCGCAGAGATGTTTTTATATATACTCGTCGAACAATCGAGTTTTGCGCAAGGTATTAACGTTGAAAACGTGGAGTAAAGCGTGGTCTGATCGATGATGAACAATACTATAGACTCCTTTTACAGACTCTTCGTGGGCTGTATTCTCATGTGATTCACGTAACAACGGCGCATCTCCCGATGCGCAATCTCGCTGCGGTAATTCACGTAAAATCTGATTTTCCTTAAGTACATGCACGCGTGCGAGCCGCCTCATGCAGGCGGCGTGGTGGCTCCGATCCGCTGTTTTTCGTGCGTGGAGAGAGTTTCCTTGCCCATTAGGGACACGCGAATCATTAGACTATATCGGGCAGCCGCCTGGCAACTACCTGGAAATTGACTCGAGAGCTATTTTCAAAATTTTCTCCCGCCCGACTTCTCGGTTCTCGGCGGATTTTCCTTCTCCTTTCCTTTCTTCGCTTCTTCTCTGAAGCTCATTGACCCCGGCGCGTGTTCCCTCTCCCGTCTCTCAACGACGCGTCCTCGCGCAAAACGGAAAAATGGTATTGACCGTTGTAGGCCGTCGCGGGCCATTGGTCGGTGGTTTCTAATGGAGTAACTGGTCTACCTCCCGAGACGAAAATGCAACGAGAGTGCAACCGCATCGTCGATCCCGCATCTCCGCGGTTTCCAGGATCGACTCGGTGAGTTTTCCAAATACCGTCCCGTATCCCGGAAAACTTTATTAATCATATAACTCGCGCTCAACTCGAGCTCACCGTTGTTGATTAATCGCGCTATCGGGGAAACTTTGCGCGACAGCATAAGTGGATAAAATCAAGATCAAGTTGGTACACAGGATGTTGTTTGCCCTCCCTTATTGAGCGAGGAAAATAATTCCACTTTCCACATTTGATATTACGCAATAATAAATCTCTAACTTAATCCGTAATCCGGAAATCCAAAACTATCTCCGTTTTTCATTTCTGTTTACCGTGTAGTAACACTTATTAGCTAACTCGCAGCCTCTCACTCGCCAGCTTTACCATTTATTTGCGAGGGACACACTTGCCGGGATACCTAGTCATCGATCCTTCGTTGAATGTACGCCATCGTATTTTTAGACGGCGCAGATAGGTGGGAGATGCTGGAGACGAATCTATTTCCGAATACTTCGAATTCCGCGGATACGTCGCGGATAGTTGACAGTCGGACAGCTAGATGAACGTCACTCGCCGTCGCATTAGTTGGTTATTTCCGTTGAACGAAATTATCGATCGCCATTCCTGTCAATCTCGTTAAGTCGTTAAATCAAATCCGCAAAATGCATAAATTAGATCGGCTACTTTTGGCGCGGTAATAAAAAATTGGTGAAATCCGCAAAATTGTCAGTCGCAACCTGTCACGATTATAACGCGCAGAATTTATACTTATCAAGAGTCACTTTTTACAAAATACTTATTAATCTGCCTCTCAATCTGTGTTTTTTTCAATTCGTAACGTTATTCGATTACGATGCTAATTGGAGAGACGTATATATTTCGCAAATAATGGCTTAGGAGAAGCAAGATCGCATTTGCAAATTAGATGATTAGATGATTAGACTATTCACCCTGTTTGTACTGCCTTTACGTGTGCATTTATCTCGATATGCTCGCTTCGCTGTTTCGATATTTGCGACACGTCCGTGCCCATCCTATACATGACACGCCACGCTCGTGATTTGACAGCGGAATGAACAGTCACCACGGATAAACGTGTGAAATGCATATAGTTAGACGCATCGCACTCTATCAAAGTCACATATCGTACTCGGGTCCTTTTGATGAAAATCCTACTGACGGAGAGGATTTCGAATTTCCGAAATATTATATTATCACTTAATTATTATTTACAAAGCGCACAACGTTTAAGCTTTATAAAGATATGAAATTGCGGGCGAGGCAATACGTTTAATTATGTAATCAACACATTTTATCAAAATACGCTTTGTGCTCGACGACGCACATTGCAATCTGCGCTTGGCGCAGATAGATTAATGAATACAGTTCGCGCCCCAACGTGAAATTTAATTGTCCGCAAACGACCTTAATGAAGTAATCTAAATGACCTCCGGCCGGATTCAATAGCTTACCGAAACGTTTTATTAAAATTCTAGGCGAGGGTTCATTATCGAACACGCATAATACTCGTTACTTAACGCGTGATCTTTATCACCCTAACTCGATATTACGAAATCACGTTTGATAAATTTTTATCAGTTTATCCCGCCGGCTGGATTTCCACGAGATGGAAGTCCAGCGTCTAAGTATCATCGAGTAAAACACCACCGATTTATCGATTACGAATCCACCAATATATTGTTGATATTGTCGAATCGGTATACATCGATATTTCATTTACAGCATCCGTTAATTCGCGTTATCCTTACTTTGTCTTGCGCGGCCAATTTACTTCTCGGATAGTTTATCCGCTGGCCACGGTGTATCGCGTGTTACAGGCTGCTGGCGGGACTCCAAAAATGTCGGCGCGTTATGAATTCCGATGCGACCGGGAACGTATGTACAGGTGCAAAAGCTCGCATTTGAGCGCCGTTTAATGGAGAATCGGGAACTCTCAGCGGGTATCCCGGTGGCGAACGACAAGTTTAAATGAATCTGTCTCTCGCAAACAATATCCCCTCGTCCCAACGTATACGCGCGCGCGCGCGCGCGCGTCTGTCTCTTTCCGTCTCTCTCTCTCTCTCTCTCTCTCTCTCTTTCTCTCAATGAAATCCGGAGTGAGAGTCTGACACCGCCACCGCGGATTTCTATGGGCTAGTTTTCCGTGAATCCTATCGGTGGTCGACAGACAGTCGCGAACATGTCGGAGACAATGCGTCCTCATAACCGCGCGACAGCTGTCAAGATACCGTCCGCGGTTATGTCGGACACGTCTGAGCGGAGAAATTACTTTTTCGAACGAGATCGCGGTATTTCCATAGTCGTTGCGACGGAGATTTTCAGGGCCGAACTCTCTCTCTCGTGTTTAGAAGTTAATCTGTTTCCAACTGTTTGCGCATTTTTTGAAATCGAACTTAATAGGCACTGTTGGCTCTTTCCCTCTTCTTGTTCGCGTAACAACATCGGCGAAACGATAGGCAATTAGCATCTGCCAGTTCTGCCGTGGTCAAATATTAGTTCACATACGATACACAGTGATTGCTGATGAGGGCAACCTTAATTAGTCTACCTAATAGCCCGAAATTTCGTTACTGAAAATGGAGAAATTTTCGGCACGATAACTCCAAAATCGCTGAATCCTGAAAACCCATATTTATCTCTTTATCGCGAATGTTAGCGTAGTTTTTAATGTCACGCAATGTTTGTTGGCACTTCCGACAATTATCGAGGCGATCGCCAGCCGCGGTATTTCGAAAAACAGCAATAAACCTGTAATTCCTGTAACCGCCGGCGGCAATCGTCGAGCGTTTCGTTTCGGCCGCCGTCGCTCCGACTTTTTTTTTTTTCCACGCGCCGCGAAAGCTCGATAAAGGTAGACATTGCGTACATGTGCCGTGTCGGAGCGACTATGTGTTATATATATATCCGTATTGACCCTCCCCCGGTGCGAGAGGCACATGCACTCCGTCGCGTCATATGTACACCCATACATGCGTGCACGCGCGTTATGTAAACAGCCGCGTTTCCCGAGAGAGCAGGTGGAATACGCGAATCTCGAGAATTCACATCGACCGAGACTGGAAACTGCCTCCTTTTTTATTTTTACCTTCGTCCTTTTTCGTTGTCCGACCGAAAATTTAGCGCACCGACGAAATTAAACAATCCTCCCTCTGTTACTCCGAGACGCCTGCGAAGCATCTGCGTAACGAGCAGTTCGTAAACAGTTAGAAATTTGCGAGCGCAGTTGGAAGATTGTCGTACAACTGCGGGACAACACGTCAAACACGAGATCGTAACCGCTTTATTTCTGCGAGGTAGACGAAGGTGGACAGTCGAGCAGAGAATCATCTGTTTCCGACGATCGTTACCGCGTAGCATCCAGTTAGTTCGCTCGGCTATTACGTAATTATAGTTAATTAACGAGAAATGGATTAATGACATTGATGCATTGAGATCTCAAACGGCAAAGAGATGGATAGTCTACAACATGATCGGTTGGAATTTTCTATACGCGGGGAAGAGGGAAGGGAGAAAATAGAGAGAGTCGCGATGTTTTTGATACGACGGCTTCATCTTTTCTTACTCGACGTGATCGTAAATCGTCTTTGCGGCGAGTTTTCAATATCTTCATGCGATACACCACTGTAATATGTTCTTGTCCAATGTATCGTAAATCAAATACGAATGCTCTCGTCGCTCGTTGCACATCGAGCGGAATATCGTTCGGGCTCGAACTTCCAGATTCGGAACGTTCCTCAAAGAAAACCCGACTTCGAGTTTCTTCTACAAATATCGTAAGTAACAAGCGACAGGATGAGAGGTTACTAGTGTTCTCTCTACGTATGCGCGCGATATTATAAAGAAAGATTTTTTTTTTTTTTATTTTAATTCAACTTTGCTTTTCGACGCGTTTTTCAATCCTGAATCCTTTCCAACGAAATCATTCTCGCCGAGATATATCACGCTTTAGCAACGAGATGCGTTTTTAAATCGAGCGAAACGGAGATCCCGTGGAATTGGAAACGCGAAAGACGAGGTGGCGTAATGTTGAAAAGTCGAGGGAGTATTTCTTGCCGAAATATTTGTTTGAACTCGTCGTCCCTGCTGTCGTCCTTGTCGGTTCGCGACAAGAAACTCGCCCGGTTTCGTTCTGCAAAACAACGAGCATGCGGCGGAAATTTTATGCGCCCGGCTTTACGAACTGGAACCGACCTTCGCCCAAATCCTTCGTCGACGTCCTATCGTCGCGAATAAGGACTGCATCGCCCGCTCGAGGGCAATGCAGTTAATGGAAAATCCTTCATAATGGGGTTTCTCGGAGTGAATAAAGCGACAGAACTTCTTCCCCAACGAAATTCGCAATCACGTCAAATTATGTTATTTCCGTATTGCGTTATGAATTTTTTATGCGGCATCTTTTAAGACGAGAGCAGCTGTCCTAGTTTGAAAATTTTAATAATCAATTCGGTGTTCAGAGATGACTTGCAATCAACTTACAATCGTGAAATATTTTTTAAACACATGAAAGATGAGAAAATATCGACAAATAAAAACAGAAAAAAAAATATATATATATATAATATATATTCTCTCGTTTCATTTCGCCGCACGACGCGTACCCGATGGATTTAATTGATCCCTTTTTCTACGGTCGATTTCAATCCAGTTAATTGGAAAAGTTACCGCGATTGAATCCCAATTGATGCACGAACGAAAACGCACGCTCGATTGCGGCCGATAATCTGTGTTTTTTTTTCTTTGTTTCCAAGCCGATAATCTTTTCTTTGACAAAATTGACTCGTTTTTTTTTTTTTTTTTTCCGGTACAATTTGAAATCGATTAATGATATTATCTAACCGATTTCTTTTGCTGCGAGGCTCGAACGAGACTATCGTATTAAAAACTTTTCAATTATCGAGATTTCGTACGATTTACTTTGTGATTGAAATATCCGCGTTCACTGCTTATCGAGAATCGAGTAAATCGATTGGCCGTTTCCAGGCGATAAAAAAAACACGGTTAAATAGTGACGCCGAGCGGGATTACGTGACAGGATATCTAGAATCACATACAGCAGCGGCGGTACATCGAGCTTCGAACATCCGTTAGAAATGTCTCCCGTAGTTTCCCGATTAAAGAATTTATCACGGCGTATCATCGCGGCGCAGCTCCCGCCGTAATTGCGAGCGTCGCTGATCTTGGCGGAGAGGGCACGGGGCGAATATCGCGGTGATTGCAGCGCAGGAGGCGACCGGGATTCGCAGACGACCCAATTCGATTACAAGGCGATGTTCTGGTCGCAATTATTGCCGTGGCGCTAACCGCGTTACGTCCTGCGTTAGACCGAGGGGACCCCCACCTGCCGCGAGACATCCGGCCAATCCCGCGTCGGCCAATCAGCTCGACCGAGTGTGAATAACTATTCCAATTAACAGTAAATACGTACGGTACACGAGCGAACGAGCCTCCCAACGAGGACATTTCGTCATAATAGGCGCTTCTCGTAGGACGCTGTAATCGCCCGCGTCATTAACTCCTCAGACTCGATAAATACTCGTATTGACAGCTCCGTCCACATGTATCGACTGCCAACACGCGTCATCCACTTCACTTGAATTATATTGTCACCATTGCTGAAACATTTTGACGTTTCTTCGTCGACACTCCGTCCGTCGGGAATTATAGCGACTTTAATTTATTTATTGCGAATATGCGTTGCAGGTTTTTTTTTTTTCACAGTCACTCGTTATAAATTCAAATCATAACTAGTTTCATGTGTGACATATAGCGGTAAAAGGAAGAGGACATGTTGAAAAATAAATGTGAAACAACCTTCGGTACCATATAACTTTTTATCACAGCATAACGATGATAGATAAGTTGGAATATTCTAAACGATTAATAAATTTATGTCTAATTAATTAAGTAATAAATTACGTCGGAAGCAAAGTTTTAGACATAATATTCTCACGTATAAAAAGTCTGATGCGTTTAAAAAAAATCGAGAGTATAAATTACCCTCACATACACACATGTGATGAACGTGACCATAACACAGTTGTATAGTAATACATGTGACAGGGATGAGTAAGCAGATTGAAGGATAGAGACGTAAAGCTAAAACGGTGTTTTAAACAATTTATCGGCAGTGCCGTAGACCGACATAATGAAAGGTTACATCCCTCGTACGTAACGCGTGGTAAATGATGTTTACAATGAAAATCATGCGGTTTGCGAAGATTCGATCGACGTTGTATAAACCAAAGAGAAAGAAGGATAGCTGCTACGTTAAAAGGTGGGAAGGGAAAGCTGAGAGAGAGAGAGAGAGAGAGAGGGGGGGGGTTAAATAGCGGTAGTTCGCTGCACCTGACTATTTATAACAAATCGATAGATGTCGGCAACCGATGCGTTCCTCGCGTGCAGTATTTCTCGTATTCGCAAGAACGGTTTTTGTGCCTGTGAACGCGCCTTCAAACGCAGAATGTATCTCTGTTTAGGACTGGATTGTCAACACAGTACAATTTTTTTTATCTTCTTTATGTAATGTAATCTTTCGTAATCTTTCGATAGTTAACAAAAAAAGTCTATAACATGTTTTTGTGGAAATGTATTAAGGTTGCGTAAGGGAGATCTATTGTACCCAACGATCCAAGAACGTGATACAATTTAACCGCAATCGATGACTCACGTCGGTCCCGACGACGTAAAACTACACTTAAGCTATCGCCGCGGCGTATTAGTCATTGAAGGCCACTAGCGAGGATAAATAATCATTTTACGCTAATTACTGATCGACCGTTGTTACCGTTGACCGCAGAAGTTCCTGTTGGCTTTTTATTCGTGCCAGTATTTTCCTCGGAAATCCCCGCGAACATATATATATATATATAGTAGTAGCAAGTCTCTTCGAACGGACGAATGCGTGCGAAAAGTTCGTAAGTCGCATGCATTATAAGTTTTGTGACGCATAATTTACATTGGAAAAGTGAGCGAAAGGGAGCGCCTACAAATGCAGAGACAGAGACAAGGAGTTCCGTTTGACATTAGCGGAGAATCCTTCATCGTCTCTCGTTCGCATCCCGATTCGCGATACCGTAAACAATCACGCGATCACCAACTGCTGCATCTGCGGTTTCGCCGCTGCCTTCAATTACGCGGTGGGATCGCCCCGAACGAAATTAACGGGAGAAAGTCCGAGAAGCTTTTTCGTTTATTCGATTGCGATTTAGTTACACCAGCACCACGCGGTTTCCTACGAAATTCGCAGGCCGCGTGATATTCTCCGTAGTGATCCGCAACCGCCGAAATGAAATTAATCTTTCCTTGGATGAAACGGTAAATCGCTCGTTGTACGTATGTACGTGCGCTCGAAACGGACGAAAGTCGTGTCGACTTTTTCGAAGTTTTTTTAGCATTGAAACGCAATTCTTACACGCATCTCGGTAAAGGACTATTCTTTTTTAATGCTATTAATTTTTGGAAAACTAAAAGACATGACAATTTCAAAACATGACGTCTTTTTACTTTAAGACGAGCGAGACACGACGAAATAGAAAATTCTTTTTTTTTTTTTTTTTTTTTTTTTTTTTTTTTTTTTTTTTTTTTTTCGAGCAAAATTTATAGATTTCGAACAAATATTCTTCGGGTTCTCCGAGAGTTATAAAAAGGTTTGAAGGTCTCTCTCCATCCACCAGGCGCACGATTTTCTCACATTTGTCGTTGACTGTCGCGACGAATCGAACGCGCGGTATTTTAGCTCGGTCAGTCGAAGTGGACGATTCGAGTGATGCGACGAAACGAATAGTGAGGTCGGCGCTTTTTCGAAAGATCATCTTGCCCCGTTCCGCGTGCTTACGGCGCGCGGTAGACATTCGACATGTTCGCCGCGATGGTACTGCACAAGCATAACAAGCACAGCAATGGGAACCATTCGAATCATCACGCGAGCAACAATAACGCCACTACCAACTCCACCAGCAATCACCTTAACAACAACAACCACATCAATAACAACGTCAACAATGTGAACCAGGCGTTCAGCACGAGGGCGGTAAGTGGAATTGCACTCTTGTGCGAAATTCGATATTTCTTTACTCAGTTTTCTTATTAAAATAACAATCTATTATAGAGACAGAGAGTTTTGTATTATATTAAGTAATTCAGAAACCGCTCGTAATTTTACGAAAAAGTTGAAATTTATCTGAATCTCATGAAAGAGAAAAGTCTCACAAGGCTTGACAAGGTATCCGTTTGAAGCAAAGAGGCAGGCTCGTCTTTCAATTTGATTGAGTACTTACTTTACGATAGCGCGTTTTTACGGGAGATTATTTGCGCGATCGCACAGGAGCAGCGAGTCGCGAGTCGTTAGATGCAAATTTCGCGTCTTCCAACGGGGCCGTATTTCTCAGAGCGAATCGTCCCGTGGGTACCGGCTTTCGCGGGCTCCGGCAAGATTTAGAAGGATTTTTATCAGCCGAGCGAAAAGGCTCGGGCTGCTCCTTTCGGTCGGGCGAAGGACGCAGAGAAAAGAAAATTTTTCCGCTCGAAGGGAAATCACGTTTACGGCAAAGGGTGAGTCTTATCTTTCCCGTTGCAGAAGCGATCCTGAGAAAACGCGACGATTTCGCTGACATCGCGGACGACTTTACAGAATGCAGAAAACGTGGTAGCGGTCGCGAATTTAGTCTCACTCCGTTTTTTTTTTCTTTTCTTTTCTTTCGTCATTTTTTCCTCTCATTTCTCCTCCGTTTATCTGTAATATCCATCTTTCTAGCTTCGTCAAAAATATCTGTGCGTGAAAAATCTTCCTTACATCTGTACAAATCGTTTTTTTTCTCACCCGTTGATTTTTCACGAAAAATTTTTTACGTGATACTTTTTGTAGTAGAAAAAAATATTGAAATGTACGTATTGAATTGAATAATGTTAAACAAAAATTTTCATTAGACAGTAATCCTCATTTAATTCGAGACAGTTATATCGGAAGATTTGTTAGGAATGATAAGTTGGAAACTGAAAATTTAAACTCGATTGTAGACGCGGTGCTGTAGTTAAATATAAATGCCGCGCAGAATATTACCCAATGTAGCACACGGTGGATTATATCGGTTTAATATTTTAGGATTTCCCCGCAAATCTTCTATTTCATGCGGTTCGTTAGAGTGGCGCAAGGTATTTCAGTTTCAATTTCCCAGGGTACACTCGACTGAAAGATTGGAAATCGAGAATTCAGCGAGCGGTTGATATCGAAATATTTCGAAATATGGTCGCGAGAATCGGGCACGACGTAACGCAACGTGACAGAATTTGTTTTATAGAAGTGATAAAGCGTGGCGAGCTCCTATCGGAAGACAGGATTCGCTTTGTTACACGAAATCTATTTTTTGAGGGCTGATATTGATTTTCGATATTTTTATTCTAGCACAGTCGCCGTCTTTTGCCATACGAGAAATTGCTCCCACTGGAATTGTTTCTTTCCAATTGTGAATTCTTGTTCTTATCGCGTAAAATGGATTTTTATGAGAATTGAAATTTTTACCATTCGACCACATTATAACTACAATTTTCATAAAGTGAAATAACAAAGGAAAATTGCTTTCATTTGGGTTATCTGTTTATTTCCACCATTTTATTTTCGAATTACAGTCGCGGTTTATTATTCTGCGGCGCGATCTGCATGCTGTTTGCCGTCTAGCGAGCGGTTTATTTTTTGAGTAGGCAGGGGGTGGAGGACTACGAATGAGTTAATTGCATCTGTCGGTCCACCCTCCCTCGAACCAAGTCGGAACTCGGAGAGGGTTGTATGTAAATGAAGTAGCGAGATTAAGTCCTTTGTGCTATTCGATCCTGATAACGAACATGTTAAAGGATTCGCTATAAATTAACAACTAGATTAAACTGTCCAGCGCCCTTCGCCTTTACAGCCTTTCCTAGCCCTTCATCTTCCTGACCATCATCTCCCTGATATCTGAAACGATCAGTCGGCGACATTGTCTAAGTTTTCCAAATATTTTATTTTCTTCGAGACAGTTTCGTTCTCGAACATGTGACGCGATACCGTCGCGACAGTTCGAGACAAATTTCGTAGGAGTTGAAACAAAATATATACACTTTCTCGATAACAAGTTAGCGTAAAAATAGATAATTGAGTTTACTACGATCTTGTAACAATTAAAATAACTTGGTTTTGTTATTATTGTCATTATTATCGCGATGCAATTGCAATGTGATTTCAGTTTATTCGATCTCTCTCTCTCTCTGGAAAATAAAGAACAAGTGGCTAAATTAGTTTTGTCAAAAAAAAAAAAAAATGGAAAGAGAAACACGACTTCTTACGTTTCACCCTTAAACGCGTTTGAGGGATGAAAGCGCCGCTATATGATAAAAGACAAAGGCAGTTAAATATATCGAGGTGAAGTGGAGTAAAACTCGTTTTTGCTTGAGGAGAGAGTGAGGCCTCTCCATCCCCCGTCGGCTATCTCCCTTGTTGTTTCGTTGTATTTTCCTACCTATCTTTCGCCCTTCAGTCTCCGCGTCGTTTCTCAACCGCCGCGTAATTCGATTTCGAAGCACGACGAGACTCCGCTTTGTGCGACTTCTCGGGCCCTCGGCCGGCTTGAAATAACTTCGCAAAGGGCTTCGATCTCCACGGACGTGTGCCTATATCCCCGTGTATATAATACGTATATATCAAATCGGTACGAAGAAGGTCTGATGGACGTGGAAAAGTCGGAAGCTTCGTGGTTACAAGCGTAAAAATATGATTCACAACCCGACGAAATCGTTCTGTGCCGAGAATAAAACTTCAAAGCGATAGTCTATTAGATTTTCCTCTTACATTTCTTTATGCGAAAATAAAATTTTAGCGGTTTACGAAAATAATATTGCGCAAAAATTACTCGCCCAAGGAAAATGTTCCATATTCCGCGATGTACTAAATACAAACCAACAAAGGGAAACGGCTATGATTAAAAATGTCAACCGTAATTAAAAATTTACTCTTTGATGAAAGGAAAGGTCGATCACGTTAAAACCAATCGATTATGACTCAAAGAAGGAACGAGTTTCCCGATTGCGCTTTTCGGTATGACGATCCTATTACAAAAGATCAATAAATTATTATTCCCAGCCAGGACGGACAGAGTCACCCGATATCAATATTTCTTTCATAATAAATATTCAGACACCCGACGGTCTAAATCTTTGTGAATAATACGTGCTATCGGCTCTATATACGCGTGCAGTTTCTTTTTCGTTGAATTGGACACGTGCGAACTATTATGCAAAATTATTCATCCTCTCCGCGTTTGTATTAACGATTTTATGTCGAACGGCGCGTCGAGGAAGAGTCAGACGTGTTTGTAAAACGTTGATGCGTTCCATTAACGCGTCGGCGAAGCGAGACGGATCCATCGGCCCGAAAATTCACCCTCTCGCCGATGCTCACCGGAGGGATGATGTTACCCTCCCCAGGGGGGGAGAAACCCGGGCGACCGCATCTCGTTGCCAAGGTTATGCTTGGACAATCAATGGACCCGGCTGTAATCAGCGCGATTATAAACGGTGTTTCGCTTAACGCGCCGTCGGTCGCCATCATTAATGCCCGACAAATTGGCCGGCCATGCCGCTTTTGCAAATAGCTAGCGCGCCGCGCTACGCCGATGGGAAAAACGCCGTCGACGTCATTACACGGCATTGATCGTCATTTCCGGGACGGGAAGGTGATTACCAGCGGTAGCGGCAGCGGGAGACAGCATCAGCGGCCGCTCGACAATTTCGAGAATGATTTCAAGCCCGTTCGCTATTCGCGTAATTAGCTCGCGAATCAGACTCATGACGCATCATCTTCCACGCTTTTAATTACGCGCTTATTGAATTCTTGACTCGCGCAAATGGTTCTGATTGCGTTTTTGCCCGTATTATCGTCTGCCTCGACTCGAATTACAGATTTATCATATTTACACAACGCGTTGAATTAATTAAATACAGAAAAACGTGAAAGTCTCACGTTGTGCGCTAAATAACACGAGATAAGAGTATCAGTTTAATTCACGACATATACCCCATTCTGTCGAACGATAATAAAACGGGCCGCGGGTCATGGCAATTATTTTATGACTGTCATAACGGTCTTCCCTGGCAGTTTTATACAGACACATAAACGACACTCGAAGTTTCGATACAATCGTGTCATCCCGTGTCGCGGTCTCATCCCCTTGCCTCTCTGTCTCTCTTATGTAATGCCGTGCCAACTCCATAAAATATACAAATCCTTTTCTCTGTATTACGTATATAAATGTTCACATAAATGTTCTTATATTGTCACATTATTAATCGTCATCTGATCGCCTTTTGGCACGGGTATGTGAACATATTCGGAGTTCATATTCGGAGATTTTAATAACATATAGAGATTTAAATAAAAATTAACTTTAACTTATAAATATTCCGATTGTGTGAAATTGTGCACAATCGATTCGAACATTTAAATTTCTGATTTCTATTTAGAAATTTTTCGTATCTTTTCAATTTTTTCCTTTTCGTACGTTTCTCGTATCTCGAAATTTTTTTCATATTGAATTTATCGATTATCTGGAATGCACTGTTTACGCCATGCATTTTACGTCGCGAAACGATACGCGGAATTATTGCGACGGCACGCGATTCGGTAAACTGTTAAAACCGAAGGGACGCGCGACCGGAGATTGAACATTGCAAACGGAGCATGTCGATATGTTTGTTGTTCGGATAGTATACACCCGATATTACATCGTCGAACAATCGATCATCGTCCGAGCACAAAGCTTCTCGTGCGGACTCGTGTCTCGGTATAGTCGAGCTTCGGTATATTCGTTCGGACGGACAGAGACAGAGAGGGGAAAAGGGGGAGAATACCCCGGGTGCTCCATAGCGTCTAAGTTGGTCGACGGAAATTTTTGGCAAACGCGTCGGAAACTCATTTGGGATTTTCACGACGAAGGAGAGTCGTTCAGGGAGCGACGTACGCGCTCGATATCTCTTTGTTCGTGCGGCCGATTACACAACAGAGGAGCCTTATCTCGTTACATCGTAATCTCTTTTCTTTCTTATCTCGTCGCCAGTTGTTACCGTTGCTGTCGTCGGCCCACTCGAATACTCCCTCGATTTGCCACCTTGCGCGATACATTTAAAATCCTCGTCGGCCTGACATTCGTCGAGCCTGAATTAATAAATGCAAATTGCATAATTTTTCTCCCTTTGACACACGCGGAATTTTATATATTTTATAAAAATTTCGACAAGAAGATTACACGGAAACATTAATGTCATAACGTCTAGTATTTTTAAATTTGTCTCGCACAAAATTCTTCCTTTTTCTCATTTTCCTTCGCGGGGGAATTTCATAACAAAGTAACGCATATTATATTATATGAGAATAAGAAAGAAAATTTCGATATTGCGATAAAATCTGCTTTTCACGTAAAACGCTTTTCATTCCGGGAAACTCGGCGCATCGGTTAATTAGTCGGTCTCAACGTCGTGAGGAGTAACACCGTTAAACATTTACGTTGCCGGCCATTAATGCACCCTACGTGCATTTCCTGTCGTTGGCCGACGGTAGGAAGTCGCCCAGCGTCCCGGCCCTACGGCGAGGGGGAGGGACCAGAGGCCGCCTAATGGTAACGATGTAATGACCTTACCGGCACGGTGTACCTTCCGGTTACGAGCTTCCCGATGTCGGCGGGGACCGCTATCGCCGCCCCCGGGTCGATCGTAAAACTCGAATTTCCCCGCCTTCGAAAGCACAGCACGGGGCAAACTGGTTTTATGAGGAAGAACCGTCGCGATCTCTTGGACCGAGGGTTTCTCGTTTAAAGATAATCCGCCAGCTTTGCATTTCGAATATCTTTCGTGGTAACGGCGAAAAAAGGAAATATTATTTTTTTTGTGTTTCGCGATTTCGCGCTACGTGTCGGAGTAAAGAGCTTTCGCGATCAACCATATTTTAAAATAAACGCATTACTTGAAATTTCAGACTCCGGTCGGGTTGGTTTCAATTTTATCGTTTTTATCCTCTTATCTTTGAAATTTAATTTCGGATTATCAAAGTTTCATAGATTTGGATCCGCGAGATGTTTAATCCTGCAACTTTCAGGAGATGTAATTTCCGGCTCTAATTTTCATTTCTGAATTATTGCATTATTAACTTGGATCGATCGTGCCTTCAAATTGGACTATTTATATACGTTCATTGAACTCTCATCAAATTCTTATTATCGCGGTTATCAGAGTGCAATGATCCTTAGTTTTATAACATAATATAGCGCCTTGGAAGAATGTTTATTCTTCTTGATAATGCTGACATGCTACATTTACATGCTCTTATCACAAAAGTCGTTCGATTCCTGCCTCATGACGTGATAATGCTTAGCACAGTATTGAAGTTCAGATTACACGATTGTTTTTGTTCAACGTTTCTATCCGCCTCCTTTCGGCGCGTTAACGTCAGTATTCATTCTATACGTTTCGCCCCTGGCGGCCTCGACGTCGCTCCATTTTTCGCGTTAACTTGCCTTTCGAGGTTTTACTTAAGCAGCAATTTTCAACGCGTCAATCTTCTCGGGGAAATGGACTGTTCGGTTTTCCGCTTTTCTTCACCGGCCGTCCGAAACGTTTTACCGCAACGTGCACCCTCGGATAGACAAACGGATAGATGGAACATATAGATAGATAAATCCAGAGTTACGATCATCGTCGAATATTTATGATCAATAAAAGATATCGCGTGTTAGACGGCGTAAAAAGTATCGTCACGAATATATGTAAATGTATGGCGATGTACGGCGATGTATTGCCGCGAGGGTTCCAAAGATTTTCCCTTCGAGACTGGAGCGACGACACAATTCGGGAAAACCAACGCGCGTATTTTTTTTTATTTTTTTTTTTATTTTTTTTTTACTCTATTCCCAATTTTGACGAGCAATTTTATCTCGTTCTCGCTATCAAGAATAACCGACAGAAGCGTCGACGTAGCATAACATTTTCTAAACAAAAATAACAAGTTCTGTTATATTTAGATACCTACGGATACGTTCGACTCCGTGTTGCTATACGATACGTAATATACGCCATCGGCCGACATATGTACCTAGGTGTTTTCTCGAGCGGAGCGATAGGTGACCGAGTTTTTATAAAAATGTGCCGCGGAGCTTTAGCGTGCCCCTTTCGAGGAAAGACCTTCGGAGAACCTCAACGAGAACAGAGAGAGCTTTGCGCCGCACTTCGCGTTCTCACGTCAGTGCGCATTCAGCCTCTCGCATCTTTCCATGCGCGTAATCGTACGTACCGCCGTCGTTTCGCCGTCGAACTATGATCGCGAAAAATCTAATATCCCACCAACCCATCCTGTCTTGGCATCCTCCGCCGCCACCCCCGTTCAAGGATCCTCGCGGATGCGCCCGAAGGCTTGGCAATGGCGAAATTGGCAGGCTTTCCCGTACCTCAAATAAGCCCCGCTGTCTATCGGTATTCCGTCGCTCGAGACTGGGTGTCATCAAGTATTTACCGACGTTTGTGCCGGCTTCATGTTTTATTTGTCAGACAGTCGAGCGTCATGGGAACTGCAGCCTCCCGCCATTTCAAAGGCTTGCCACGGTGTAAGCCGAGGTGTAAATCTTGCTTCTCGAATTTGTCGATGCGCGAGGTGTCCCGTAAATCATGATGTCGACTAGCGAGAAAGCATTTATTATGGAGATTGAAATGTGTCTCCATAAAAATGTCGGCTAAAAACTCGCGGTTGGAGCTCTCGCTCTCTCTCTCTCTCTCTCTCTCTCTCTCTCTCTCTCTCTCTCTCTCTCTCTCTCTCTCTCTCTCTCTCTCTCTCTCGCAGAAAAGATCGCGTGTAAATATACATTTCTTACGCGGCGATATATCCGCGTATTAACTTTCTTTCGTAAATTCATCCGGATTTATTCCAGAATTTTATCGCGGACTCCCGACTTTTACGCGTCCCAGGTACAGACCTGTTGTTCCCGGCAATTATCCGCTCGTTATGGAAAATGAGTACGCGATTTATCACTCACATTTGCAGCGTATCAAAGGACGAGTGATCGCCAACAGCTGGCAGTGCCGTTACGGTAACGTCCAATTCCGCGCAATCGGAGTGGCAAGTCCATACTCGGGCTCTCCCGACGTAACGATCGTAATTCGCGCAACGCGCGTTATCCGTCACTCGCGTCGTTTGTCATGTATACCGCTCTGTGAAAGTACTGGAATTACTCTCTCGCGTCACTTCCCCTCCGCGGTATCTGGCTCGAACGTATCGAACGCGGCCGATTGCCGCTCGCGCGAGTGCACGCACCGTCTTGACCTCGTCAAATGTCGGAGCGGCATTTGAAAGGAACGATCGCCGTGCTCTTTAATACCAACTGCTTTCAGGCCGGCTGCTGCCGCGGCTGCGGCAGCCGGTGGAGGTGTATCACCGTGGCATTTAAGTCGGGAAGATACGATTGTCGCAGACAGATTGGGAAATTTGCACATTTGTCAGCATCCCCCCCCCTCCCCCAGCGCTACATCTCCGCATGGCTTAAAATTTTTTTTCATTGCGATGATTATTTTTTTCGACGACTTTATAAATATTATATTTAAATTCTGTTACATTCTATAAAAATTCCAATTACTTTCTATATTTGGATAATTTCTTGCTACTTATTTTTTTTCTTTCTTTTTTCTACTTCTCCGTGAGAGGCAACACGCGAGAGGGAAAGGTGATTTAATAACGCGAGGCGGTGTAAATTCTTAGGATAATGACATGTGCATTTACGGGAGGTCGTATCGATCCGTTAAGCGCGATGAAGTATATGTAACGAACCATATATAAGAGCCGAGCAATGGCCGCATTATCGTCGATCTATATTAAGGCTGCGCTGTAAAAGCGAATATTCGACCGCGAAAGGACTGTTCGTAAACAAATTTCTGCACTTTGACGCCGTGACAGCTTTTATACTGCGCCATTTCACATATCATTTTCTAACTTTATATAATTGTTTTCTACACTCGCAGTCTAGTTATAGAGCGTATTTTATATACTCGTTTTTTAAAATCTCTCTTTCTAACATTAACTATTTTAGAAGCTGTACTACCGATTCCTGGAAAGTAAGCGAATATGATGTATAATCTCGATCTGTACGGCTTGTATAGCTTGTACGCATTGTTTGATCCGCGTATTGTATAAGTCGTAAACTAAACGTAAGATCAGATAATGCCACCGGAGCGCAAGTCAGATCGGCGCGTATGCAGAATTAAAAGACGATTTATTATCATCACTGCCAAAAGACAATAGCCGCGTCGATTAAGATAGGCGTCGGGCTCTTTATGTAACACGACAAATTATCATGAAAAATGCCGCAGACCGGCACGTATGTAGACAATCGGTTAGCGAGACGATCGTGGAAGCTTCGTCGAGTCGTGGGGAAAATTTCACGTCGTCGCGAGGGACAAACGCGCGGTCCGATAGCGAACGACGGTCGATGAATAATCGTAGGCGAATGTAATGCGCAATGACCCTGTAAAATATGCGAGACTCTTGATAATTTATCGGTACCCTAATTTATCTACGACGACCGTAGAAGATTTGGTTTCGCGAGAGGCGAATATCGATCGGCGGCGAGGGAAGACACTCGTGCGCCGATCGAGACCTATGGCTATGTCATTTCGTTGCGGCGCGGCGCGGGTTCCGCTTTAATCGGTATTTCGTTCCGCCGTGATGTGAAGGAATCTTTCTTCTCCTCGCGCGCTGCTCCTCGCGAGATCCGCTCGCGTGCTCGGCCGCTTCGTGCTCTAGTCGCTCCGCGCGCGATATATCTCGTCGCCTTTCACTCGACGGTTACCTCGCGCCATTGTGCAGCCCCGCGCGGTCGGCGCGCCGTTGCGCAACGATATTTTAGCTCTGGCGTATTGCAAAATGAACGCTGCGCTCGAACGCACGAGCGCGGCTCGTCATCGCGCTCGCGCTCGTGTCGCAGCTGTCGCTCGATTGTCTTCTTCCGGCACGGCGCTGAGATGCCGCCCTGCCGGTACGGCGTGAGCCGCAACGACTCGTTGCGTAGTATATCACGCCAGCGATGACGATTTATGAAGGTCGGGAAGAGGGGAGGAGGATTTGCTCTCGAAACGTCGCGCGGTCGCCGCCATCGATTTAATCGCGAATATTCGAGAGCGAGACAAAGGGGTCCGCGCTCGCGATCCGCGGGATTCGGAATGCACCGTGCGCATCCCGGTGGTGTCATTAAAATTTCATAGCCATGGATGACACACGCGGCATGAATCATCCATGGCGCACCTCGCCCGTCTATCGCGAATACTTCGTCTATCGCGCTCGCGCGATAACCGAACCTTCTGCCTACGCGAAATATCGTTCCGCTCCATAACCGCTCCATATCTCAGCCCGGTAAAGCCGCGGCGGTATTCCGCGAGTGCCGCGGACCCCAGGTGCACGAAAGTGAAGTCCCCGTGCCCCTATATATATTCTCGATGCGCCGCGCAATAATACCGTTTTCGCCGTGCAAGTCGGCCAAAATTTAAACCGCGTTTGCGACGCATCGTAGTTTAAATTTTGGGGTCTTGCCGTACTTTATTGTAACGAGAATATAGCACGAATCTCTCTCGCAATAATTCCCGTGCGATCGTATTTCTCGTGGGCTTTGTATATTATTCAAAAGCCAGTCGCGCTTTTAACTCTCTCTCTCTCTCTTTTAGCTCTCTTTTTCTAACAGCTTACGAGGTCGATTGCGCTTTTAACAACTCCGCGACTCGCTCCAAAGTAACATCGTCCATCTCTTTTAATCATAATCGTCATCGCGCTCATAGTAAGTAAGCATTGAATGCGAATATCTCCGATAGTTATTTACACCGGATTATTTTGATTGTTACACAATTTAAAGCGATTGGAATTTATCTCTCGCTCGTACACGCTCGCGATTCGCCAGACTGCAAACCGATCTGCCCGTGAATCATTGCGACAGACGAAATATCGTGTGCTCTACTCTCTGGACACACGTAAGATTTAACCGACGTGTAAGAACATTAATCGCCGTCATGGTCGTACATCGAGGTTTCTATCGATAAATAGTAGGGCGAACGGCTGGCACCCCGTGGAAGCGCTGTCAGATTTCATGGGTACAAAATCGATCTGAAATAGATCGGAGCCAATTGCCAGACACGTCGAAGAGAGAGATATATATACATGTCTAAAGAATGTTGCAACCGTTGTCGTGATCGTACATATCCGAGGTTGCCGATTGTACGATACCATGAAATCGATGAGCTTTTTTATATTTCTTGATTAATATATATGGTCTTGCCACACTTCCTCAAGAGATTAAAAGAAGATCTTCAAAATGCGCTCGTCGACATGTGGAATCGAGCTGTCGCGTATTATCATCAATCATCGATCGATAATAGGTGACATTCTAATTGATTAGCCTTCCACGGCCTCCTTCGGGAATGATAGCTCCTCATGAGTACCGTTTTCTAAATTGATTTTGGCAAAATTTTTGCAAGTGCACGTCTCCAGTGTTCCACAAACGACACGCAGCCAATGTTACGTGATTCAGCAGGGATAACACGCTTTTCGTTTATACAGTATTTATTCTACTGTTACACCACACACACACACACACACACACACACACACACACACACACACACACACACACACACACACACACACACCACAGTGTTTTGTGCCGCTCTCGACGATTGTTCGTTACAGCTTCATTCGCGACGTTTAAAGTTCGTTATACGCATTATTATGTTTTTGCACTTTACAAATCGGCAACGCTTAGGGATGGTATGACACTCTAAGCCGTTTTTCCGACAACGGGGCGTTCGCGTATTCGCCCTGAATCAATGACAACGCCTAAGGATGATGTATTCGTCCTAGGTCACTGATCGACAGACCGTGACGATGCCTTGGGAATGTATTCCTAAGGAATGTATGTAATCACGATAACGCACGCACATATGTCGTATTGTAATCGTATAGCTCGCGTTCTGCTTCGATATGCTCGGGTCGAGACTCTCTTGCAGATTGACTGCGAACCGAAAATTCTTCTGCCCGAGTCCCTCTTCGGAAGTTATTTTTCTAATTTCCTATTGACTCAACGATCTTCTTACGAATTAGAGGCTCTGTCATTTTGCATTTGTCGGTAGGCTAATACGGTGATTAAGAATTAATAATTCGATAATTGTCGCAGAAATTGCAAAATGAGTAGAGGATTTTTCTACTCAGTTTTGCCAGCTCCACCTGCCCATGAGAGGTGATACGATACCGGACACCCTGTATATGTACGTGCGTGTGTTCGCATTGTTTCTATAAACTAGTTTTGAATACATGTATACATGCGCATTGAGAAAAGAGCTCTTCTACGTAACAGCCAAGATTTCTCGGCTTTTTTAGAAATTAAGTAGCATATAATATTCCTATGTTTTCGCTATAGATTTTTTTTTTTAAAGAAAATAATATTAAATTCAACAGTAATGACTATGAATTTATATAGACCGGTCGACGTTTTGCCTTTTGACACAATCAAGAACATCCATGATATTCTGGCATAGTCTTTTTCTTTTTTTGTTTTTCCACCTTGTCATATCAATGCAAATTACTCGATACGAATTTTGTTAATTTATTACGGGATTCTATATTTTACTGAAGATGACCTGATACAGGTCGAAACGATAATTTAAGCAAGAAGATTTAGCTAGGCCTTACATGCCCTTCATCTTTATCAATTTTTATTAAATTTTTTATTATTACAAATTGCATATTTCCTCTTAATTGAAAGAGAGTAATTAATCGTTCAGTCGGAGAATAAAACGATTCCATTTCTGTTGATTATCACTTTTACATTTATTAAAGTAACACACATATGCCAGACGTTTATACATTAATACACATCCAGATATTTTTCTTAGTGATTGCATCACGGATAAAACGCTATAAAAATCGATAATACACGTTTGAAGAAAGAGAACACGAGCGAATCGCATTGCGAATAGAAGCGTCGAGACAGCTCTTATTTCACGAGACGTATCTCCAGTCTTGCATGTAAGATTGTCGATGTTAACCCGTCTCTCGGGCACAAATCATCGGTTCTTAGCCGCGAATCGCAAACTTTCAGACATTTTCAACCCGCCGCCGCGCGAAAGAGCACGCCGATCGATCACAAACGGATCTTCATCCATATTTATCTTCAGCGAGCGCGCTAAAAGCTCCTTCGACGGGGCGATAGTATCTCCCATTAATAATACATCGAGATAATAAATCCTGTCCTAAAGAATCGCCGGCGTTACTCTATCTCACGACGAGAAAATCCGGCTCCGCTGTACATTTTCCGAGCGGACCAACGATAGCCATGCCGTTGGTTTATCGTCGCGCACTTATTAATTTTCAGAACATCCATCAATAAATCCAAACTAAACGTACACGTACGCGCATTATACATCCATTAATTTAATTTAAAATGACATATGTTTTTTAATGGCGCAAATGGATTAATTATGAAATATCGCGATATACGCGGGTATATGAGAAATGTATGCATTTTGCCGTCGGCTCTGCCTGTTAAATAATATTGCAAGTGTATTCGCTCACATTGGTCGCTTCTCGTTGCACACCTGTTGCTCATTACACACCGTATAGTTTTAATTTTTCACAAGTTCGTTATTTTAATTCCTCTTAATAAAAATCCAATTTCGGGATTACGCATCGACGTGCCCGATACGCGTGCGCTTATCGGCTCGAATAATCCTGGCTCCGAATTAATGATTCAGCGTCTTAAGAGTCAAGTCGTCGGCGACATTTTTTTTTAACATAAAAGCAATCTGGAGCGATTATGCATCGCTCGCGTTTGTTGTTTGGAGGACCGATCGGCGATAGTAAAATAAACCGTGTCCGACTGCAGCCTGTCCCTGAACGTTGCTCAGGCGTGATATCTGAACAATGGGACAGACATCGCCATTGACGTGACTTCCTGTTGTGACTTACGAAGCCCGCTGCTCTTTAATCCACGGTAGCTGACTCCGTTCCACTTCTGGCGGCTCGAGAGTAATCCCTTTAACCGCAGTTGGGCGGACCAAAACAACAGCGGATGTTCGAAGTACGACGAGTCTGCGGGAGTCCAGAGATTATTATTAATTCCCCTTTAATTTATAATTAAGATTAAAGCTGAACTAATAAATTAATTAACGCATAAAAAGAAATCGGTGATTTTTACCGCAAAGAGAGTATACGTATAATCCCAATATTACTCCCGAACAAAACGAGTACATCTATTGAGTGATTATTATAATTTAGATGCTCTCTGGGCTCATTATATAATGAGGTTTAATTAAATTTTAACGACTCTATTAAATGCGACGGAAAAGATCTGCGTTAAGCGGTCAATAATATCTGAAGTTTATTCGACCTCGACGCGCGCTTCTGCGCGTTTCACGTATTAATATCGAGAATTAAATTCTCTTTTAATAAGGACCGCGCCAAAGGCAGATTTAACGTAATTACATTAAATTTGCTGTAATTATACGTAAATGAGAAAACGCTTGCCGCTGTTATTGCTCTGGTTATTAAATAGCGTTACACCACTAAGTTTGAGCTGTGTTGGGGAAGGATAGAAAGTGAAGGGATAGATCGTGTAAATTAAAGGAAAGTGTATGGATTCGCATCATTACGTGCTCCATAAATATCGCGTACGTTCGAGCATGTGTAATTAATAATTCTGTCGATCGCGCATATTGCAAAATTTCGCGATCTTCCCGCGACGTCGTTGCTCGCGCTCTTAAATTTTCCCTGTCATCCCTTTCTCGCGTCATCGCGACGGCCGCGCGTTTTATTATTGCCTTTGCGGTTGCTTAAAATACACGAGGATGTGTGTACACGCACGTCGTGCTGTAATTTCACCGGCCACTTTCTTTCCGCGATCCGCGTATATCACACCGTAATAATTACCGCCGCGATATGATGCCGGTAATAAGCAACGTATTACGATTGCGAGAAACAATGAAAAATAATGCGTATCTGCACCGGAGGGAAAGTCAACAATTAATATTTATTACACTTCGCGGTCGCGGACAGCCGATGACCATAGCTCACCGTAAATCAGCAGAGTCTGTTTTGAATTGAGAGATTTAAAATTGATTTTTATTTTTATATTATCACTTTTTTCAGAACATCTGTACTCGTCACGAAATATCAATATCACCTCGGTATCAGCAAATAACAATTAATATCGGCGAAATACTGGAAAGAGAATTATTTTAAAATCGGTGTCGGATTATCGATCGGTCTCTACATCAGCGATGATGATGTATTGGAAATTATCTATTTATTCATAATCTCTTTTATACTCCCACAATCCGGTATACGCGGTGGATGTGTCTTAAAATAAAGAAATAATAGAAAATGCGTACAAATAGAAAGTATATCACAGATTTAGATTTTTTTTTTTTTTTTTTTTTCGCCAAAAAATTGCTCCTTTGTAATTCGCTTATAACTCTTTTGTGCAACTCGTCAGATGTACGTTTATTACGACTGTTAAAGTCTCGTTAAAGAGAAAATAATTACGTTGTTACGTATGATCGAGATATCGAGGAAATATTGCTAAATATCTCCATACGGACAACACCATCACGTCCATCGGGTGTACTTTTCTCTTCGCGGTGCCCACTCTGGTGGTGCCCCTACTCCGATCGCCTACGGTATCCCACAGCAAGCCACAGTCTCTCCCGCGCCTTTCTTCGCGCGGCTGCAGTCCGCGTGTCAGTTCGAAAGCAACCGCGGACAATAACTGACAACCGGCCGGCCGGTCGGCTGATCTCTCGTGCTGACTTCGCGGATACTTCGAAGCATTTCGAAGTCCACCGGTGCCAACCGCGAGCCGAGACTCGCGGAAATGTGACGATCGTCGATCAGTGATCCGATACGGTCGAAAGTGTCGAAGACATCTTCGGTGTCGGTGTTGTGTGGGCGTGTGCATGAGCGGTAATATTGTTTGTGTTTATTATTAATTCTCAAATATTTGTTCGACTTGGAAATACGCGGGCTCGACTCGAGGAGTGACGGATCGCCGCTCGATCGGCGATCTTATCGCTCGTCGAGTCCACCGGGCTTTAAGATATATATATCTTGAGATTTTAAAACGATTTTAAGACAATGTGATGTGACTAATGTCGACGATGCGTTTAGTGGATCGTTTTGAATTATTTTTAAAATCGAAAAAGATTTTTGGGGAGGAAGGGGGGGGGGAGAGTATTCGCGTGACGTTCAACAGGAATTATTAAATAGTGTAGCCGCGATAGATACGACTGCCGCATCATAAATTCGTTACTTAATGGTGCTGAAATAATCGCGAAATACGGGGGAAACGCATTCTCGCTGTTCGCCGACGGAACGGAGGCTCTCGATCGCGATCGATTCCCGAGAATGGCGAACGCCGGCTGGTGGCATCGCGCGAAAATGCAATATAGGAGAGGAAGCGTTGAAAAACGAGAATGAATATCCGGTTGATAAACGCGTATCACATCGGCGCGATGGCGAGTGTGCGTGTGTGCGTGAGCGCGCCTGTTGCAAATGTATAGCATATGCTATCGGGACGCACATTCATTCTCCGCGTTCGATTATCCTACGGTGGAAATGATAACACTGTAGACGATTCATTAATTTATCGCCATCAGCCTCGCGTAATGCGACATGTGACATGTGACGTGTCGTTGATCCGTCTCGAACTCATCCAGTCGAGTGCATAAGATTATTAATTCGTTGTCAACCAGCATTCGTATTAATTTTCCAATTGAGTATATTCGTACTTTTTTTTATTAAAAAATTTTATTCGAAGTTTTTCTGAAATAGGTGCCATTTAAATCATTTCTGAATAATCATTTCAAAACAGGAAGTAGAAAATTTTGATGTAATAAAGGGAAGGGGAAAATGTGAAAAGATTTGAAGTTGCCAAGTTTTATACGCCTGGCCTGGCCTCACGCATTTACGCTATGTAATTAATCCGAAGGAATGGCTCCGTGTAGTTTCATTTGCGTCTCATATGATTAAATAGATATGGTCGAGTAGACGGTTATTTGAATGTATCGTGGAACATTTATTTTACCTTATCACTCTGGCTAATATATCTTACGGTGACTCTCACAAAGCCGACGATCGTTTGTTTTCCGCCCTCGTACGGACATCCGCACGTGAGATTTGCAACTGGCAAATTGCTTCTCATGCGAAATGATAACCGACGTAAAACAAAAAAGTCCAACAAAATAAGAACGAATTTTCAAGGACCGCCGATCTTTTTTTTTATTCTCAATTTTTTATTTCTGTACAAAATCTTTTGGTCGACTTTTTTTTTCAAGCGCGCGTGCGATTTATCCATCAACCAGGACATTCGTGCGGCTAAGTAAGGTAGTGTGTTTTCGGGCACGGTAGGTTAATTCTCTTTGCGGCGATGGCTGAGCTATGTAGAGCATAAAACGGCCGATTCGCCTCGTCGTGTTGAGGGCTAGAACGAGCGAGCGAGCGAGCGAGCAAAAGAGAGAGAGAGAGAGAGAGAGAGAGAGAGAGAGGGGCTGCTCGAAATAATTATCCCTTCTCGAGAAGTGGGCACGGTTCTCTCCGCGATTCCATTGTCGAGGATAATCCGCGAGAAAAGCGGATTGTCGCGATGTCGGCAGATATCTAGCAGTAAATCGGCGATTTTCAGGAAAATTATCCGAATTTAGTAGTACCTTCTGAAAATACTTTCCCGAGGCTTCTTTAAAATTCATTCGCCATTCATTGCAAATAATGTCTCGTTCTACTTTAAACGGTGTAATAAAAATAAGCGTTAGAAGAATAAGCGTTAGAATAACATCTTTAAACACGTATCTTTAAACATTCGAGCTTTTTTTTTCCAAGAAGTTTTTATTCAAATGAAAGTTCCTCGCATCTTAATAAAATTCTGATTTTTCGTGCGATTTTCACGTTTCCTTCATAACGCTTTATTCTTGTCGCGATGATTCTTTTCCTATGAGAGAAGCACTCGCTTTGTCTCGCGTCGTAAAAACGTGAGAAGCGCATAGCAGCGACGACGATGCAGCGGCAGCTGTCGCGTTGCAATTCGCTCGCGAGAGTTCTCGTACAAAGGAAGCGAATCTTGAGGGTCGCTCCGTGGAAATGAGTGAAAGTGGCCATTACTTAACTGTACGCTCGCTTTACGACGGAAAAGCATTTTCTCGCCGTCAATTAGTCGGAAAGCATCCAGCAGCATTGTAGTCGTAGTCTCGCTTTGTTACAGCTAATTATCGATAAT
This sequence comes from Pogonomyrmex barbatus, assembly GCF_055798465.1. Classification (NCBI taxonomy): domain Eukaryota; kingdom Metazoa; phylum Arthropoda; class Insecta; order Hymenoptera; family Formicidae; genus Pogonomyrmex; species Pogonomyrmex barbatus. The sequence continues at coordinate 22,640,874 of NW_028297116.1, forward strand.
GGAGAATTTTTGTATCTTGTCGCAGCGACAACAAAGTCGAAAAACTGTCTTTGATGTATTATCGTTGCCGTGAATTCACGAACACAGATAACCATTCTTATCCCTTCACCGAAACATCGCGAACTCGAATACAAAGGATTTGACATATAAATCTTGCTAAGAAATTAAATTATTTTCGTCGCGTTCGTCGTCAACTTAATCGATCTGTTTGCCAGTTTCTCTCGGGAATTAGAGAAACAGGTTCCATCTGACCGATTCGTATTTCTAATTAAAATACACGTAATCTCTCGCCGAAAATTTTTCCCGAGTGTACTACGTGGGCGAAATGAATTTCCATTCCGTCTCGTAGTCTGCTTCAAGTCGAAACAAGTTAGACGCCGGAAAGGAAAAAAGAATCGAGCGGTGGATTAACGGCGATCGATCACGCATTTTGCCAGTTGGCGCTTTGACGCAACACTTTCCTCACATTAAAAATCGACCGACCACCTGTCACTGGTGTTAATTGCGATCAACCGGCTGCGAAACTCTGCATATGTATATATCACACATATCGTAACACGCATCGGGCATATATCACGCATATTATCATTTTTAAACATTCGTTTTGCCGAGTTACGTGGAAACTCTCGTACGCTATCGGGTGATTACGTCTAATGACTTTTGAAATACGGGGCTTTCACTAAATATATAATTTCATGATATACGCGCCTACGGCTTTTCTGCATCTCGCGCGCGTGCAATTTTGACAGCAAAAAGAAAAAAAAAATAAGCGTCACGCCGCATTTGTCCGGCATTGCCGCGCAAAAAAGCGCCGCGGCCGCGGCGACGTTTTCAACGTCGGAACGAGGAGAAACGAGTTTTCGAGGCGATCGCGTTATCGCGTATCCGTCGCACGGGACGGCCGATTATCCGCGTCGGCTCGTTCACTTTCACTGGCCCCCGGCCGGAAAGAGAAAAGCGATCGAAGAGCACACGGCCGAGGTGTTATATAAATTAGACGTCTCGCTTCGAATTTTTCCAGCGCGCCGATGCGTATCGGGATATCGATTTCGCGATAGGCTTGCAATTTAGATCCCTCGTAGTGACCCCGTAAGCTTATCCGCAAGCGAGACTATACTTACGTTGCTCACAAAGCGAGTATTTTCTCTGTCTCAATTCGACGCCTCAGCCTTGTGTTCTCTATTTGCTCTACTTGTACGATAATAATCTTCCATAATTTCCATATATATCATAAATCCCTCTCGTAATATTTACTTTTTAAACTCACGATGCTTTCGCGTGATTCGTCGTTCACGTCGTTCCTGAGACCCAGATTTCTGCACGTAAAGAATTCTCGCTTAATGTATACATAATGCCAGGTCGCGTGCCGAGCCTGCCTTTCTAAAGCGGTAAAAGCGGACATCTTACCGTGACATCTCTACTAGACTCTACGGCTACTCTACGTGGACAGCTCCCACGTGGACTGGGACCTTTTAGAATTCTCGGAGCTGTCCTTCATCGATCGTCAAGATTCCACCCTCCCTCTCGAGATAACACGAGAGATTCACAAGCCGCTCTCGATATCCGCTTGCGTAACTTTTACATCGGTAGCCGGTAGCATAACGGTATCCAGTCGCGCTGCTTCGCAGAGCGCCATAGCCGCGATTAGAATTAACGTTTCTTCCTCGAGCGCGCGCGCGCTCGGTCGGTTTTCAGTAGCAGCTGCCGTTGTACGCGCGCGCGAGCGGCCACGGCGGAGCTCTCGGTGCTTCGAGAATCGCAAACGGAAAAACTCCGCTTTCCCCACGACCGCGAGAACGCCGCGGGAATAAATCGACGAAGCGGGCAATTTCGTTCGGTTGCATTCTGCTAGATCGCCGCGCGTGATACGTCGGATTTGGAAAGCTTCAGCGGCTCGCTGGAGCTTCACAATTGCGGTAAATATCCTCCGATAATGTCGCAATTCGCGCTATAGATTATAAAGTGTTTCGGAAAAAAAAAAAAAGATAAATCATCGAAATCGGCATAAAGAATGGGTTTATCCTTCGTTTTTTGTTTTTTTTTTTTGTTCTTTTTTCCTCACGGTGATAGACAATAAGATGCAACGGAAGGCATTTTTTCGCAGGAAATTGTATTTCCTCGAAGCTGTTCGAGTGTTACGTTTCTACGCGTATCATCTTGAACGCAATTAATGTAATTATTGTTTTCGCATTGCAGTACATCATTATTGATGCCGCGATTGCTAAAAGTTCCCTACATTTCCTGGTATTTCCACGCCCGACTTTTCTCCTAGATCGTCGGACTAGATTCCCAACGTGGAAAAATATGCACATGCAAAGTCGGCAAAATCCTAAACGGGCGAGATAATATTACAGTAGCGCGTGTCTATGTATTAAATCTCGCAAAAGAAATATCGGTCACTGACTTTCGCTCCGTTCAACATAAGAATATTCTTGCTTCTGTTGTGCATCACCTCGTATTTCGCCTAATTGTAATCCGTATTTCTTGCTTTGTCCATTTTTAAATGGCATTATTATTATAGGTCAAATCGTCCGCAATCTAAAAACTTTCCGTCTTCCTTTTTTCTTAATTTTCATATTTATATTTTAATAAATAAACTCATCGATGGAAAATGGGATTTGATTGATGCAAACAGCTGCAAACATTTGAAATTAAACAAGGAACAAGTTTCCATTATACTCCGTGGCGAATTAGAAAAAGGAGAAGAAGAAATAGTATTGCACTTCCGCAATTTATTTAACGGAACGGTTTAGGATCATTAAACGTCAGCGGTAATTTAATTAATAACAAGTTTATTGGGAGGGGGGGGGAGGAGAGGGAAAGTTGACGTCAAACTTTATTATACATATTTCAAAAGCCAATAACACAAAACTCGATTGTGTCAATCTTCTCATTGTGTTTCGCAGGCGGTAACTGGTGTGAAAACGCACAGCGCCTTTTTCGCGACGCGGTTCCTTTTCCGGCCTCGGCGATACGTGCCGTAGGAAGACGGTGCAGAGCCGATGATCTCCCACGACATATGGCAATCCTAATAAAGCACGCTTTCGTATCCGCCTACGCGTCACGATTAACAATTAATGACAACGGCGTAACGAATGCCATGCGGCGACTCACTCCTCCTCCTCCTCCGGAGTGCCGTCGCGCTTAGGAAAGTGCGTCATGCTGTTCGTCGTTGTTCGTCGCGCACGTGCAGGTAGCCGAGAGTCCCAATTATTCCGGAATAACGGACAACCTAGGAAAGAGTATGCGTGTGCGTGTGTACGTGATATACACGCGTGCGAGCTCGCGATCGGGACGTACCACACAGGATGGATGAGAAGCGTATGCGTGTGCATTTCGAAAAATCGTCGCACGCCTGTTACTCCGACGCGTTTATCGTCTAACGGTGACTAAACCTCCGGACGTACAATACACGCGTTTCTATCGCGCTACCAAGCGTCTCGAGCTTATCGAATCTATTATTTACACCCGCGCTCTTTATGTTTTTCCGCAAGTTTTTCTGCAATTTTTCGAAAAGAAATTGTGGGGGCTTATCGGGGGATCTCCATGGATATGAAAAAAATAATTTGTTGAATCATATCGTACCGATATATACGTGTGTAATTAATCACGTCGATATAATTAACTCGCGAAATTTTTCGATTTGACTCATCAGTGAGTTGGCTGCTTTTATATAAGCCTCGCCGCACGAGCTACCAGCGCAAATGCGAATACAAAAGGATCTTAGTATCGTAGTACGTAAGTGCGATAATTCCGCGGGAACACTATCCATCAACGTTTGATCTGGGAGAAATAGTGGCGCGATGCGAATGGTCCAATTATCCCCGCTCCCCGCGCGACGTAATGCATCCTTCCTTTGTACTACGTGGCGCGTGTATATTCCCACGTTTTCACTGGCCGCGGCGAGGACAAAGGCCAGGTTTCACGATGGTGACCGAAAACGAGAGTCTACTTGGAAATGAGCAACGTGGAAAACAATACACTATCGTATTTCAAGCGATTCATCTTTCGCCGTGAAACGCCGGACGTTTGTCTCTAAAATAGCGTCCGTGACGTATAGTCATATTAGTGAAACAAGTCCCGGACATTCGTGCCACACGCGACGTTTCAATTCCAGTAGTTTTAAGTTTAATAAAAAAAATCCGAGACTTTATTATTGAATCATTGGGAAACAAAAGCATCGTTAAAAATTTCTTTCCAAAGAGAATATTTATACGAGGAGATTCTGAACTTTCGATCGCATATTTTTTACATCAGTTTTTAAACGTGTTCCGGTTCTCCGAGTTCTCTGACAGTTGCGGATTACTCCGGATTACTTAATTGTGGAATTTAGTAACAAATGTGTGTATTTGCGCGTGTCAGACGCACAAATACATTTATGTAAGATTTGTTGTGAAACTCCTAGCTAGAGCGCGGATGTGTGTTACGCGTGTCATAAGCGTGATTAAAAAAGCGTGATAAAGAGTGAATGAACAGGCGCGGAGCGAATTTCTAGACATTCCCGCGGTTATAAAGCGGAAAGGCCGCGCCGTGGCCGGCCTCGCTTCCGCTTGTTCGAGAGTATCCGCGCCGGCCGCAAGCGCGTTCGTTAATCACCGTTTCAACTCGGCGATTTAATGCCGCTCGAGCGGGTATCGATGGTGCAGCGCACCCGATCTTCTAGGGTGATGGCGCGCGCGCGCGCGCGGACTTTCCGCCGGAAGCTGCCATCCTGAAAATTATTCGAGCGTGTCGAATCGCGCTCGTGTGATCGCGAGAAACGAGTCACGATAGCCGTCTGTTTTCTTTCTTCGCGATCGATATATCGGCCAAACGATCCATTTGCTCCCTTTGTCGACGTTGACTCTCGACACGATCGCGTTCTTTCTTTCTTTCTTTCTTTCTTTCTTTTCTTCTTTTCCCTGGCGCTGATCCGAAGGATTACGAAGCGATCATCAATACGAATATGAATAATGACTCTCGGGCTGAAGAGAGAAAATACAAGATTTGAAGATAGCATTAAAGATTCAAGAATGTGATATTCCCAAGCTCTCCGAGAGGCGCTCGTTAATTTTTATTATCTTTTCTTTGTCTTGGCTTTCCTATGAAAGATAAAGATGCCAAAGCCAAGGCGCAATTTATTCCTGTTGTGACCGAGAATTATTCCTTCACGATTCTCTTCGCCGATCGATATCCCGGCCACGTGTCGTCGCACAGCCGAAATTTAATCTGATCGCGCCTGCACTCAGATAGTTTTAACCTCCTCCCTCACGAATTGACCTAGATTATCGCAGCGATTGGCGTTTTCTATTTTTATGAGGGCGAGCATTTCGCGTTTGGCATTGAACTTGGAACACTTCCTTGCGACATTGATTAATCCGATCGCGACACCTTGAGCTCTGTATAATTCAGGCCGAATTACGGTGACGTTAGTTGAATGCAAGTTTACAATTTTAATCTGAATTTTAATCTTTTCAGAAATATGAGAATTTTACAATTATCGCGGTTTTTTTTTTCTTTTTTTTACTATCGAACGAAACATTCTTGCATCAGCAGCGATAAAAATCGAGGAGGACGGTATATACTTCTTGTTCCGTTAACGTCGACCATGTTGCTGGAACTCTTGAAAACGCTCGTGAAATCGATTTCGTTCACGAAGAGGCTCTCGAGAGCGGTCCGTGTTCCGGAGTTTCGCTCGCGGAAAAAGCCGCAGAACGACGAGGACGATTGCTCCATTTTCCTTTTCTCTCCCTTTGCCCTTTTTGTACCCGCTATATTTTTACCAAATTCTCCTTGGAATTTTTTGCTGATACAGCCGCGTCCTTTACCGGCATTTTGTTCTGCCCCGGTAGCTTATAACGCTATATAACGAAGAACGACAAGATGCGATAGAAGACGAAAAAAGAAAAGAAAAGAATAACAGAACCACAACCTGGTCGGCAAACGTCTGCCAATTACAATAGAAGCGATTATATATGCGTTCCTAGATTCGCTAACATTCCAACAGCTTCTTCGCAGAAAGAGACTCGTGCGAATTAGGATATTCCAGATGCAAATCCACTAAACGCGTTTTCGAAAAATTTAATTTCGACTCAAGATTATAAGAAAAAGAAAATTCATTCCGAACGTCTCTCCTAAAATCTTTTTATAATTACAGATAAATCGAGTAAGACTTAAAATTAAAGACACCTTATTTTTTTTTTATAAAAAACGATCGCAAAATATTCAGTGACGAGATACAAATGTGTGAAATGTGCGTTTCGAGGATGAGAGGTGCGCGCGTTGTGTCAAGGATCACCACGATCGGACGTGCGGCGCGTTGACGTAGCTTTCCTTCTCGAGCATTCGGCATCGGTGTGTTATCCGCAACACCGGAGGCGCGCTGAGAATCTAGGACGAAAGATGCGAAACGGCGGGCAAACGGCGCAGCAAACGGCGGTGATGACGCCGCCGCATCTGAACGGCTCGGCGCAGTTCATATCGGGCGGCTATGTGACGGCGGGATATCTGCCGCGTCAGTCCTGGACTCAATTCCAAGCTACGCCGCCGCATTCGGCCAGGAGCGGCGGCAGACCCCTGTCACTGCCGCCGCCCCCGCCGCCCTCCAGACGAGACGGCGGCCAGAGGCCCTGCAACGGGGGTCCGGCCAATACTAAGAACACATCTCTGCCACATCCCAGATCGACCCACAGGAGTACCACTCCCTCGGTGAGTTCATAATTCCCGGAGGCTTCCCGGAGGCGTCTCAGAAGACACCCTTCGATTCGGATGTGATTGAGCGAGTAGGAGATAATCGATTGGCCGAAAAAGATTTTTCTGAGAGAAAAAATTGATAGTGAATAATTCATAAATCTCTTGGCGGACAAGAGCGATTGGATCTAGAAATGTTGATGGATGGAGGATGTAGAGAGATAGAGACTGCGTCTGAAACAGATCGTTTATTTCTTTTCTTTCTTTCTTTTTTTTTTTTTTACGAGTGAACTGCGTTGTATAAACCGCATTTTAACGCCGTGCGAACGATTCAGGGAACTATTCAGCCTCGGATCGTTATTTCTCCACTGCCGGTCGGTAGTTACGCGGTACTTTATCGAACGCATAAAAGGAGGAAGAACGCTGCAAAATCGAGAACATTCCGGCGGCGGGATGTGATACACGAACGCCAACTTTGGAGGTTCGTAGGGGTAGCGGGGGTTTCCTTGGAATCGGTCCAGAAAGTCGCGATTCAGGAAATGCTTTTTCGCAACACAATTCTGAAATCGCATAGAAAGGAATAGAAAGAGATGGCGATCTGCATTTACGAGCGTACGTTGCTGAGTGAAATCGAGAAATGTCCGTATTTATAGTCGCAGCTCGAAACACTTTGCTAAATAACTGAGCTAAAACCAATCTTGAGACACAATTCAATTTAATGAATCGATCGTGTTGACGACTTGATTGTTACTCGAAATGAAAATAAATTTAATATAAGAATGTAACTATTGAATCGTGTGTCATCCCGAGACATGGAATTTTATCCTGGATATCACCTGAGCAATGGATATATAAAAATTTTTCGATCTTGTATCCAGCGGTAGTCGCACGAATATCTCTTCCCCCGAGGCTCGAGAGAGAAAACGGAACTTTGTCCGATGGTAGGTGAAGTGCACGTATTTTCCGTAATCCCTTCGGCGAATCGAAGGACCTCGCAAGAACGTCCCTGTAGTGCGATTTGGAAAATGGATTTGGGAGTCGCCGCGACGGCGACTGCGAGCCGCTGTTACGGATATCGCTCTGGATATAAGGGATGAATTGAAGAGCGATTTATCGGGTATATCTGCTTGTATCGTACCTAGGATTTATAGTCAATTGTGTGGCAGACACAAAGGGCGAAACATAGATAGATTTCACGAATGCATTTCCCGCTTAGATTTATGGTACTGATGTTAAAAGTTCACCATGTAAAACATGATTTCATTCGTAGATTCAACGAGGAATATTTCAGGAGTATTTTCAGTAAGGGGTAAGAATTAAGGTAAGGATTCTTGAAATTAAAAGGTTCAATATTCCATTTAATGTGATCCGGAGTTCAAGTATTTTAATATTGGAAGTTTGTCGGATATCTCCGGGTTGCTGGAAGGCTTTAATAATGGAGGACGCGAAGGTCTTACGAAGGTTCGAGAATTTATTGGAAATTAACTAACACTTTAATATTTTACTGGGCATCTTGTAACGCGATTTAATTCAGTTGCTAAGCCGATTGGTAACGGTACGGATAAAACGGACGATACCTGGGCGGAGAAAGGAACGGGGAATCACGCGTCGTGAGTATCCAGAAAAGCACGCCGTGGAATACCTAATCCTCGGAGCCTACGAATATCCCTGCAGGAATGTCGGAAATTACGTGTGCCTTCGACTCGCTATCACATCGAGGAAATTGGATTTTTTTCATAAATCACGCGATAGAATTGAAAATTAATTTTCCGATAGCGATTAATCTGACACATTCTCGCCGTTTTTCTGACACTTATCATCGGGAGAATAAGAACCCGCAGTTCCCTTTTTGCAATATATCCTACGTTAGTACGGGAAATTAATTTTCTCATTATAATTAGTCCAACGTCTCTTGTCATTCTCCAGAAAATTATCGTTGTAATGTACAGTGAACTTATCTTTTTCTTGTTCTTTTTTTCTTTTTTTTTTTCTTTTTTTTTTTTTTTTGTACGATATATCACGGTCCATCCGTGAGCGGCTATCGATCAAAGTATCAACGTATCCATCCGGCTATACTGACAGTCCGATTTTGCAATTCAATTATAAGTTGAAATTGGTTCGCTGATGAAAACTGGTAGACAGTAGGGAATACCTAGAACATGAATGGTAATCTATTTGTAGAACATTTGATGGGTGCCACGCGAATATAGTGTTACCCATTCGTGCATATTCCACGACACACTGGCGCGTGGTAAACGCACGTGTCTGCCCGTTAACAATTCTCGACACTGTGACACTGTAATGCATCCAGCTAGAAAATATTTATATCACGTTTGTGCCAACGTACAATAGATGATTCGGGGAAAGTTGACTTCGAGCTATCGAAATTGTTGTTGCGTTCTCCGTAAATTGCGATAAATCACGTAATTTTTACGCCGCTGTTGGTACACTCTCTATATGTTATTAAATAGCACGTAATTTTGTATGAAATGTCGATGTAGCTGTTTCACCACGAGAAAGAAAGAAAGATCAAAAAAAAAAAAAAAACAAACATATTCGCCAATCTCCGGGTCTCTCGAGAAAAGTTCTGGAGAAAAAGGCTCTCGTGTGGCTTCGTGTGTGCGAGTCGCGAATAAAACTTCGACGCAACACACGTATCACCTCGCGGCAAGAATGCACGGGGAGTTTCGCGATGAGATTCGAGAGACCAGTTCCGCCCGCAAAGCCCAGACGAGCTGGCTCTTAACCCGAGCGTCCTGAAATCCGAGCTACATCGATACGCTAGATAGAAAGTAGTCGAGGTGTCGCGTTTCGATCCAGACGTCGGTCGGTTTGCGGTCGGAAGAAACATTCGAGGAGCGCACGGAAAGACGGCGCGAGAAAGAGCACCTTTCGAAAATTAACTCTCCCGTAACTCCGCCGTAAGCGTCATGGGTTCAGCGAGGATGTATCGGATCCTGCTGTTCGGTGAGCCCTAAATTGGGAAACGATCGCGAATCGATCGCGGGAAGTAAAACGAGGGGAACTTCGGAAAGACGTGACTTAATTCGAGGATCACATCCCCGCTCCGCGCGTTAACAGCTTGAGACTCTTTATTTGGATGCGCGTAAGATCTAGATTCCTCCTCCGCGCGACATTATAATTCCATATCTCTCCTTCAAAACGCCCCATTCTGTCGCCGTCGTGGCGCAACGGTCATAACAAGGCAAGACGCGGGCAAAAGAGGCTCGAGCGGCTCTCTGGCGCGAGCGTGCTCCGATGCAGCATGGAAAATACCGGTGTAACAGGATTCTCGTGGACCGCAAGATCTCGGCGCGGAGATCGCGCGCGTACACGCCGCTTTTTTCCCCATCCCCTCCCTCTTTCTTTTTCTTTTTCCTTCTCTCTTCTTTCGGCCGAGGCCAGTGCAAGGTCGACACTCTCACCATATTCGCTTCACACGTGCGGACTCGCGTGCGTTCGAGAAGGCCACGCGGCGATGCGCTCGAAACGAAATATCCAGTTACCATCGAACAAACGCATTTGTCTCCGCTGCCGAATTCGTGCTGCGGAGATCGATTATTCAAAACGATTCTCTCTCCCGTTAACTCATCTTCGATTTAACAACGAGGCAAAGAGAAGATATTCGACGTTTTAACGGAGATTGTAATTGTCCAAGTCGATAAACCTTTTCTCTCTACTGTGCATTTTGCATTAATTACTGTATGGCGAGTTTAATATTTTTGTTGCGAAAACATCGTATTTCACGTACGACGACGATTTATGTTGGGTTTTTATTCGATACTCTCCCAACCAGTAATGTCGGCTGCAAAAATAATTGCGTTGCGAGCGCAAGCTTGCGTCGCGGAACGTACGCGCGCGGGCTCGATTGCCCGTTCAACAATAAGCGAGCGACGACATTTTACGACTCGGAATCCGCGGTACTTTCGGTGATAATTTCCAACGTGAAAACGCGCACGCGAAAACAATTCGTCCGAGACAATTTATTTATGCGACATGCGTTTTTCTTTTTCTTCTTTTTTTTCTTTTTTTTTTTCTCCTATGCGCGTAGATGCATATCTCGTCGATGCCATTATTGCCGACGCATAAACAACTTCGGGGGCTTCATGTTTATGACGTCGAATATAAATTGCACCCGGAGAAATATTGCGCGGCGCGCGTAACGTCCCATCCTGAAGAATGCCTTGACGTTTAACCCGCGCTGTGCCTTCGCGCGTGCAATGGTCGCTGGCATTCTACGCGCGATCCTGCGTGCATACATAAATAAACGCTCACGGATGTGTACAGTATGCATAACTCGCGTCGCATAACGTCGTAGTCGCTTACCCACGCCGATGAGTCAGAAGAGCCGTTTCGACGACGACGGTGACGTGTGCGATATCGTATCGTTTCCGATTGTAGAGTTTACTTAATTCCGATAACGAATATTCTCGTCGCTTTAGATCGAACACGGCGCGGATCACGGTGTCCAAACAAATTAATTATAATCGGTGACGACGATAAAGTCTCGGTTCTTCGGAACGAACTCCGGCCTGACGTTGAACGGATAAACATTTCCATGCGGTCATTTATCATCCGGATAAGAATCAGTCATTGCGACGTTCCAAAATGATAAAAAGCACGGTTAATTATGAGCGTGTGGCGTATCCGTTTATTTCTAGCGCGATAAAAGCGTAATAAGATCGCAAACAAAAGAAGGCACATTATTCGCGTTGCGCGCAATCGTGCGCGATTAAACCTGTGACCGCAAACACATTAATCGCGAGGCTATTTGGAAATTCTCTTCTCGTGTAATAGCGAAAAAATAGAGAGGCGGTCACGCTATCTAATTTTCTAAAATCCAAGAAGCCTTGAAGAGCTCTCGACGCCACGTGTAGACGAGCGCATTTCGATTCGATCTAAGCTCGGAAATTTTTCTTTCCGGGAACGTCTCTTACGAGAGATGCCCTGACCTTATTTGCGGATCACGACGTCATCGGATTGATATATGACTCCTTGAATTAAATCCCGCGTGATAATTTCAACGAGACGCTATAAGCACTCCGCTCGCCGAGGCTTTCAGCGCCCCCGTCGCGTTCTCCGTGCCGGGGGGGCGAAACGATTTATAACGCGCATCTCGCGTGCCGCGCGGCTTCTCATTATCTCGTATCAACGGCAGAATGGCATTTCACGATTTCAAGAAATTGCGCAATGGGTTCGAATTCCGCGTGTCCGTTCAACTCTGCGTGATTAAACGCGCGCGATCGGGGGAAATGCGTTCGCGCTTCAACGGCCGCGTTATCATCTATTATCTCGGCGACCAAACGGGTCAGATTTGTGCGGCGTTGTGCATCGTGTCCCCAGGTGTGCGGACAGGACGATTTGCACACATCGCCGTATCTTCTCTCGGAGCCGCGCCATAAAAAGGAGCCGCAGCCGATAGCGTATTTGCATTTTGATCGCGCCGTCCGTGTGCGCGGGGATAAGCAAAAAATTATAAATGTAAATACGCGAGGCGTTAGCTCGGTGAAGTTATGCCTGGGCGAAGTATGCAAAATTCGCGCCGTCGCGCGTTATTTGCCCGGCGGAAGCGCGCATTCGTTATCCTTTTTGCGCGTTTAGCGTAAATCCGCTCCATTTTTACCGGTATCAAGGTACACATTTATATATATATATATATGTATATATACGGAGAAGGTCGGGCATCGTACACACACTTGCGCTTTTCGGCCGCGAACCATGGCCTCACGGTGAATGCCGATGAGCAATTTTAATCGCCGCATTTTACGCTTCTCCTTCTCCCGGGGGGGGGAATTGAATCTTGAAAATGGGGCCGTGCCTGAGGGACAACGCGGGCAAGGACGACCGCGAACGACAAGAGGGCGGTAAATCTATCGGTGTGGTTATTAACCGGGCGGTTGCATATTATTCTACGTAATGCAGCGTCGTCTCCGAAGCATACGAAAGCGCATACGTATCGTACGCCAGGTTATAATAACGAGGGCAACTCGGTCATTCGGTTTTAATTAAATGAATATTCATGCGAGTTACCCGCACTGCGACTGCTCGTTGAAAGAGAGAGAGAGAGAGAGAGAGAGAGAGAGAGAGAGAGAGAGAGAAAGATATGAAGGAAAAAAAGAGGAGAATGAAGGATCATAAGAACGTTCGCGGCGACATCGGTCGTAAAGATACGTTTCAACGTTCATACACATTGTTATTCCAACTTGGCGACGATGGCATAATTTGCGATGCAGTTAGGCCGCAAATTTCGAAAGTGGTTCAACGAGCGTGCGTTACCGCGCGCCACGTGTCGTCGTTCGACCTCGTTTACGACGAGAGTAATTCATCGACCGAGACGGAGAAGAGCCGCCGAAATTAAAGTTTAAACGACACTCGAGCGAGCGACGACGCGATCCTCGAGCGGAAATACGGGGCTCGGTGTGCTCGTTCCGCCTTAAATGAGGGAAAATTATCAGGGAAACACTTGGACGTGTACTTGGCAGTTTGCGCACTCGTCCCCGCGATTATTTATGCTAATGTTCAAACGAACTCCGCGAATGAGATACGAATATTTGCTCCGCGCTGAGAAAATCTCGAGGAACAATGTCGTTTAAACGCCGACGTTCGCGAGTCGGTTTCATTCGCTTCGTTAAGTCTTGATTCTTTCGTTCTAATTTAATTAGCACTGTACTCGGAGAGGGAGAGAGATTTTATAATTGAATAAAAATTAAGACACGATCGGGTAAGACCTCGCTCCTTTTGTTTATCTTGCAAATAAATCGAGAGAGAGAGAGAGAGAGAGAGAGAGAGAGAGAGAGAGAGAAGTTCGAGACGAATTCAACACGGATTCGATACATTTCTCTCGAATTTTTGTCACGTCCTGTACATTCGAGGATCCGCGATGCAGATGTAGCGAATCGTCGCATATCACTCCGATTCCGAAATGCCGGGGCGCGCTTTTGTCCGTTCGCTTTATTATTGTCAATATTGACTGTGCTGATTGACCCTAGAACACTCGCGCTGCGTCAGCCCGCATCCGCCTCTTGCCATTCCGGATCGCATCGCATCGCATCGCTGCACTCGCATCGCGTACGTGAGAGAGATGAGCGATGCGATCGTGATTTTCCGCCGATTGTTGGACAGACGGAAAAAAAGCGATGCCAAATACCGCTTAATGGTTTCGATTTATAGCGAATTATCGCGTGCCCCTCTCTCTCTCTCTCTCTCTCTCTCTCTCTCTCTCTCTCTCTCGCTCACTATTGTCCACTTCTATCCATTCAAATTGCAATGAGAATACATTGACAGATTCGTGGCTGCATTTTACGATCTCAAATACGACAGAAAAAGCCCCCGCGGACAAATAATTTCGATACAGTTTAATCAACGGGTTTGTTACCGCTTGTTTGCTATTATTAATTTATGTTTAATCCCCACGTGACTTTATGCAAATTCTATTTGTGGGCGGATTTGTGGGCGTATCAGCTTTATTCCTGACGAATTTATTCGATTGAGTAGAATTTTCCAGCATTTCCACGAGATCAGGATAGTCACGGATGCGTATAACTTTATTTGTTTCGCGTGCACGAAAATCAAATGCGCCACAATTTATGTATAATCGGGAGGATCTCTTTGTGCGGGCTTTGTCACGCAAATGCAGGAAAAAAAATCGATGCTACCGAACGAAAAAAGCCACCCGCACGCCGATACCGCGCGCTTAACATTACTTTCGCCCGGTGCGTTTTGAGATGCGATTCAGCCTTCCAATTTGTTATGCATTCAGATTCTCAAAGAGCAACTTAAACATATGGTGATGAAATTCTCTTTTGCCGTACAACAGTCTGTTTGAGACACAGAGATATTTCTCTAACTCAATTCGGCATCGCAATGTAGCACCGCGAAAATTTCCCCGTAAAAATGAAGTTAACCAGCGCAATTTCGCAATGTTGCTTGTCGCCAACTCGCAGCGAGATAGTAGGAAGCGATTGTAGGCGATATTTCTGCGAAAATCGGCAATAAACGGGTACCGTTCGTCGCTTCAAACGTAGCAGAAGTTTCATCTTTGTGATTTGTCGTTGATGATGTCTTATTTATTCCGAGCGCTGGATATGCAACCAAATTGGACCGTTATTTCATTGAATCGCTGGAGTATTGCAAATAGGTATCGGCCCGTTCCCATCTCGAGGGAGAACAATCGCAGCTCCTTGGAATTAATGCGATCCCGTTGTAGTCTGACAGTCTTGAGCTTCCTGATGGAGTTGAGACGTTTATCTTGGAAGGCGGCGAGTCTATTCGAGGCTGTCTCTTAAAAGGACGTCTGGGACGAAATTTCTTGAGACGCGGTTACACTTCTTAATTAAGATGTGTCAGAACGATACCAAACTTTGCGTTATCTGGCAAATTATTTCAGTCGCGTGTTCAGCGAGGCGATATCGTTTAAATGGAATCTTCATCGCGCGGCGTTAAGGGAAAAGGATTTTAGCTTAATTCGAGTATATTTAATGAATATCATTCGCAGTGGTGGAGGATTTAATGTGGAAAACTCAACGCGGAATATTTTTCCGGGAGACGGATATGTTTCAAATGTGATGTAAATATGTAGTCATATTTATACAAATAAACGTCATTCTTCATTAATCTCCTATTCGTTACGTGACATAACTTCATGATATTCACAAATCATATTCACGATACGTTAATTTAAAATTAACGTATCGCGCGTGGTCCTAGCGGAGAGGATATTTCATATGAAATATTTACGTTAATTTAGCCTCCAAATTAATTTCGCGTATCCCCTGATATTAATTAGCAATTAATGCCGAGTGTAACATATGCTCGGACGAGAAAAGCCGCTGTAGCATTCTCTAATCCAGCTACAATTTACACGGCAGGACGCGGTTAATTCGCCGACGTATATCACCACTGTGCCGTGATATATTATTTATTGTATTGCGCAATTTTGTGAATCGCAGATGGCTGACAGTCGCGGCACAATAGGACAAAGCCTATGTACGGTCGTTAATTGAGCGCCCTTGGCAACCCTACGTCAATTTCGTCATATCCGCCGGTATCTGGGTCGTATCTGGATCGAAGACGGCTCGACGGCAAACGCGTTATATACAACGTGGCGTAGCTAATGTAGTTTAGAATAGGCGTGTCCATCAAAGCGCGAGTCGCTGCCCAAACTAATCTAATAAGATGAGAGGCTCTGTCGGCTCTAAAGCATCATTATGGCG
The DNA here is from genome assembly GCF_055798465.1 of Pogonomyrmex barbatus. Lineage (NCBI taxonomy): Eukaryota > Metazoa > Arthropoda > Insecta > Hymenoptera > Formicidae > Pogonomyrmex > Pogonomyrmex barbatus. The sequence goes on from NW_028297116.1 coordinate 22,656,755, forward strand.
CCGCAAATACAACGTCCCGGAAATTTCCCTTCCTCAATATCGCGAAGAGCCCATTTACGAAATAGCCTTATTAACGATGGATAATATTTCCGCTGAAAAATTAGAGTTTCTCAACAGAGCGAGAACGAGGGGAAAAGGAGGAATCCGACTCTCCTGAAATAAAATCATATCGGAAGAGGAACATCCAGTATTCTACTTACGCGACGTGAATATCTTTGTCGCGTCCCTCGAACGTGCGGTCACGTGCCGGATTTCTTTTTGACAGCTGCTAATTAGAATCTGTGTTCGCGAGTTTCGGAAGGGGCGGCGCCCACGGGAAAGGAGAGACGCTCGGTGCATCTCGACGATGCAGGTATCGCACACGAAGTCGAGAGTCATCATCTTCTTACCCGCTCTCATTCGCCGTCATCGTCGCCGTCGCCAAGTCAAGCGAGCACGAATTTCAGAGTCCATATATAGCGATTGCAACTCGATTTAAACTCGAAACTTACGATCGAAAAGCGATCTTTTTTTCCTGCCATTGCATCTCGATGCGATTTGCTCTACAATTATGTACTTAGCTTAAAACTTATCCTGACTGTTTTCATAGCATTACGTCAAATATTTCGCATTAATGAATACGATAACGTCTATAGATATGCTTGTGGTAAACGGGGATTAAACGCAAATTAACGTGACTTGTCAGATACATGCGAGAGATTGCACTCTGTCATATGATAAGACCACAAATTTGCACTATGCTAATTTTCGTCAATCTAGTTATCACATAGTGAATCACGATAATCCTAGAATAATGTCATAGAATAGCGCCGAGTGAGCGATGATAGCGTAATTTCATAGAGTCGGTTTAAAATATCGATTTTTACGAGAAAGAGTCGATGAGCCTAATTACGCGAAATGGAAATGATCGAGATCCACCGACGAAAATCAATGATCTTTAAATCCATCAGCGCGATAAAACGGCAGTCACGAAACACCGCCGTAGGATATATGAGGGAATTTGCAAAGCAAATTTTCCGGGGTTTTACCGACAGTCACGAATTTTTATTCCGTTGCCTTTAGAGCCCATCCCAGGGCATTCGAAGCTTCAATCCTCGCTTTAATCTCGCCGCCGTGATATGAGCTTTCGGTTTACTGACTTTTTGTACGATATGTGGATTGCGAGCGCAAGAAAATGAAGAGTCAGCCCCGCGCAGGCACACAAAAGCTCATGTGCATATTCATTATTAACCCGGATGCTGTGACGACAAATTAGTGTTTTTCGACGTTTTCGTCGTTTGTTGCTTATCAATGAACGTAATTCACCGGGAAATGCGAAGAGGGAAAAATAAAAGGAGAAGAGTTTTTCATCCGCATGATTTGTCAGGGAAAAACTTACAGTGCACATCGTACTATTTTTCAAGATTTCAAGTACAATTAGCCGGCTTATCCATCTTATTTTATCAACTGGAAATCAACTTTAGAAAAAATTCTAGAAATGTACGGCGAATTAGATAATCTCGCGAAAGTCGCATAAAAGATGCAGCGTCTAATTAGAGTGAAACATTGAACGTTGCATTCGAGACAACACCAGTTTTAGACTATTTTTCTGTGCTCTGGCTTGCAAACGAGTACAAAGAATATGTGGAAACAGCAAGACTGCGTTTCTGTAATATACATAAATACATGTGTAACATACATAAATACATTTTTATTATGGAGTAAGCTTTCTCGTGAGAATCAGGACGATTTTCGATGTTAAAAACATTCCTTCGCGTTTCGCAGATTGCTCTCGGAAATTTCCGGAGAAAATTGATAGGGAAAATTGATAAATTTTAGAATTTTTCTTTTTTTGTTGCTACCAGCGGTTCCGAAAATCCTGTCCCGAAGGCGACTTGCTATTCGGCGTGTTAAATACATTTCGGGATGCCAATGGGCGGAAAAGTGTCAGAGGGAGAGAACGTAAGAGCCTTTTCGTTGTCGAGACACGGAGAGCGCGAAAAAGTGGCGGTAATTTATTAATGTCTCACGGAGCAACGTCGTTGCTTGGTGCAGATAGCTTCAGAGCGTAAAGAAGAAACGAGCATGCACGACGCTCATCCGTAAGTCTAAACAGTGGATTAGACGAGAGGACGTTTCATTTATCAAGCTGCCCGAGCTGTGAGATATCCCGTTGCCATAATTTGCTACAAGTGCAACTGGATAACCACACAGTCCACAACGCGTATATTCGTACGTGTAATTTGTGAGGTACCGGGGTGTTGCGCGGAATTATTAAACAGACATAGAATTTATTCAGATTTTCGCGAAGAATATAAAATCGATTCGTACATTTTTCTGATGGTACGCAAGATCGTTATGACATCTCGTTGTGTCATAGAAAAGAGCCAAGGAGAACTGCATTGCTGCTTGTAGGATAACCGCATTCATTAAGATCCCTGAAGGCCGCGCATTATCGAAGAAGAAAGTCTTGTGCCTGAGGAATCTCGAAATTTCACAATATCCCGTTATGTCGTTGCGTCAGGGCAACATCCACGGATCTTTTTACGGAAATGACGCGTGAGAATAATGCGAAAGCGATGCGAAATGTCGAACGAGTGATAACCGGAGACCGTTGAATTTCTGTTGCAGAAGGTGGACCCCGAGCTGATATTTACAAAACAGGAACGAATTGGGAAGGGTAGCTTCGGCGAGGTCTTCAAGGGTATCGACAACAGGACCCAGCAGGTCGTTGCCATCAAGATCATCGATCTTGAGGAGGCGGAAGATGAGATCGAGGACATACAGCAGGAGATTATGGTGCTGTCGCAATGCGACAGCCCGTACGTCACCAAGTATTATGGGTCTTATCTCAAGGTGAGTAGAAAAATGTACTCTTCTGTGATATTAAAAAAAAAAATTCACTTGCTATCACGATCGTCAAATTGTATCTGCTGACGGAACAAAATACTGATCGAGACACTCCTCTTTTTATCGCTGTTCCATCCCGATGAATCGCCGCCGTATAATCGCACAGGTACAAAAATAAAAACCCGCTATCGAGGGCACTTGGTTGTTACGCCCCATCATTTTTCACGGCAAAAAATAGGAAGAGCTTGACGGTCGGTTAACTATCGCTTCCGGCACGGCAGTGTCGCGTCGTCTGTTGCTTCCGCTTCCTGCTGTAGGTTCAACGAGCACAATCGGGAATACCGCAAATCCCCGCGATTTATTTTACGACATCGTAATAACAAGAGAAATCTCTTTATTTTTTAGACGTGCTCCGGTTATACTATATTTGTTTATTTACTATTTGTAATGAAATGGTAATTGGTTAATCAGATATAGAATCATGAAATATTTGTTTGAAAAAAATGTGTTATATATATCTTGAAGAAATTGCAAATTGCAAAAAAAAATATATTTACATATTTATTTACTAATTTTCTTACTAATTTCACTGAAATACGTTGGTAGAATTATTAAAAATTTTTTTAAAAAGATTATATTCTAGGAGAAAATATTTATACGAATGCTTCAAACGAATACGATTTTGTACCGTTCTATCGTGCGCATCGGGAAAATCATGTCGATCAACGGAATCGAGATCGAATGCTTCGCGAAAAGGTCGCGGGTAGTCGATAATTTGCGTAAATCTCATGTCCCGCTGGCGAATCTGGTGAACCACGACGAGAAGTTAAATTTCACGCAATCGTCGACACGCTTTCGATGTTGGTCGGGAAGAGACACGTTTTCTCGTATCGTTTTGTTGCATTACCGACAAGCCAGAGCTATTTACGATTCTGCAAGAAGGAGAAGGAGGAGGAGGAGGAGGAGCGACAGGAGAAACAAGCATCGTCCGCATTCTGAAACGAATACCAAAATCTTCGGCGATTTAAACGGAGTTAAATTTTTCTTTCTATCACACAGCAAGTTTCTGGCAAGTTGGTTTAATAATATTGGCGAAATATTTCTGATTCTGAGTTATTCTCCATTCACTTATAAATCTCTTTATAAATTTTACAAGCAAGTTAATAAACGTTATCTTTGTTTTCTTCCTTTTTTTTATAAAATTCAATTTAGATTTTTTTATATAAAAAAAAAGTTATTTATTGGAGCGTTATGCAGGCATGATTTCAAACATTCATACATTTGCGAAATCTATTTTTTTCGTAGACATCCATAACGTTTATAATGTATCTTAAAAATTGTCAATTATGCCGCTATTTTTCTCTAGTGCTCCATAATAGCAGTCACAATTAATTACTCAGTCAGTCCAAGATGTCGCAGTGACGGCGAATAAATCATAAACCTCGCGATCCTGTTAACGGAATAAGATAAAGTAAATCCACGCGATCGTTATCGAAGATTGTTGAGGAACTATTAATTGCAGCAAAAGGAGAAGAAGCCGAGGCGAGAATTATTTCTACGAGCGGATTATTTCTACGCGCCCTCCTACTGACCTCCTCCCCTTCGTTTTCGTAGCCAAGAACAGTGGAAGCTCCCAGTGTGATTACTTATGAAATGAAACGGCGCCCGATATCGCGGCCCGGCCAAGGGAAGTTTCCTTAATGACCGCGCGAAACGATCATTAACGATCGTTAGTTAGTCGCTCCCGTGAGCGTGAGTACTCGTGGGTCGAAATACGCTCTCTCTCCAATTTGCACCGCGACGTCCGCGACTCGAAACGCGAGAGGCGCGGGCGTTCCCGCTCACGCGCTCGCATAGATAATTGTACAAGCGCTAAGCGATCGTAATTATCAAGCCCGCCAGATTGATATTGCGAAACGACGCGAAGCGTTGACAAATGATGCGACGAGCCGTCGATTCAAGGAGGTGTACATAATTGGCACATAAATGGCACGTAATTAATACAAATACGAGACGATTGGCCAATGAGGAGCCCTATTCATCATAAAAACGAGATAAACGATTTGATTCGCGTGTACGCGAGGTAAAATCTAGTCGAGCGACGGTGGAGGGGGCATACATTGTTGCGGCGAATGTCAAAAGCCAGGCGAAATTCCGCGTCTCTATTTCCTCGTCTCTCCGCAAGCCTCGACGCGGAGAGTTTCCACGGTCGGCTCTCACCGGTCGAAATTTTCCCGTTCCTCGGCGCGAGAGAAACAATGGCATATTTCCGCAATGACACATCGACGGTTATTGTGCGGAGATGACAGGAGGCGCGCGGGTGCCTACGCGCCCGTCTACGCGCCTGATGTCATCGTATAACGGATGTGCCGCGGCCATCTCGCCACAGGCCGCCTCTCTCGCCGCGGCTTCCTTGCTTTCGGAAATTGTTATTAAGCCAGAACCAAGTTGGTCAACAACAGTTATTGAGCGACGGCACTCCTTAGTTCGCGGGAATAGCTTGCGCACCAGCGGGTGCCTAGATAAAGATCCTTTACATCTGATTCCACAATGCCACAGTGCCGCGAGTCTTCGTGGTCCAAAAAGATTCACCAACCTTCGCAAATACATCGTGTTACAACGTGGAACGCCAAGCTAAAAACATCTCACTGTATCTCGCGAGACATCTCTTCGAGACTCGTGGGAAACTCCAGTTCCGACTCGACAATCACGTTCGTTTGCAAGATGTAACAGAAAAAATAACTAGTCGCATTTATTACGTGGTATTTCGCGTGAAATCTTTGAAACGATGTATAAAAATGCGTAGACGTACGTTGACTAAGCTAGACGAACGAGACGACTCTCGCAAGACACAGCGGCACTCCTACGGATTTCTCAATCCGGATGTATCGCCGATTACGAGGGCGACCCGTTGTGATTCTTCTCTCGTTTTCTCTCTGGCCGCTTCTGGCCGTACTGGCCAGAAATATCGCTTCATTATCGGTATTCTAAAAATGCCGTTTCGAAGCCATCAGATTAATAAAACGAGCGTGTAGTCCATATTACTTTTTGTTTATCGATGGCTACGCTCTTGATGTCCCAGCGCCAATTTTCATTATTAAAATCGTTACGGGCAAAGTGGCAGGCTTGAACGTTATGTAAAACCGTTGCGCAACGCGTTTTAATAAGGCCCCAGAATCCCGGAGGCATATTGCGATAATTAGCAGAAGCATTTTTGTGAAATGGGGAATTTTCACCGTGGCGTAATATTTGATCGGTATATACGGGCAAGAACCCGCCACGCTTTTCCTCTTTTACCCTATTATACTCGCGGTTCATTGTGCCTCAAACAAAAGACAACGCCCGCGTTCCGCGTCCGAAGAGGAGCGGCGCGACCGAGATTTTATGAATGACGTATAATTGTGCGCACTCGCCTCGGCGAGATCTTTCCTCTTAATGAAATTACGGTATCTTCCATTGCGTCGTCGAATCGAGGAGCAAAGACAGCTGTACGACGCGCTCGTCGTTTCTTGATTCAAAGCGGACAAAGCGTGTCCGACGCAACGTGCGTCGAGATTTTAAAATCCCAATTTGCGTCTAATTCGCGATCGCAGATGGTCCAGAGCGAAGCGTCCGAGGAACGTCACGTCAAGTAGGTCGCGTGTCAATTTTCCGCAGAAATCACCGCGATTCTGCCATTCTGCCTCCACTTTGTAGCCGGGATTTACGGTCAGCGGCTCTCGATCGACGTTGGAAAACGCATTCTCCGATAATGGCGGGTCGAATGCGGAGGCTTTAACTCTTTGCTTTAACCTTACGTTGCGATGCACGTGATGTTGTGCTTTATCCTGAAAGTTGTGTCGTCGTTATCGTCGTCGTCCTCCCTGTGAGACATAATATCGAACGATCGAATTTAAAATTCAAAGAGGATTCCGAACACACGACGGAGTAAATAATAGAATCTGAATTAAGGTCTAAAGTGGAGACTTTAACGCAACGCGTTTTACATGAGGCCCGCGTCCCACGTCCCACCGAAATGCAACGCGGCACGCAAAATGGAGACAGGAGAGCGCATGGGCGGTATGGGTGATTAATAGGCCGGTCGATTTCTCGGTTGCTTTTTTGAAGGGGCGCTGGCCCTTTGTCCTTTTGTTCCTCCGTTTCGCGAAATGGCAGGAGTGCCGCTGGCATTGACGGACGACGCGACGGAATTAATCTTCGCTTTACCGTCCCTCCGGACCAGTCCCGCGTCCTTCCGCCCGTCGCGCGACTAAAACGCCGAATTAAACATCGATAAATCGCAAGTTGCTCGCGAGAGTAAATCAGCTTAACTGCATTCGTGCGAGCGACGACTCTTCCCCCCCCCTCCCCATAAACGTAGTAGACGTTTAAATCTCTCGATTTCACGGAGCTTTCGTTGTGTTTCCTGTTTTGCTTTTTTTCCCTTTTTTTTTTTCTTAATTATATCAAACGTGTTATTTTGTTTTCGAACACGAAGAAAGAATCAGAAATTGTATTAGAAGTTTTGTGAATGAAATGAAGATCCCAATGTCGGTTTGTTACGGAAAAGATTGCAATTTTCGATTATTGTGCTGAAATTACAGTGATTATTGCATATGATTATGATGATATCATTGTATTCGAATGGATCCCCCCCTCCCCTCCCCCCCGAAGCACTGAAATTAAGCGCCTCTGTCATCACTCGCCGAGAGTGAAAGCAACCGATTACCGGACTCCGTCAATTAACCATAATTGCCGCGAACGGAGGCGGGGGCGAGGTGGAAGGGGAGCGAAAAATAATCGCCGACTACGTGAGGGGCGAAGTCTATTCTCGGCTCGTGTCGAACGAGAGATCCAAACCATTAGGAAATTAGTCGACTAATAATAGTTCTCTTGCAACGCGAGGACTCGTAATCCGTTACGTAAAGCGACTCCTTAAAGTTCATCTCTTTCTCGAGAAAAGTTTACAGTACAGCTGTGTTACTTTGAAGATTATGTTTCATTATATTATATTTTAATTTCTTGAAATCAGAAAAAAGAAGCAACGAGAAAGAGAGTCAAGAAATTAAGCGGTCGAATGCATTTGGCAAGTCGATCGACTTGGTGACTCTTGATTGTGATCTAACCAAACCATCTGTTTTCGCGGCTCCATTAACCCCCGATCGATTAGAGATTAACCTTGTGATTTCCTTTCTTATTACTCCCTCTCTCTATCTCTCTATCTCTTCAGACTCGATTTGCGATTATATCTCAGAATCGATATTTCTGATAACGCTCTCGGAACAGATCGGTAAATCGTCTGTCATTCGTCTCGTATCTCTTGACGCAGGAAGATAAGAAGGGGGTGACACAGCCCCCCCTTCTTCCGTGAAAATTCGTAGTAGCTGATCGAAATCGAATTGAACGAACCCTCTCTCGATGACGACGACGACGACGACGACGACGACGACGACGACGACGACGATGACGACGGCCACCTACCTCGAGAGGATCTAGACGGAAAAAAGCGTGGCGCGCTCCGAGCAAGCCTTCTAACCATACGACGATGATAAATGGTGCCATTTTATGGGCAGCCAATGCTCGCCATCCCGGCGAATGCCCCCAGTCCGTCGCGGTCAACCCGCTTAAACTACGAAAATTATTCGCCATAAAACGATGGCGCGCATCAACCGCATGAACGTCGAACGAAAGTTAGAGCCAAGACTTATGGAGAGCCTCGAGCTTCGAGATGGATATGAAAAATCTAACAGGACATATACATTCCATGAGGCCATGTTCTCCGTCGTTTATCCAATCTCCTTTTTGTAACAAAAGGAGATTACAAATCTCTCTTTTTTTTTTTTATCTAAATACGTTTGACATCTTATTCCGAGCTTTTGTTAGAGAGAATATTGTGCAGCACGGAATTAAAACATTCTCAGCGTAAGCTTTACAATCGTTTATCGAGTTCTCTTAAAATGCAAGTGGTTGCAACACGGAGGGGGTTGTCTTATTTTTCATAGCGCATCGTACCTTTGCTGGCAACATCTGGCGGCAAGAAGAGTGACGTGTAATACACACGGTGATGCGTAATTGCAAGGCCGCGACGCGTCTCTGCGGGGTCGGCCGAGTGACCTGGAGGGACGGAAGGGAAAGGGAGATAGGGGGAGGGATCAATTAATTATTTCTTTATAATCGATTGAACGAAGGGCGTAAATCTCCCAGTATCCTCGCGCGGATCACTAGCTCGGGTCGCGCTGATTATTAACGCGCGATAACTCATCGGTTTTATCGTATCCTTACGTGGCGCACCACCACACCACCATCACCACCATCACCACCACTATTAACGCGCGCCGTATAATTTATCCGATAAATCGCACAGTGATTGGTCATCGATGTCGGATATAATTACCGCCATGGAGAGGAGCGGAGGATCCGGTCAGCGATGACGCGCGTTGCCTTGGAGTAACGTGCGCGCGTTGCGCTCGTGGAAAATTAATAGGCCGGCGCAGGAAGCGGCGGCGGACGCGCGTTTTTCCTTAACGGGCTCGCATTAGACGATAATTTACGACTGTTCAAGGGGGCGCGATAAATCTTCATTACCGGAACAACACCGCGGGATTAATCATATCGCCGTGTTCGTCCGCGTCGAGGAAAAGTCGCCTCACCCCCTTGGCGAGGATGTTGCTCCGTGTCGTTGATCGCCACTTGACGGTCTCTCGCACGGAACGAGGAGTGCGACTGAGACGATGTAATATAATACACGGTCACGCGATCGTTGCCTTCCAAGTGGAGAAAAATGTGGGAGGTATAAGTAAAAGTTTTTATCTTGATCTATCGGAGAAATCACGCGTGCCGATAAATCACCGAGATGATTGTTTCGTTATATTATCGATCGTCTCCGAACTCGAGATGTTGCTCCCGTCCGCAAATGAATTGAGCTGAAAGTTCCTCGGGAATATCGATGACGCGGCAGAAGCTTAATATTTCCGGCGCATTTTCTTTTTAATCGCGTCTCAAGGTCTCCGGACGAGCCGGAATAACGATCGTTTCGGCGGAACGATCTATTTTCGTTAATTGGCGCCCGCCCGAGATCTCGCTCTCCGGATCTCTTTATCACCGGAATCACCGGAGAGTCCGTCTGTTACGCGTCTCCTACGTTCTCCCGACGGTTCTCAACCCGTCTCACCCGTGCTCGTTTCGCTCGGCAGGGTACGAAGCTGTGGATCATCATGGAATATCTGGGTGGCGGCTCGGCCCTGGACTTGATGAAGGCCGGTAGCTTCGAGGAGATGCACATCGCCGTGATATTACGCGAGGTGCTCAAAGGGCTAGATTATCTGCACAGTGAGCGTAAGCTCCATCGCGATATTAAAGGTACGTCCGCTCGATAAGACGCGAAAGGTGTTTATCGGTGCTTTAACGCTCTCCGTAGAGGAGATATCGTGCGAGACGATTCAGCGAGACACCAAATATCGTACTAATCGATGTTTCACCTAGCTATAAAATCCACATGAATTAACTGCGTTAACCGCGTTAATGTGAAACTTCGTTGAAGAAATAAGGTTAAATGTTCGATTGTTGATTATCGCCAAGATAAATGGAAAATTACATTATCGTTCGCTGTTAGAGAACGCGTTATTCTATTTACTGTACATCCATATCATTTTACAAATACTGAAAATTAATTTGCATGACGAACCTCTTGTCGATTTCGCAGCGGCGAATGTTTTGCTGAGTGAAATGGGTGATGTCAAATTGGCCGACTTTGGTGTTGCCGGCCAATTGACGAACACCACTAGTAAACGGAATACCTTCGTCGGCACGCCGTTCTGGATGGCGCCCGAAGTCATCAAACAGTCCGCTTACGATTCCAAGGTAATTGCGTTAATTAAATTTCGCTATATACTGCGGTATGCGTCTGTACATTGCTTATAAATTAAGTTTATAAGAGCTATAATATAAATACGCATGCGAAATGCACGAAATACACGAAAATATCTTCATTTATTTTCCGACTTTCTGAACATACGATACAATTATTATTTGGGTGTATAAAAAAAAAAATTAATTCTTTATTAATGTCCGTAAAACTCACTCGCGTGCGTCACATTTTTGTCTCTTCACTTTTTTTCTTTCTGCTAGTTGGACACTTTGGAAATCGTCTTCCAGAGTGGCACGGTCAGGTTTTCATTAGCGTATCGTTAGCGCTTCAGCTGGCAAATAGTAAACTCCGTGAACGCTTGTTCTGCAGGCTGACATTTGGTCTCTGGGCATCACAGCGATCGAACTCGCGAAAGGAGAGCCACCCAACAGCGAGCTGCATCCCATGAGGGTCCTCTTCCTAATACCCAAGAACAATCCGCCGCAGTTGACCGGGAATTATACAAAGCAGTTCAAGGAGTTTGTCGAAGCCTGCCTCAACAAAGACCCTGAAAATGTGAGTATACCGTTATATTCATGGCTATCTGTATTCCGAGTCATCGGTCAATTTTGTCTCATAAGTCCGGGGATGTTCTCGACATTATTTTATTTTACCGTTTGATGTCTCAATAACGAAAAGATTTAGAGAGATAAAAAAATAACAATAAGTTGAAATATAAATTTCGACGTATGAAATGTGCGGTTAATTTTTATTTATCGGTCATTGCGCTTGTATCTATGCAGAGGCCGACGGCGAAGGAGCTGTTAAAGTTCCAGTTTATCAGGAAGGCAAAGAAGAACTCATACCTGATCGACTTGATCGACAGGTACAAAAAGTGGAAGTCGCAGCGCAGCGAGGAATCGGAGACCGAGAGCGAGAATTCGGACTCGTGAGTATCTCGATTCGCGTTACTGTCGCGCTTCTTGCGAAAGTAAAAGCCGATGTTTATTATTTTCGTACGTTACGTACACACTCGGGATTTTTTTCCCGTCGTTAATTTTACAATAAATTTATATTGAACGTGCAAGAGGAAAGGAAAACCAGTTCGAGGCCGTTTATCAATCGCGCGGTATAATAGACCACCATCCGAGCACGATATTAAATTGTAACACACTACATTATACGGTGTTCAGGGAGGAATCCAAGCAAGATAGCGACATGGACGAGCCATGGATAATGACGGTGAAAGGCCCGCATGGGGTCAAAGGATCCGTGGTGCCTATGTTGTCACTGGACGAGCAACCCGCATCCCTGACTTTAACACATACGAACCATAGGTCCTCCAATCACAACCAATCGAATAAACCGCACGCAAATGGCGCCTCACGATCACCACCGAAGGATTCCACGCTTAATCATTACAGAAGCGAATCCAGGGACTCGTTGCGCGACGGTCAAACAACGAAACACGCACCTGTATGTTGTCATTTTAACGATTGACTATCGTGACATTTCATATTCATATATGTACGTCTTTCTCTTACTTTGTATTTTTCTTTTTTCTACAGTCCCGACCACATGAAGCCGCACCTCCACCACCGGTGGATACGAGAGAAAAACGAGAGGAGCGAGATTATCGCGACTCTAGCCGAGAATCCACACTCAGAGAATCGAAGGAGATGCGCGATAGTCGCGAGAGGGACAGGGAAGTTGTCAGGGAACGAGAACGGGATAGGGAAGGCAGAGATCGAGATAGAGCTAGCAGGGATTTTAACACACGGGAAAAGAGGAGAAACAGTAAGCCGGACGTACCCATCACTCCGATGGCCGATCTCAGACCTGGCGAAGATAAGCAGAGGCCCAGAAGTTCACAGGAGCTTAAACATCCGCGAAGCGTCGCCTTGTCCGGAGTTGTTTTTCCTCTCCTTTCCGAAGTACTATCAAATAAAAATATATAAAAATTATAAAAAGTCAAAATTAATAATTTATGAGACTAATTTCCGATAATGTTGCAGCTCCAACGAAAGCACCAATATTCAGCGAGAGACAATAATGGCGAGGGTGGTAGTGGTGGCAAGAATGGCGGTGCTGTAGAAGAATTGCGGAATGCCTTCGAGTCGGCGGAACGTACGTCACCAGGCATGACGGAGTCCCTTATTCGCGAACTGATTAAATCCCTACTTCCGCCCAATCATTCCGAAGGGCGCCTATCTATGCTAATGGAGAAGGTTATTTTAAGGTAACGTTCTCTTGAGCATACCTTTGCGGCTTATGAAAAGAGAGAAACAATATGCTTTTTTTGTTTTAGGGATACGTAGGGACGCGAGAGAACAAAGGTCCGCAAGAGACTGTGGTCCCAGAATATCCTGACGTTGTAAAATCGTTCGTTACTTCTCTCGATTATTAATTTACTAATCAATACTGAGCCGAGCATGTCGTCGATGAGCGGCAATTCCGAACGTGAACGTGAAGGTGCGAGGGAAATGCGTTTGTTACCCCATCATCCTATTCCCTCCCCGCTCTTCCTTTTCCTCGCTGATTTATGAAGGCCGTACTACAACGAAGTCTATCGAAGTTTTACGAAGTAGTCTATTGAACCGCCCCATTTTCACCTGCCTACCTCTCCGTAGGATAAAAATACATAGATGACGGCAGATACACGCGAAACATTGTGCCAGTATTCTTGCAGTTCCTACTCGTGTAATTGTCATTGATCCTTGTTTGAACTTTTCAATTGAACTGTCCTACATTTACACGCTTCTCCATGTCGATTCATTGCCCGACAATTTGTTTCAAACGTAATTCGATTCATCATAAAATTGTTGTATGTCCCTCAATTTTTTAAATTTTTTCATTTTAAATAATTGTAGCTGTACAATCTTTGTAGGTAAGAATCACATTTGAAAGATATGAAATTATATTTTATATTAGGAAAAAACTAAAGTATGACTTAAGAGCAGCTTATTGCTGAAAGTATATTATTTTTAAAGTTTATTCTTCTTGTCAGTCCATTGTTCGTGTCCGAGCTTGGATCTCTCTCATAAAGTTTATTAGATAAACTAAAAAAACTGTCGGCCGCTTCTTTATTTTTTATTAGATGTTAAAACATTCTTCATTATTAATAGATTAATTATAGAAAAAATGTAGAGGAGAGTATCCGGTTTAATAGTTATAAGCCTTATCTTGAAAAAGAAAAGATAACGTATTAATGATCTTATGGCAATCAGTTACGAGTAGAGAAAGGCGGAAAATAGACGGCAATGCGTTTGCGAGAAGGCTGAATCGAAACCTCCATTACGCGATAGCCTAAGAGATTCCTTTTGAACCTTCTTCATGTTCGGCGTGAGCATCACTTTGGCGGTGCAACAACAAAACAAAATTGTACAGACTCGGCAAAGCGGATAGATGAAAAGTATTCGATAACTTGGTCTTGCCTCAACATGTCCGCAGCATGCACTAGCGAGATATATCGAGCATACAAACGTAATTTATATAAAGAAAAATGTTTGAAGTTACTATGAAGCTTTAAAAATCGCACTTATATTAATGTTTTTACAGTCAGAATATTTATTTAATCCTTTCGCTACCACGGGCGATTAGTGTCGCTGGGCACTAAATGTTCTTCACATACCATATACGACTAAGTCGCTCGACAAGTCGTGAAAAGTCGTTGAAAAGATTAGATCAAGTAAAGTAACTGCGAATAAGTAATACAAGGCCCATAGAGATTGGACGAGAGAAAGAAACATAGCTGATAGATTTAATTATGAATGGCGACTCACAGTCGGTTCAACAAAAACAGTCAGGCGGCTAAACCCGCGATAGCGAAAAGATTAATAATACGTTCTGAAGAAAGAAGGTTCCTTAGCAATCGAACAAAACGAAAAAAGGATTGTGTTCTCTGAGTAGATTTCTTCCCGTGGCTTCCTACGCTAGTGCACGTTTCGGACGCGAAAGAGCTCTAGCGCGATGCTAGAGAAATTGTAAATATGTATGTAGCGCGATAAAATAGTCTTATTGTTCTGATCGACGTCTTTGCCAACTGGTCGCACAGCTCCGTTAAACGATCTTATTACAAAGAGAAAAATAATTCCTTTCCCTTCCCGTGGTCACATCGTTCATCATTGGAAAAGATGATAGACATAGACTATAGGCAATATTGCCGTTAAAAATTTATTGAGAGCTTTTATCGTTTTGTGTAGTTTTCGCTTGTTGCGCAAAAATTGCAAGTAAGCCGTTACAATGTTTCAGAAACCGTACACGACGTATATGATAGTGTTTAAAAATATATATAATTAATTTCTAGTTGTGTGTAAAACCCACTTGAAAATCGTCGAGAAACAATACTATTTTAGAACTCTATCATCTCCACTATACGTACATCCACGAAAGACACTTCAATCTTTCTACATTGCGCCTTAAAAAATATCGCATTACGTCATTAATTTAGAAATAATAACTGAGTCGTTCTACGTTAACATGTCGTTAAATTGTCCGCGTACCAATTGCCAAATTGTAGAAAGTGATTTGACAGTTCGGATAAGAAAAGGAGACATTAAGATATGAAAGCGCCTTTTATAAAAGTTTCAATTATTCGAGACAATGGTTGACGTGGAATGACTCGACAATCGATCTAGACGGAATTTATCAGACGAGAAGGTATGAGAGTTTCTTGATCTTTGAACGCGCGACGCGTTCAAATAGCGACAACCGGATTATATATATTATATATATTATGCGGAATTTGAGTACTGCCGTTCTTCCAAACTTAACTTACGTTATAACACAATATTTCCCGAACTCACTGCACTTGATTTCCACGATCGAGTCTGAGCTGCGATGACTCCCACGCAGGGCGTCGACACTTAATCCAACGTTGTTTGTAAACTAATGTATTTTATAAAATATATTATATATAGAGAGAGAAAAAGAAATTCTACACACACACACACACACACACACACACACACACACACACACACACACACACACACACACACACACACACACATGCGTAAAAAATAGAGAGTTATATAGAAAATGTCATCTACGGGATGGTC
This sequence comes from Pogonomyrmex barbatus, assembly GCF_055798465.1. Classification (NCBI taxonomy): domain Eukaryota; kingdom Metazoa; phylum Arthropoda; class Insecta; order Hymenoptera; family Formicidae; genus Pogonomyrmex; species Pogonomyrmex barbatus. Next base: position 22,672,469 of record NW_028297116.1, read on the forward strand.
GGAGAAAAATCTCGTTCTTCCGAATACAAGGACCATCCTGTACATAGTGAATAAAGGAAGACACAAGAGGGTGATAGAGCAAGAGTGAAAAAGAAGAGGGGCAAAATAATCTATCGCGAATTTCTAAACGAGGATACGAGTCAATTAACGGCAGAAATCGAGATGTAAAATGGCAAAGATACTTAATTACATTACAAAACTACAATTATTGCGCTAATTTATGATTTTATTTCTTTTGTTTTTTTTTTTTAAGTTCAGATCTTCTTTGAATAATTACGCTTGATAAGAATCAAGAAAAGTGGATATTAAGTAAAAATCTCTGCTCTCCATCGCCTTTTCTTTTTCTCCATTTTGTTTCTCTACCGCTCTCTTAGATGAGGAATAAGTCAGACTATACGATATGTATCGATTTTATTTTTAGTTGAGTTATGTTTATTATTCATTTACGCTGTATTGTTAGTAGGTCATTTTATGTCAATTGTTCAAGCGATTTTTACTTATCTTAGGCCGTAAAAAAGAATTACGACGAGAAAAATGGCTTGAGAAAATTTGACATAATCTGATTTTCATAAACTATCATCTTATTGTTGTTTCCTCGCGTTTTAAGTTTTTTTTTGTATGATGATCGCTACCATGAGTAGGCCTTACAACGCTGCCATAAATGCTTACCAGTTATGTCTACGTGTTAGTATCGCATAAAGGCGTCCTCATACGAAAGAGTTCAAGAAAGAAGACTTAGCTAAGTAGGCTGTGTAAGCAGTATGTTTGTTAAAAAAAGATTATCAGGTCACCCGCAAAGTAGCGATCGATTTTACGTCCAGCAATGATTATTCGTTTTATCGAGAAACTTGTTTCTCCTAATGACCGTCTTTTACTTGATGGCCATTGTTGTATATGCAGATTGTATGTACGAAATTATCATCTAAGAGTATTAATCCGTCAGTGACAACGTTTGACACATGCCGTATTGTCAAAACGCTTTGAACAAACGATTGATATTTACACTTAAGTTTCTCCCTCCTTCTCTCTCTGTCTCTCTTGTATTTAAATAAATTTATTCATTTTCCTATTTCTGTCGGAATTGTCCAACGTTGCCACTGGCGGGATATTTTTCATCTCACCACTCCCGTTATGCGTTATGCGTGTCTGCGATGGAAGTGAAAGGCTCGTTGTGATTTATTTTACATAAAACCAAGATGTAGCTTATTTTATTTCACTTTCTTTCGATTTTCAGCCGAAAAAATTTCAACGAGCTTTAACCGACCGAAACTTTGCACGGAGTGCGATAAGGTCGATGTGATCGGATCGTTCGAAGATTTCCCGAAAATTCGCGGTCGCACCTTTTTTATGCTGCCGGTTAGAAAATTCCTGCGCCTTCGTCGAGCGTGTTGTTTTCGCGCGTACGACTGAACGCTATAAACGCTGTTCTTCTGTTTCTCCGCGCGTATGTAGATTACGAATGAGTGTAACGGCGCCGAACTGTGATTGTCGATTTTTCGGAGGCTCCCTTTCCGTTAGCACATTTATACTGGTTGATCGAGAGCGAGAGATCGTTCTTGCTCGACCAAAACGACGGTGATCAGAGGGACAGGATCTCGGCACAGAAGCACGCAAGATCGCCCGCTCGCGCGATCCGCCAATCGCATCACATTCAATTCGAATTATCCGCGTCCTACCGTATCCCCACACAGCACTCTTCTTTGTATTATACTCTTAGCTACTATCCATCTAATATATGATATTCAGCGTTAAAACACATCGTGGTAACAATAATGTCTCTCGGCGCGCGTAGAGTATACATATATAAATATATATATATATTATATATATAAAATATATAAATATATATATTTTTTGTATTTTACTTCTACCTCTTCTCTTCTCTCTTCTTCTCTTTCCTCTCTTCTCTGTCTGTCTCTCTCTCTCTCTCTCTCCCCCCCCCTCTCTCTTTCTGCTTCCTCCTCTCTGCCTTCTCTTCTCTTCTCTCTCTTGGCTGCGTTGGATTGTATTATATTGACTGTATGTGGCATGCTGAGGGCGTGTACAAATACGAAATAAAGATGAAGTAAACCACGATATGTATGTGTGTGGTGAGTATTTCCTCAATCGAGTTCATCAATCATCCGAGGATTATTCTGACGCGATATCCTAAGACAACCACGTTACACGTATGGGAAGAAGATTCAATTTTTTATTATTTTTTTATAATATTTTGTAACGCACCGCGATGGTTATACGCACTAATTTAATACACATCTAGAAAGTTTTAGCGCCGGCGCTTCCCGGCGACGACGGCGACGTCGCCGGGAAGCGCCGTGTGACACTGCCCGAAGAGCGCAGGTCCGTGCATCGAGAGATGGACCACGAGGTCGGGAGAGACGCGGAGGGCGTAGCGATTTTCCCAACGCGTCTCTCTCGCCATACAGTACAGTAGTCGACAGCGTCCTACGGGTGGTCGCGATCGAAATACTAGAGTCGGGAGGACCGACGAATTGGCAGAGGAGGGCAAAGAGGGTGACCGCTCTCTCTTTATCCTCCTCTCTTTATCCTTCTCTCTTTATCCTTCTCTCTTTCTCTATTTCTCTGATATTCTCCATTTTTCTGTTTATCTTTCACTTTTCGGCGCGTCATCGTCCTTGCTTCTTCTTCGAAGAAGAGAGTATGCAAAAAGAAATACTCTGGCAGAGGAACTCTGCTATTGTTTTGGGAGATGAAAACTAACTTAAAGAGAGAGAAAGAGAGAGAGAGAGAGAGAGAGAGAGAGAGAGAGAATTTTCGTCTCGCGCGACGCCTTTTATAAGTGTATAAATAGAACGGGGCGCACCTCTCTCGGCGACGAAGAATGAGGATCCCGGAAATGTCTCCGCGCGGCATTCCGGAGATCGGTTTGTGGCTACTCGCGGAGTGATCGCGCCCACCGAGAAGATTCCCGTATCCCGCCGGGAGGGGTGGTCCTCCTGCCGAGGGATTCAGCGCCTCGTCCCGCACCCTTGCAAACTCGGCGGCTGATGGCGGTGCGTGGTGTCGTCGTGGTCCGTCGATCTCCACCGGCGGGATACAACCGCGAAGTGCATCATCCCTCGATGTCATCGCGTCAGGATATCGCGAAGTGCGTCGTCGCGGTACCGATGTACGTATCTCGAGAGGCGGTACCCGCGTCGTTCATTATCCGCGTCGCGACACAACGGCGATGCGACAAGCGCGCGCTCGTCAGCGACGCTTTCTTATAATTTCCACAATTCCGATACATATCCGCTTATGCCGGATTTCCGGATAATATCCATTGTGTCTACGTGTATATATGAATTTCGCGTCGCGCGTCGCTGACGTTGTTCTCGTTGTGTCGCTATCGATGTCCCGTATCTTCATTGAAGGAGTAGATAAAAATTCCTTCAGAATAGCACCTTCAGCACCTGCGCGAATAAATCACCGATTCGCGTTGCCGCGGCGACGGATGCTGCTTCCCTCGTTGCAGTCGTCGCTTCCAACCGCACGAATAACAGCGTGTGAGACGTTTACGCTGCGCATACGAAATGTCGAAGCTCTCGTAGCGATAAACGTATTATACTAACGTACTTTCGATCGAAATTACTTAGAGACCTTTCGTTCGTCGCCCCCAAAGTAATATTTTTACCTTTTCATTCCCCGTACGCGAACAATTCATCAATTTGTTTCGATACCACGCCCACATTGTCACACGCGAGACCTCAACCGCCCATCGTTCGACCGTTATCGGGTAGGAAACGATTTCCCTTCGTTTTTCAGTTTCAGTGACACACATTTAGGTATTCCACTCATTCTTGTTTCCTCTCGGGTGCCAAGATCAGAGCGGCGGCGAAGCCTGTTCGCCGACTCCGAGAGTACGCGCGCGTGCCTAATCGCCACGCGCGTTTCAGCATCGCGGACACGTGCTCCACGCGCGGTGTATTTTGGTGCGACCGCAGAATCCCGTCCTCGTCTCTCTCCCCCCTCCCCCCCCGTCCTCGTGTCCGGAACTCGACCGACAGTCTGTAAAGCTATTACGGCGCGACGATGTTTTCTCGGCCGAGGATGATCGGTGAGCGGATAATGGATTTACTCACGGCGCATTTCTCTCTTACACGACAGAGAAAAGGAGTGAGAAAGAGAGAAAGAGAGAGAGAGAGAGAGCCTCCCTAAACGAGAGGGTGAGCTCTCAGTGAAAGTAAGCGGATCGATCGAAGATAAATTTCTGGGTCTCTCGCACATGATTGACTCGTGAATCGTGATCCTTTTAACTTCTTCCTCTTCTAATATCGAGAGGAATAAAAATCCAGACGCGGCTACTTTCTATTGATCATAAATTTCTCTGATCTGATAAATAGAAAGGAAAATTGCTGTTCGATTAGAATTCAGTTTCTCTACTACGCTCTCACGTCACGTTAATCTTTATTGTTTTTAGAATTACGCAATACCGCACAAGCGTATCTGACAACAAAGCTGACGCTCGGTATTCAAAGCTGACATTCGGTATTCATTCCGCTTCGGATTTCGCGCGTACGCTGACGTGTGTTCCTCTCGAGCTCGCGTTTTCACATAGCGAAGTCTCATGAAACGACACGAACGAGCCCGTTACGGAAACGAAAGCTCGGTGTTTGCGCTTTAATAAGCGATATAACGGGGCCACGTTCGTCTTCCGGGGAGGAAGACGTCTTCGTGTAATATACAAGGCGGATTCGTGTAATTGAAGGCGAAGAACGCAGATTCATAGTATTAGGGATGTGCCGTTTCCTCCGAGAAGGAGTAGAATGAATTCGTTGGAGCATGCACTTTCGGCGGGGGCGAGGCGAGGTAACGCGCGGTTTCAAGGTAGCTCGTAGAAAAACACCGATGAATCGCCTCGCGACGATTTGAAAGCTTATCGCTCCTGTCAAGTGCATCACGCGATAATTCAACGCTGGCCACACCAGCGCCGACGTTATCTCGGTGTATTTCACATAAAAAGAAAATCTTAAAAGCGACAACTGGAAAGTGAGGACGATTTTCCACAGCTGAGCACGCACGTATCGCGAATTTTTATCTGTGCCTCGAGGACATTTCACAATCTGGCAAGCCACCTTTTATTCTTTTGAGATCTGATTCTTTTCTTTATAAATAACCTGAGCTATATCCTCACTTGACGTTATAATTTTTTGTAATTTTTAAAAATTATGATTCAACGCTTCTCGCTTGTTTATCGCATCCGTGGGAAACTTTGAGGAAAGAGGAATGAGAGAAACACGCCGCATAGAACTTTGTATTGCCGCGATTTCTGAACGGACAATACATCCGCCTCCCTCTGAGTACCTACTCCCTCCCCCCCTTTCTCTCTCTCTCTCTTTCTCTCTCTCTCTCTCTCTCTCTGTCCGCTAAAGCGTAACGCTTGTCGGCACACATCAGGTAGCTGCGCTTTAATTACTCATTTTTCTTTACCGCTCCAAAAAGCCACCGATGTGTAATAGAGTCGGCGCGGGGCTCCTCCCGCTGCGCGCGCGCGCGCGCGCGCAGCTTTACGCGCGCGACTGGAGCGGAGCGGAGCGAAGCGGAGTGGAGCGGCAGTGAATCCCGGCGGCGCGCGAAGCGCGGATGTGTCCGGCGTGCGCGTCGTCTTTGTTGTCAGACGACTGTTGATGTTTGCACAGTTTATTTGTTCGGATTTTTTTTTTTATTCAACATTCGCGCATCGTTCGTTCATCCGACGTCTGATTTCGATCGACGCAGCCGACGATTTACTTTCCGCCTTTCTCCAATCTTATCGTACGTGATGCACACGCGATCTCGCAAGTGTTGTGCGTACATACGTGTGAGCTTTCAAAATCAAGTGTTTCTGAGTCAACGCGCACTGAGTATCTCGCGGCTAATTTTCTTGACGGCTACTTCAAACGGACGCTAAGGCGCGTTTATTTTACTTCCAACATATTACCCCTCGCCTCCATCTGATTTTACTTCCGCGTTTCGCGCAGGACCCACGAGATGCAAAAAAAAAAAAAAAAAACGATAGAAAAACGTCGAGCTTTCGTACGCGGTTAGCGTACTAAAAATATACGTTAAAGCGTAACGAGTATTATATCCTCCTCTCGTCACGATCCGACGACTCGGCAATTTTTACTCTCGGGAACCGTCGTCGTTGGAACGGTTCGCTCATAAGATTTTCCGCGATAGAGGCCGATTCGATAAAGAGCGACGCCTTCGCTCGTCCTCGCGCATTAAGCATCGTCGTTTGTGTCCTTCAGTCGTTGCGTAGTTTCCGGCCGGTGTACGATCGCAAGACGACGCCTCTCATGAGGACTCTCGCCCACGTCGTATCGCGACGCGCGACTGGCGCAACGCTCTCGATGGTCTCCTTCCGTCGTGCGGTTCGTCGATTTAAATACGCGATATCAACATCCCTTCGAGATCTCGACGAGAGACTTGGTTCCCGAGGCCGGTATCAAACGTAGTAGCAAGCCTACGAGCGCACTGTGCAACAACAAACTCGTTTCTTCACGCTGTACTGCCTTACGCTCGGCAACGAGACCCCGCGTTAATTATGTCTCTCTCTCTCTTTCTCTCTCTCTTTCTTTCTCTCTCTCTCTCTTTCTCTCTTTCTATTCCTCGCGACTGAAAGATAATTCTCCGAACCTCGCATCATGTTACATCAGCGTTTTTTTTCGCACCTATATCGAACCACTGGGGACTACCGTTTTCTAAATATTATGACGGGATTCTTTTTTTAGATTTCGCGAGAAAAACGTGAGCGTCGACGAGCGCGAAAAGATTTGGGACGACGAAATTTTGTCTGGGAGTTTCAAATCTCCTCTTGACTTTTCGCGGCTTGAGTTTTGCACCGAGAGAGAAGTGTCATTGAGCCTTCGGATTAAAACCGCCGTGTCGACGATTGCACACGGTTCAGTATTCCTCTATTCTGCAGACGACTTTTCAGACATTTCCCGTTTGCAATCCACACAACGAATTACAAAACGCTTGATTCAACGAGCATTGCACCGCACAGACGAGTTCCTCCAGATTGAATGCCGCGGTAAAAAGCGACCCTCGCGAGAAAAAGCTCGCCTTTCTCCTTTCTTCTCTTTTTTTCGTCATGCCTTTATCTCCGCTATGTTCCCGACGGTGATTAACAGAAGCACCGTATTCGATTTCCGAGCAGAGATAGCATGAGGCTCGCGTCGTTACGAGATAAGTCGTTTTCAATTAAACGTGGCCGAGTCGGAAGAGCTCTTGAGGCAAGTGCGCTGGAAAATCGGAGGAAAAGAAAACATCTCGCGCGCGCGAGGTCCAATTGAGTAACAAAGATAGGAACGCGCTTGGATTTAATTGAAGAGTCTTCGTCACGAGCTCAAACGTGGCTCGTAGATCGCGGAATTCCACGATCTCGTTCTTTTCGAGGCGAACCAGCTGCGTATAACGATTTGAATAACGATTTGAATAACGATTCCGCGGCGGTGCGACATTTGCATTCGCGCGAGAAGGAGAAAAAAAGAAGGAACGCGGAAGCGCATTCCGCCGCGCTGCCGATGTAATTCCGCTCATGCGATATCGCGCTCATGTCCCGCGGTCGCTCGGTCGGTCGACACGATAATTAAGCTTACGATCCAATTCCGGCGTGTGTCGGTGACCTTTCTCTTTCTCTTTTCTTATCTGGTCCACCGTGAAATCCCACGGTGGACGTCGCGTTGACGTCAGGGTGGAGGGAAACGCGCGCGTCCTCGCGGATAAATTTAGCCCTTTAACGCGCGATTTTAGGGGCGTCGCTCGCTCTGACCTTTTCGAGTACGAGCGCACCGCGGAATTTCTGCAGGGCGGGAGAAGCGAACAACTGGGGCAGACGCGAGAGGGGCTTCCGACAGAGAACCCGGGGGTTTCGGAAAGAACAATCATTTTCCGGGCAGTCATCCCAATCATTGGATTGAACGTATTGGATCTCGCGCGTATTCCTCGTGCCTATCGTTTTTCAGTGAAACAAAAGGAGAAGAGGAAACGCAACGTTTTCGAGCGCGACGACGATAGCGATGTGTACGTGATAACGCTTTTCAAAAAACCTTCCAGGTGTAAATGTCAAAATAGAGGGTCAGCAGTCAAATGCGCGATCGAGCGAAGGAACAAGAAAGCCTGAAAAAAATCGCGGCGCGATCGCGCGCGCTTCTCGTCGAGTCCAAGGACGTGCGATATCCTCAAAGATATCCTCAATTGCGTCGCGTGAGATCCGAACACGTCGTCGCCGCTCGAAATTAATTCGATCGACGTCGATTGACTTGCGTTGCTCGTGGCGGCACGTCACGATATGGGTCGGGCGAGCGGACATTGTTACGTGACACACAAGGCCGAGGTGGAAGCTGCGCTGGGATGGGAACGAAACGAGGGAGAAAAGAGAGACGTGACAGCCGCGTTACGCGTGAACGAATAGTCGCGTTCGCGGCCGGCAGGACTTCCGATACACCCGAGCTCGATTTTTCAATCAGAAAACGATACTCGAATACCGCGCGCCGAGGCGATTGTAATTAAAGCGCGCCCACTCCCGTTTACGTGCGTGGAATTACGTGTGATGTAATTACGGGTGTAATTAAAACTTGCATTTTTTGCATCGCGGAAAATTACAAGGATACGTCAGATAAGAAAGGATGATGTAACAGCTCTTTCTTTTTTTTTTTCTCCTAGATTTCTTAGGTTTTTTTTCACGAGAGTTCAAGTTGGGATTAAAATCCGTTTGAGATTTGTGTAACGCTCCCCTTTAATACGTCTCGTCTTATCATTCTTGTTCGCGATTTTATTGCGTCGGGGATTGGCGCAATGTAGAATAAAATAATTTTATACGAGTGTATTGGTGCGTCATCGGATCGATCTTTCCAATTCACCTTCATTCTCACTTTTCCGAGAAATTGATACACGATGGAAAACGATTTGAATGCCGGTATCTATGTCAGCCCGGAGGCCATCGATTACCGTTCGCCGGAGGCGAAAAAAAGAGCGTTACAGCGTTTTCACACAAGTGTTTGATTATTTTTAAAACTGCTTTTTTTTCTTTTTCACACATGAAGAAGACACGAAACGGAAGAAGCGCGAGTGACACCGCGTGGTCCAGGAACGTTGCCTTCGGAAACGCCGCGCAAACCTGTGAGTGCGCTCGACTTTTCGCCGCACGCGTACGCGTACGCACGCACGCGTGAACAATTCAATTAGGGAATTGCGGACACGTGCGTGTCTGCCCGCCCGCTCGCTCGCGTGCAGCCGAGCTCGATCGCACGACGAGATAATTCACGTTGTACTCCTTTCCGTGGAATGAATGAACGTGACCCACGCATTTTCCCTCCCGCCTGGGTCGCGACACAGAGAGAAGAAGAAGGAAGAAGAGGGAAAGAGAGAGACGGAGAGAGTAGATTGAAGAAACGAGCGGACACGGGGCGTGTGCGAGCTTGTAAATCGTGCACTTTAAAGCGTCTGTGCGCCGCGATAAGGCCCATTCATCGTGATATATATATATATATATCGAACACCGAAGGAATCCCGAAAATTCACGAGCTGCATCGAGATTCAGGATGTAATATGTGTTATCTGCATTGGAAATGAATGATGAAAGTACAACGACATGTTGCGTATCGATCGTTCGAGGATCATCCCAGAAGATCGCGGCGCATCATGATAACTCTCTCGCCTTTTTTTTATCATAACGTTAACGTAACGTAACACAACGACACACAGATGCGAAATCTATATTAGGTTTTTCGGCTTTACTCGCGCTTTATAGCGCGCGAGGATCGACCGGGTATTGGCGCACATATCGGTCTCCGGGCACCGGAGCGCGATTAAGCGCGGGAGCGTATCGTTCCTCGCGATTTTACGAGCGAGATAATAAAATCATCGACGCTGCGAGAGCGAGAGAGAGGAGAGGAAGAGACAAGGAGGCGCACGGGAGTGCGAGGAGATACGTGCCGAGGGGGCATCTGCTCGACATGACACACGCCAGCGATTTCCCCCCCGCGATACGGATAGATGCTACGTGGGAGGATCATCATCGGGCGGGCAATAAGGTCGAGAGCAATTGAACTCCCGGCGGCGGCGTCGGTGGATTTCGCCGTCGGTCCAGGAGAAACGGACGGCGCCGCATTCCGTCGATCATGGAGAAGAAGAGCGGAGGAGAGGCGCGGCCGAAGATCGAGATCGTGCGGGTCTCGTCCATCGAACGCAGCAACTTCCGACCGCTGGACGGGGTCCAGCTACGTGCGACCTACAGCCACGTGCGAGTGGGCACTTACTGCCCGGAACCGGAAGCGACGAGCGGACCGACGATCGAGAACAAGCCGCCGATCGAGCAGACGCGACGTTTCAAGAAGTGAGTGGACTTTTGCCGCGTCTCTCTTTCGATCGATATCACTTTAATCGTGAGAAACGAACGCGATATATTGCCTTTTATCGCCATAGGACGTAATCAGTTTCACCGAGATAAGAACCGTCCGGCCGATCGATAATGCCAATTTTTTTATCATATTTTACACATTATGTTCCGTATTTAATAAGTTATATATCATGATTCTTTTTTCTTCTCTTTAATGGCGTGAAACAGAATGATTTGTGGAATCCTTACAGAAATTTGGGACCAGTATCAAGACTGCTGAGACGTCGTCATCACGCGACATGCCTTGCCACCAAATCCTGTGATAACATTTATAGCGTGAATAGGAATAGTAATTCTCTGGACTGGAGAGTCAGCCAGAACGCCAACGAGCAAGGTAATTCATTAACCGTGACTCATAACGTCGTTGACAAATTGCGAGAATTCGTGACTGCCACGCACTTACAAATTGTTCACTTGTTTTAAATTTTATTATCAACTATATACAATTTTCATAAATTCAAATTTCTTTTCCCGTGAAAATTCCTATTTGAAAAAATTCTCTCACTTAAATGAATTAATCGCGTATGTTTGATACGAAACGCTACCGCACCTTTCAATCGACTTTATTTTTTTTAATTCGCGTTCGTCTCTCATAACAAAGATACATATTACAATAATTAAACGAATTAATTAATTAAACAAGGTTGGTCGCGATTGCACCGGTAAAATCCTCTGTAAATTTCAATTGGTCATTTTTCGCTTTTCTTTTTTTCTTTTTTTTTTTTTTTTGTTTTTCTTTAGATCTGCAAGCCAGACAGAGCAGCAGCCTAGATTGGAGAGTAGGAAGGTCCGTCACTTTCGGCTCCAACCGGCTCCACTGGGGAAACACAACGCGAAGCGCCGAGCAGCTTTCCAGGAGCGCGCCTCTCACTTCCGATCATCTTCAGACACCGAGCACGAGGTATGCTAATTCGCGCCGATGCACCTCGCGCGCAGATCCGTTTCGCGCACGCAACGAAAGCAAATAATTTATGACAAGCTCGGCGGCCGAGAGCGCGGCCGCCGAGCAGAAAAGTATAACGGTAGACTTTTGTGAGCCGAGAAGAAATCAGCGCGGGCGGTAATAACGGTGGGAGGGCGGAGGAGGGTTTGGCGAGGGGCGAATCGCGATAAGAGAGGAGGATACCGGGAAAACGCGATAGTCGAGTTATATGGGAAACGGCAATTAATTTGCTGAAAAACAAAGTGCGGATAATGACGTTCGTTTGGAAGACACGCGAGGAAAATGTAAAACTCGGCGGAAACGCGGAAAAAAAAGGTAAATTGATTACACTTTTACAAGATAATTAACCAAGTCTGAAAGACCGCGCTTAGTAGAGTCTGAGTATTCTACGATTCAAGGTATTGTAAAAAGATTAATATTAAAAAAAAAAAACATTCAATCAAATTATCGCGAAATCTTTAAAAAAAAAGAAAAAAAAGAGGAAAACTTTGATAAATTTCTTAACTTCTATAAAAGTTATTTTCATTGCGTAATATCCTCCTTTTCATATCGTCGAAAGGTTGAAATGAATGAAAGGTGAATGATTAAAATATCGCTTTAGATCGAAACTCGTGTCACTATTGAGACGACTCTCCCCGCGCCTGTCCCGACCCGGAAGCAAGGGCTCGCTGCAATCATCCCCGACTATTTGTCCATGGATCCAAGTTGAGTATTCGACGGAATCGATCGAAGGCGGCAAGCGAGAGGAGTCGCAGGAGAGCGATGCCAGCTTCCAACAGGAATTACAATTGAACGAGCTACGGAAACGGATGGCCGGGATTGCCTCCACGTCCCAGGTGATTGGTAATCTACGTAAACGTCTCGTTCCGTCTCGTCACACGCAATAATCGATAGTCGAATAATTACGAGTATGTCATCCGATAACGAGCACGTCGATAGCTTCGTACAAGGAAAGTCGTTGAATTCACGTTGATTGCCGACTGCAAACGATAGTGTCAGAACTCGCACGCTTCATTTTATAATAATCTCAAAGAACACGCTTCATTAGGCTCAAGTATGGCTCGAGGAACACGCGAAAGAAATAGGGCAAACTTGAAGCTCGACGTTCAATCGTTCAATCTTTTTATTGCGGTAGTTAAGCAACGATCAATCAAACGAACGAATTTACGATCCCTTAAAGAATTGCCCGATCACCAGGTCACCCGGAACGGAACTGCATCGAAGGCGCGCCCATTAATAGCTTCCGGCGTGAATCGCTTGAAATAGAAGACGGTACGAGAAAAAAATCCGAGACGGATAAACTTCCTATTTAATTTGATGGGTGACTAAATCCTCCTTAATGCGCTCTTAAGTCGTTCGGGTTCGCGCTAAGTTATAATCCTGCCGCGTCATCGCGGTTGGTGACATTAAAACGGGTTTTATCACGTGTCAGGTCACGACGAAGACTCCCACTAGGAATGACGCAGGACAGCAAAATCTGCCGCGACCCAGGATTCAAGTGCAGGAAGTCGAAACTGAGTGTAACCACCGGAACGTCCGCACAGCGTAAGCCTTCACTCTTCTCTCGATCTTTCTTCTTTCTTTCTCGTCCACCCCCGCAACCACAGCTCGACCCGAGAAACTTCGCGTCACCAGCACAGAATCGCGCCAATTCCTGTAGAAGATGCGAAGCGTGCGCATCGTTTCCTCGTAACGCACGTGAATTGCCATGTCCAACCTCTTCTACTTAACGCGCGTGTTTCACAAACTCCGAGGGTGAACGGAAGAAAAGTTTCCGGATGCTGCGGAAGGCAATGTTCAAATACGAATCTACCGCTGGAGACTTTTCTCTCGAGCATCCCGTTAGCGCAATTTCCCTGCTGAACTTCGCATCAGCTTCACGATTGCATGAATCCTGAAAACGTTTGTTGTAAAGCGGAGGATTTTCTTTTGTGCCATGTATATAATACCGCATCCAATAAATAACTGTATGTTTCCTGCATTGTGATCTTGATCTTTACCTTAGCAAAATCACCGCAACAATTCTCACAACTTAAGCATGTAAATCATTCACTGTGAACGTGAGATCTATAGAAAAAATTTTTTTCAAGAATACGAATTATTTTTTAAAGATTGGAATATTTCTGTATATCGAAATTTAAACATTGCAAGTAATATTTATTCTCATGACGATTAAATTGATATAAATCTTCTGTCAGCAGTTTTCATAAAAATTTTTTCAAACGTTATATGATTAACGCATTCAACATGATTTTTATCAGAGAAAACAATCAAGTATTCACTCTTACATAACAATAAATTTATTCAGATACAGATATTGTATTCAACTCGTTTGCAAAATAAAATCTGAGAATATTTAAAGTGCACTTTAAGTGCACTAAAAATACGATTCATCATACATAATTCACAATTTTTTCTCTTTTAATTTTTATTAACAAACCAATTTCATACATAATTAAAATAGCTTTCGTAACGTATAGATTATCTCTGTAAGAAGTGTTTCTTAACGTATATCTAATTTTAGATATATCTAATTTCTTATCGAATTTATTTGTTTGTATTAATATCCTTTGTGTTTGTATATTTTCATTCAAGATACTGTCAATCGCTTAAATCAGCAGCTTTCATAAAATTTATACGTGCGTGTGGTTTTCACGCTTTTCTTTAACAAAAACTTGCGAAAAAAATAGACTCTCGCTCGCGAGGAACGAATATTGGTAAATTTATTAAAATTATTACAAATATTATAGTTTTAATGAAAAAAAATATTTCATTCGCAAAGAAGAACATTGCTCATCTTGATTCGAGAAAATGTAACATTGGTTGATCGCAACAAAACCAACAGTTATACTTTACAATACTTTTTCTTTTTCTTTTCTTTCTTTTATAATTTCTTTCAGTAAAGCTAATTTAGACTTAGAAACAAAAAACTTTATATCAGACATGACTACTCGTAATATGTACATATAAAAGTGTAAGAGTAACCATCATAGAAATGATTCAGGTATCGTTGAAGACGACATATCATGGATGACCTATAGACTAGAGAGAGATGATTATCTCGTGATGGAATCTGGATTAAAATACCTTCCTGCTCATCAGAATCCACAAAGTCTATCGTGTCTTCTGTCTTTGGCGTACCTTTGACGTCTTGAGCATGAAACTGTATTATCACGTCGAGCAGAAGCTCGTCATCCTTATTGGCAGATTCATCTTCATTATCACTGATTGGTGTACCACTGCGAGACAATTCATCCGGAGACAAGGAAGCTTTATCCTCGTCGTATTCGTAGTTACTCGAAGAATGCATACCATCTGATTGACCGTCAAGATGTTTGGCTACTTTTTTTTTATTAGGCGAACTTCCTTTTGGGGAAGGAGGATCGTCAAGTCGCTTCCTTTTCAATTCTTGATGCGTTTCATTTATGTTCAATTTGGAGGTTGATGCTCGCGATGCAGCGTCACCGATGCTCACGTCAGATTGGTCAGCCTTTACTGGCTCGTCTAGCGTATCTTTCAATAACGATCTATTGTATAACAATGTGTAGCAACCCGTCGACCATCTCTGTAACTCTAGCGTCATCTTAGGTTTCTTATCTTCTTCAGGTACCAAGTCGAGTCCTGTATATTCCTTTAACAATCGAAAGAAGGAAATAGACTTGAATAAATCACAGAAATCTTTCAATACTTTCGGTAAAGTCTGTTCATCGGCTATCTCGTAGTGACGTATATCCGCTGGACCGATCATTCGCCAGCTGATATCCTTCGACGTTAAATCATTTGCGATTTGTTGATATATCGATTCC
Organism: Pogonomyrmex barbatus; assembly: GCF_055798465.1. Lineage (NCBI taxonomy): Eukaryota > Metazoa > Arthropoda > Insecta > Hymenoptera > Formicidae > Pogonomyrmex > Pogonomyrmex barbatus. The sequence goes on from NW_028297116.1 coordinate 22,687,602, forward strand.
TTCAAGAAACCTTTAAGAAATGTATAAGAGGACATCTCAACCTCTTCCTGAATCTGCTCCATTATGCTAGGCTCTAAATAATCGTCGGAAATCCAAGAGAGCAATTTCACTTCGGTAGAGTTTGGTTGCACAAAAGTCTTGGCTGGTTCGCATCTTGGCGACTTATGGAAATCCTTTTTTAACGGTCCGTGAAACCAACCGTTGATCGACCATCTGCATTTTTTGTCTGTCAATACCTCGGCCACTTGATGGTAGGAATTGTTTGCCACTTCAAAAAATAGGAAAGAGTTAAATTTCGGGATTAATGACTTCACTACTTTTCTAGGCGAGCCTTCTTCGTCCGTGTCAAAAAGATCTAAGGCACCACCATCTGCCTCTGACCAATCATCAGTCAGATATAATATATACGCGATTCTTCTATCATCCATGTTGTCGTCGTGACACAACAAGTAATCTGTATTGAAGTAACGGGCACTCGACATCGAGACTTTTTTATTCAGTTCAATGTCTGTATTACGCTTCATCCATGATGTCAAATCGTCTCGAAAAGATCTGTTCAATCTTTGGATGCATTGATCATTGGCATAGAACAGATCCTCGGTTCTCTCAAACTGATAAAGATCGTGAACTTTACGTATATGATTATGATGTTCCAATTCTCTCTTTAAATTCTCTATAAATTTCTCATCCCTCAAGAAATTTGATATCCTGCAGACTTTAAAAGGTTTCGATATGACTTCCAGATTGGTACCCTTGAAATCACTTTGGGAATGCCAGTACTTTTGGAACTCTTCTTGAAATTCCATACTGTGTATGTGCCCCGAAAACAAATTTTGATCCGCCATATCTGTCCAGTGTTTTTGTTAAACTAATTTAGAAATCTCAAATCTACAAATCCTTCTTCGCTTAATATACAATTTCTCAACTAAACTATGCACAAATTATAAATTGGCAGGAATTAAATGAATTAAAATTACTGTAACACGAAGCTTTTTTCTTCACATTTCGTCGATTTCCTTAATCAAAAAATCCCGAAAAAGAATCTATTAGAATTGAATGTATCGATATCGAAAACATTACCAGTTTTTCATTTCTTACCGCTTGGAAGGTCGCAACAAATGATTCAAAATTTCCGAACGCACGGGTCAGTCGTAACTTAACTTAACCTCTTTTCCGCGTTCGTCGAAAGGATTCGTCAGCCAAGTCTCCAGAATGACGGATAATTTTCTGGTGTCTGATCTCGCGATGTGACAGTGTAGCTTCAAAAAAATTCTCCCAATCGGTTGGCCCACTGCGTACAATCCACGTGATAGTCCCAGTCGTAACACGTGTGCTTTACAAACAGTAAGAGAAGAAAGCTGTTAATCGCAAGTGTCATCCGTAACGATTGTCATTACTGGCCAGTGGCGATAATTTTACCGGATTCTATGTACCACGCAAATTATGAAAATCAACCGATCCGTTTTCTCTCTCGCGCGTAAACAATCGCAACAGCAGCCACGATCCAACGACCTCGGACGACTTCCTACTTCCTACTAACCTTTCGAAAAATGTCCGTTCTTCGTTTCAGCCAGCTGAAGGCGGCAGGAATGTAGCACTCGTGATAAACGCCCTGTAGAAATCACAGATTCTTGCATTTTCATCAATAATCATTTAACAATCATTGATTTTGTTAATTATTAAACGCTTCGAAAATTTTCATCCCTTTCGTGTCGTGTTTCTGCTTCAATACAAATTAATTTTAACATCGGTTTTATTTAATTTCGTTATCTCTTTTTAATTTTTTTGAATTAAAAAAAGACGAAAATAAATTAAACCTAGATTAAAGTTAATCTACATTGACACATTGATAGACACAGATGTTAGTCGGCTTTTTAAGAATTTTGAATGAGACTTGTTTTAAAAAATAAAACTGACACAAGTAAAACTCTACAGTGAGCGTATCGACACTAAACTTTTACCTTGCTATTGATTTTTCTGTACCGTTTATTTTTCTCCTATGTCCTCCCTAATTATAGCATTTTACATCAGAAAATGTAACGTCGCAGTAGAACCGCAGATACAGGGTACATAAGTACGTCGTGTCGGTGCATTTGAAATTGGCGCGGCCGCCGCTTCGCCGTCGCGTCGTCGGATGGCGCCGGCGTCACCTAGGCAACATGGCGGACGCGTGTCACGTTTGACGGGTGCCGTTGCGTGGTCGCGTGGAGAGAAGAGACTCGCGGGGCCCGGGATCGTTGCGTGATCGGAGCGCCGAGTGGATCGTGCGTGGTGCGTCGCGACACGACGGGCGCGTGACGTCTCGCGGAGGATCGTCCCCGGGAGAAGCCGTCCGGCCGGAAGCCATCCTGGAGCCTGAGACCCGGAGAACGCGCGCATACCGTGAGTAAATATTGCATTTCGCGTGACAAGTCCCGACCGCGGTCCCTCTCCCCCCTCGCCGATGTCCTTCCCCCGTTGAGGCGCGATCCGGTCGCCTTTTCGTGTCTGCGTGGCACGTTGCCTGTGCGCCTCGTATCCTGCTCCTTGCGAAGGGTGGGGTCCTTCCGGAGCAGCAGGTAAACACGCGTCTCAGGACACGCGGGGCCCGGGGCCCGAGGCTCCCGCCGGGGGCTTCCCAGTGTCCTTTCGTTTGCGTCGCGAGTAGGTTCGCCGTCAGGATCATCGTCGGCTCATGTCCACGCCGGCCTGTCCTGAGGAATATTTTGAGGATCTCGTAGGTATTGTAATCTCTCCTGTTTGTACATTTTGGAATTGGCTGCGCTTACTAGAGTACTCGAAAGATAAAAATGCGTAATAAACGCGATCAGTATATACGCGATAGAAATATTTCCTTCTCGATTCTCGAAGACTCGCAGTCGTCCTGTCTCAGATTTGATTGGAGTGTGTGTGTGTGTGTGTGTGTGTGTGTGTGTGTGTGAGAGAATTGTCCGTGGTTCCATCGTTCCTTGTATCCGACTCGAGCAGGTGTGTTTATTTCATCGTGGTCGTAATGGGCGGCCGATGCGACTGGTGAATCAGAAGGATATTTTAATTTCCAATCGAGGAAAATCGACGTCGCCGGATTAGGTCAGTCATCAGTCGATTGAACGCTATACCTTCGTACATCCACGTCATCGTCGGGGCGTACTCGTTCGGAGCACCCCGGCCACATTCGTCCGTCATTCGCGCGACGTGAACATATATCTAACGTCACAGCCGAACGCAAGTCATCGATCGGCGACTCATGTTCACGCGGGGAGTTCGAACGTTCGGCCGTCCAGGAGCGAGGCGGACAAACGGATCCCACGTTAATTCAGATCCCACGTTGATTCTATCTCGGGGCTCGGAGATAATCTCGTGCTCGTGCCGGCCTTGAGCCGACACCTTCCTCACGTCCTACGACGCGATCGCGGCGAGAACGGGCCTTCGAATTTTGAAACCGACTCGCGTCGGTTTCATTCGTCCGCGAAGACGGACCAACCTAGCCTAGGTGCGTTTCTCGCCGTGTCGCGTGGATTTTACATACCGTGATATTCAAGTCGTAAATTGTACGACTGTTATCGATCAGCAAGTGCAGTCACGTGCGTCGCCGGTGATGCCGTTTTTCTTATAGTCCGCTCTAAATCCCAGGATAATTGATGTTTATTTCTCGCGAGTCGTAAGTTTCATTCCGACGGACGTGAAAATCCACGCGGATTATCTCTCGCGAAGATATCTCGATTATCGATAAGCCGATCAGCTGTGAGAAAACCTCTCAAGTTAACTGACTTCCTTTCCATAAATTGCTTAATTTTAATACTAAAGATTAATTTTTTTCTACTCTTTAGTTTTTTTCTATAGAATTGATTAATTAAATTTCTGAAGAGGATTGCACATCTTTCACCTGCTCCGTTTTTCGATTTCGAGAGAACGTTATTTTTCGAGCACCTCGTATAAATTTCCGCGTCAACGATCTTTTACTCCGAGCGTGAGTTGAAGTCACGCAAGTCGGCGGTATAAGGCACTTTAAAGCGATCGATGGATCGTTCGGAAAAAGAATGTACGATAGGATGGAATCGATGCATCTCTCCCGCGACGAGATGGATCATTATTCTTTCTCCTCCGGATCTTCTCCGCTCGCCGATAGGATACCTCCGGAGGGTGTCGAGTTTAACGACTGCGCCACTTCAATCGCTAAACTGTCAATCGCGTCATTAAAGCGTTGTAGTCGAAGTTCGACGTACGCCGATTAATGCGGCCGCATGCGTAAACCGTTATGCGAGTCTTGTGCGGGAAAAAAAAAAAAAAACACGACATGCCGACCCGCGCATATGCGTAACCCATTTTACTCTATCTTCGTGCATGTTATGAAATAATCTTCGATTTCCGATGAAAAATTCAAAAAGAATGAAAAAAAATTTACATTTTTTTCCAAAATTTATAAATATGTTCAATTTGTAAGAGGGGCAATTAGCGCCAATATTAATTCAAGCGTGAATTTACGCGCGTTATTTATATTTTGATCGCAGAAAAGGATTGAATTGGAAGGAGTGAAATATTTCTCGATTCTTTTTCCGATACACTCTATATTTCTCGCTAGCACCTGCTGGCAGCGAGGTCGTGAGATCACTCGGAGATTGTGAGAGCGTTTGATCAATGACGTACGAGCTTTAATAAAGCAATAACGGTAGTGTCTAAGAGCCCGAGACTCGCATACGCTAAACACCGTATAGATTTTAGTAAGCTTTACAAACATCTATTGGTAAAATTTTAAAAGTTGCGCGTTTTTCGAAATTTATGATAACTTATAATTTTAATCTCGATAATTGCGAAAATTACTTAACTTTTCAGAAGATTTATTTATACGACAATCCAAGACGGTCCAGTTATCACATCTCTTTCGAACCAAAAAGATTAAACTACATAGAACAATTGTGATTTAGACATAAATTTTAATGTTCGTTTACTGACATCGCCGATACATTCGTTACATTATTTGATTAGTTTTCTTATGCGCTAACGTAAAGTAAAATACAATAGTTCATCATGTGTATCTCATATTGTTAGCTGTATATTTTACATTAAGGAAAGTGGACATCTGGTCAGAGGAACACAGCTGGTCGACGACGACCGGCACGACCGGTGCAACGTGCAACGTGTTAAAATCGTGTCGGTCGCATTTCCCTCCCTCATCTCCGCAGCGGCAGCTTGCCGCAGCATTCGATTCGCTTATGGCATCGTCCGCTCGTCAGTAGAGTGCTTTCGAGTGCGGCGTGTGCGCGCGCCCGTCGAGAGAGATTCCCCGGGTGGTCGGTCCTCGCACGCGCCCGCTCTTTACATCGTCATTGTTTCCGCGGGCGGATCTTTACGGAGAGAGAGTGATCCTCGACTTTGTTTCCCGGGGCGATGGTGCAGCGAGGTAAAATCACAGCTTTTCAATGGCGATAATAACTCGAAGGGAGTACTCGAACGAGCGGGAAGATCGGCGATCGATAGCCGAGTAGACGGACATTTATACCGAAGATGTATGAGAATCATTTGTTTATTTCTTTGCTTGTGCACGGAAGAAGTCTGTTATCTGCCTTTCCCTCGCAATTCCCCAGCTCGCGATGCTTATATCCCTCTCCGGGATATTACAGCATTACGATTATGGCAGCACCTCTGACTTCCAATTGGCGAATATTTATCATCGGCGTCCTATTACATAGGACGCAAATCGCAAATTTTTCCATCTTCGTTCTCATCCCTCGCGAAGTAATTCTCGTATAATGCCTCGTATAATGCTGGCACAGTCGCGGTAAAACGCGACGTGACGCAGCTGCCACGTTGCAACCTGCAACGAGGTGATTGCCGCATAATTTCTCGTTGGCCGTGTGGCCGATATCGTAATATTCCGCGTTGTCGCGTTACATTACGTATATGAGATTAAAGCAAAACCGAATATCAGCTGGCGCGATTTGGACTCGGATTACAAAACAAAGCTCAAATACGAGGGTGCTCTTATCCGTCGTAAGAGTGCCAAAACTATGCGAGTATCTCGCGCAGCCTCATTAAAGAGCGTGCGTTCGAGCGATGGTAGATGCCATTCGCCTTCTATTTTTACTCCGGACATGTGCTAAATACGATCTCGTCACGCCTCTGTAGTCGGATATTGTTGTCTTCATCGCCTCGTGATGCCCGATCGTTAGAACTCGCGGCACCTTATTCCACGCGGAAAGCCATTCTTACGCTGCATCTCGTAATTACAATAGCGTCGGCCGACGCGAAACTACCATACGAGCTCCCCTCGCGCTCTTTGTTGCCGTTTTACACGAAACACCGTACAATACGGTACGCGTACCGGTTCTGCCGCCGATCGATAAACAGGAATAAAGAACCGCACGGTACTCGGTAAAACGCTTCGGCCTTTTTCTGGAGGCAAGTAACAGACTCAAACGAAATTTTGCACTCGAGGAGAGAGAGAGAGAGAGAGAGAGAGAGAGAGAGAGAGAGAAAATCATCATTTTTTTTTCTTCTTTTTGACAAGATTGCACTTGCTGAGCAAAGGATAACGGGATGATGCCAGTATTAAAAGGAAAAGGAATGTGCTGTTGTCTTTATTTTGAATATTCCACAAGATTGGTCGCAGCAGACATCAGACGACGCTAGACGAACATTTTTGGGGAAAGATATTATCGTATTTATATCGAGAGTATACTGTAATCGACTCTACACTATGTAGGACATAACGTGCTCTTAAAGGCAGTCACAACAGGCTCGTAAACCTGTACTTATTTATTGTGTAACGGAGATGTCATTAACCGCGTCGAGGATTACCCCGGTGACCCTGTTTGCGTTTATTTCCTACCAAGCTCGCGATTGTAATCGCGTCGACATCTCGTCTCGGGGAGGAAGGGGAGAAGAATATCCTTCTCGCTCATAATGCAGCTGATTTTACATGCGCTCGAGCCTAATAATCTGGAACGTAACAGGTTCTTTTATGGTGGCCCCTCTACGTTCTGTCGCGAGGTCCGCCTCCTCACGTAATTTATCGTTTATTCGCGTGGGTGTGCGTGCGTGCGTGCGTGCGTGCGTGCGCGCGTGCGTGCGTGCGCGCGTGCGAGCGGGCGTGCTGCGAGGCACGCACAGGCAACCTGCGTCCCGCGACTCGCTTTCCCTTTTTCGGAAATCCGGTTCCCTCCTTTCCTCCCCCCCCCCCTCCCCCCCCCCTCGATGAAGAGATAGAAAGCACACGACAATGCATTCGCATCGGGACGCCGTTGTATTATTCTTTCTTCTCGAATGTGATCGTTCGAGACGGAAGCGATTCGCCTCGCACGGAAATTGCGACCGCAAGATATCGGACGCGAATACTGCGGCTCATATTTGCGTTCCGCGCGTGGAAAGCGTCACGCTAAATGGAACTTTATGAACACTCATTGTCGCGGTGATATTAAAAATTTTTTATGACTTTACATCGTTATCACACAGCATACGATACGAGATACGAAAATCAGCATGTCACATAAAAAAAAAAATTATGCACTAACTTCTTGCTCGAGTCTGATGTTTCCTCGTCTCGATAGAATGACACTAATATGCACACGATCACGATTGCACGCGGCATATATATATATATATATATATACATATATACGGCACGGCATTCCATAGAATGACACAGATGCACGCAATTTCACGCACTCGCCTATTCTCACGTCATACATCCGCAACAAAAACACCGCTCGGTGACCGAAGATGTAGAGCGTAACACGCGTTGCACGCGCGTGATCATGACATTTTGTGCCATCAGAAACTACCCATAAAGAGAAGACGTAGATGTATATGAATTTTTTACGAGTGTCACGTGAGGAGAAAACGGCCGGATGAGTTCACGGCGCCTTTTAGCCGTTTCTCCCTGGCTTTCCATAAATGCATCGAATAAAGTGCGGGCGTCTCGTCCCGGATTGTTCGGCGAAACGTTTGCACGACAAACTCCGCTTCGCTTCTCCGCGAGGCTTTCGACATCGCGAATAATTGCCGAGGCTCATTGTGATTCAACAACGTCGGAATGCATTTTCGTCAGCGCCGCGCCGCTTAGCGCGCTCGCGACTTCAATTCGGGCTCATTTTTATTCATACGTCGCATGAATAAAAGCGCGGAGAGCGTGCGCGCGCGCGCGCGCGCGCGCCCGATGTATAATTTATTTTTTATTCCCTCCCATAACGTAACGCTGACTGGTAGCTAAGGACATTTTAAAAAAATTAAACCTTTCCCGGAGAGGGAGAGCAGGGCCTTGACACGATTCCAGACCGGGATCAGAACCGGAAAGGCGGGATGGCTCCTCCGTTCAGACGTTTGCTTGGCGCAATCAACGCGGTGGCTTAAAATACAGAAGCCGAAGCGATTCTTTATTGTCTCTGTGTTAGTTACCGGCCCGGCAAAACCCACGCTCAATTTAACAGGCACAAGGACTCGTTAAAAAGGACTCCCGATTGCCTCGGAGCCGAATCGTATTGAAATCCATACGTACGTAAAACATAAAACGGTAACGCGGAGGGATGCGAGGTGTATTCTCTCTCGCGGCTGTACGGCATTTACACGCGTAACTGGTCATTAGCTTAACGCGTATCCAGGGCCTTTAATTAAAGCCACATGGGAGATTAATGACGTGCAGTTAAAGCGGTAAAGTTGCGCCATGCGCTTACCATACATCATCGTACGTCAAATTTCGATCTTGGTAGCTCTTCGGGAGCGAAGCGAGGCAACGGCGATCGGCTGCCGCAACGCTCAACGTACTTTGACCGAGGTTTCTCTCTTTTTTTTATCATCCGGTATGCAGGCAGGTCTTCCTTTCGCGACATACGTCGCGCGCACGTTGCGAGCTCTCGTACCTCTTACTTCCTGCAGCGACAATGTCGATGATATCGCGAAGAATGTTTTTATGGGCGAGTGGACAATTAAGCGTTTGGACAATGGCGGATCTCTGGCGGCATGCATTTATGATATCGTAGTTTGCATAACGGCGACTATGAGAACATAAAGATCAACGTACAATGATCGCCCCCTAACGTGTCTGTACGCGTGAATCTGATTATTCTGTCGAATCAAACTTGAAATCATTACGGTAGCAATTATTATAATTCGATGATTGCGTCTTGCCAAATTTCAGATTTTGTGAATTCACGACTGAATACATAGTCATTCTTCCCTTCTATCTCGTTCATAGCTATTTTCAACGCAACAGTACACGTCAGCCGGATAAGCCATTTGTATAGTTACTTCCGCGATACCATTCGATTAAAGTTGGAACTACGCAATAAGACTATAATTCATGTTATAGACTTGGCGAATCATCGATATCGTCTTTTCAGGATTTTTAGACATACTTAGTCTTCCTAATTTTCGGATCTTCAACACGTAGTACGGAGGGAATTAGCGGTTAATTGAAAAGAAGACTGATACGAGCGAGAAGATGGAAAAGCCTACCACTCAAAGAGAGGCGCCTCCTGATTTAGCTGACACAATTTTTCTCAGACGTTTGTCGCGACGTCCCGGTCCCTCCTCGTCCGTCTCCTCCTCATTTCTCTTTCGGCCTGTCGCGGCAAGGAGGGGCGACAGTGAGAGTACAGTTCAAATGTCATTCTGGTTTATTTTCGTTTATATATAGACGCGGGAGAGTTCACCCGGTGTCACTTACCCCTGAATACCGGCGACGCTCGTCCGATGATTTTCAGAAAGCGAGGAGGAATTCCTCTTCCGTTGGGTGGCGAAGCCACAAAGATCTCGCCGAGGAGTACGCAGAAGCTTGTGTGATAAAATAGAAACGCGGCTTCTAATAATAAAATTAACATGTATAGTCGATTATCAATTCCGAACTTTTACTGTCTCTCACTTCGGCGAATCTTGCGCACAAGCCGCAATCCGTTCGTGCGCACCTTTATTTTCTGTGTTGCATGTCGGATGGACAAACCGGGAAAACGGTTCTAATACCGGTATTTGAACCGTCTAGCCGCGACAGTGGCTCTCTATTTTAGGTCGGTCTTCCTGCAATTTACCGTTTATTTTGTAACTTAATATTCCTCGCGAGCCTTCCTCGCTCTCAACCACGACATGCAGATAAAATTTTTATAAATATATTTGATCTGAGTGATTATCAAAGTGATGACATATGACGTAATAAATTGCCTGTGCATGCTATGTATGCCGAGAGAGAGAGAGAGAGAGAGAGAGAGAGAGAGAGAGAGAGAATATTTTCGATTTAATCGTAAAACATGAAAAATTACACATGTCAGCGGCAAATTAATATTTTAATAAGTCGTATATTTTTTTCAGATATTTTAATTTAACGATTACCGTGAATCGAGACGAGCAATGTGCAATCTTAATTTTTATTTCATTCCATTTTTCTCACGATGCAAGCCGAGCCTAAAAGGCAAACGTTTTCCTCGTCTCGAGCATGGGAAATCTCGTGTCAATGCACTCTGCGGCGAGACGAGAAATCATAAGAACAAATGGCATTTTGCATTTAGGTCACGCATGATAGACGCAACAGAGCCTCCCGTTGCATGTTTGCCTTCGACCACTATTCGCGTATATAAATCGATTAATTAGCGTTGTATGATTACGGATGACGTTTACTTAGCTCGCCGACGCAATGCATCGATCTGCTGACGATCTAATCGTCCCCTGACTTCTGTGTATGCGATCGTTCGCGTCGATGGCAGACACATGGATAGTGGAACGAAAGGAGTATAAATATGCGAAACGAGCAGATTTGAGCCCTCGGGCGCAAAGACAGATGCAGTCGAAAGAAATGGATGTATCGGCATACGAAGTATTTTAAAATCTCTTTCGAAGAACGCATAAGATAAGAATGTTGTACGTGCACGCGTCTCTTTGTACGATTGTGGAAGAGAAACGAGTGTGCTTCATCCTCTCGCGATTACGCGTCATTTGCATAACAGCACCGTCGTATTTCCCACAGCTGCACAGGTCTCATTGACCCTCGAATCGCAGGTAGCTTATCGAACTTGGTGCACGAGCTATCGACTCGCCGTCCCGAGATAAGGCCAGGTGCATGATCATGATACTTTTATTCTCGTTCTTCGCGCAATTTCCTCGATACGCATTTTCGGACTGGATATCGCGTTCTATCTTCAGCGATTTATCCAAAATACAAGATTTATCCAAAATAATATTTTTTTCTCTCGAGAAAGTTCTCCTTCATAAAATATTTGTTCTCATAAACTTTATATTTAATTGCGTTATATAAATTATTAGAATATTATTAATATAATAGGAGGTGTAATTTGGACATACTTTTTTAAATATCACCTCGAGCGTGAAATTCCTCGTTAGATTCGTCCAGGTCGAGTCTCCGCGTCGCGATACGACCACTATATCGCACTTGAATTCATAGCTGCGCTCTCGGCATTCCCAGACGGCAGCTCTCGTTTCATGCCCTGGTCATGCTTTCAACCTTTAGATCTTATTTATGTCCTCGGTGTACTTTTTCGTGAATTTTAATACCGCGCCAACGATACCTTATATCAGTGACTTATAAAGCATTATAACTCACTATTACCATTTGTAATATGTAGTTTCCCGACATTGCTGAAGATTGATCGATCGGGAACTTTCATGAATCTTAATACGCGAATGAATCTTAATCTCAACCGTAAATCATCGATCGCGAAGTTTTTCGTTTCCCATCGATGGCTCGCTCTCTTCGTGACCGAGGGTCGTTTGGCCAGCGTCGTGACGAGCATCGTCGTATAACGAAAAGGAAAAGGGACCGGTTGGAGGAGGCACAGGTCGAGGAACTCTCTCGTTTGATAGCGTGAACTTTGGGTTTGGCCGAAACCAGCATTTCGGGCTCATGTTTTACGTGGAATAAATCCTCAGCGGGAGAAAAGAATGACCCCCGACACGCGCTCTCTCTCCTTCTCTCCACTCGACGTGATCTTCGTGATCAGACGTCGTTTGTTCGCGATGACCCGTGGGGTCCACGGAAATTATGGTGGTCCTCCGTGAACGGGGGAGTCTCTCGGGGGGGTTCGGCCAGGTCGTTAGCGCATAAGAAGTCGCTGACATCCCGAGACATCTCGATGCCGGTGTAAATGAAATCCGAGAATCCATTGTGGCGAGAACGGATCGCCGATCCTTTCGACGACATGCCGGATCTTGTCGATTTCAATTGTCGAGCCCATATATCTCACCGGGTGCGCGCCTGCAAATAGAACGGTGATAGAGAAAAACCCTTGCGCGGATTATCCGGAAGATGGGAGATTTCCGTCTCGCGGACGTTCGTTGCTCTCCGTAACGATGATATTTCAGGACGGTGTAAAGAGAGGAGGGACGGAATCTTCCGCCTCGCTTCCGTCTTATCTCGAATTTATTTAACTCTTTCGTCACTATGCAAATTAAACACATGAGAGAGTGATTTTTATTACGGTGAATATATTTCATATTTATAGGAGGATTGATCATAAATTTTAATTTTTCCACACACGTCTCGAAGTCGAACTTGTTGAACTAGTTGACCTAGCTCGTTGGTAAACGAAGAATCCTTGTTGAAATTTCAAAGTTTGGCATCTGCCATAAATTTCAATTTTTATTAGAGATTAAGCTCGCGTCTCTTGAAAATTGTTCGCAGAAAAGCGTTCTCATTTCTCTTCCGAGAACTCTCGTTTGAAAAGTAAAGTTGCGTCAAATTATTAAAAATACAAACAAAGGATAATAGTCGTTCGCATGTGCGGTGATGCACGTTTTGTTACGACCGGGTCGAGTTCGGAAACAGATGTCCGGCAACCTCGCGAAGAAGGAACTATTACGCAAGCCGTAAAAGTGCTTACGGATTAACGATCCGTAAAAGACCACGATGACAGAGACCAAAAGGAGTTATTAGCGCTCTCCAACGACTTACATGGCACTTATCCGCTCGCCCGCATGTAAAATCGAAGCTGCTCGAGCCCGCTTATAATGACGGAGGCGCGTCATTATTTCGATCATTGAGAGTCTACTTGCGTCGTTTAACGGACATTCCATCAAAGTTTTCACATTCCATCAAAGTTTAAACATTTCATCGCGCGTGTGACACAAATAGTTTCAGCAAGAAGAAAAAATAATTTTCTTTTATCCCTTTCTCACATTGAATAACTTAAGAAATCTGCGGGGTAATTTGATTTTCGAACTTTTTTTTATAAGCAAGCGCCTAAATAAACCGTCTTGATGTTTCAATAATTTGACAAATTTCATGAAAGTCGAGAGAATAAAAACGAAGATTCCTCGCGAGCGGCATTTGAGGCGTGCGCGCGTGCGCGCGTGCCGGGCACGTGTACACGCACTCGCGATCCCCTTTAAATTCGTGTGCCCTTCCACATTTGTTCACGCGTTAATGCCCGAGCGCAAAGAGAGAAAGAGAGGAAGAGTGAAAGCCGGGAGGGACAGACGCGGGGAAAGACGCGGCACCGTGTGCCATCGTGGTTTTTTGAGTGTTCCAAAAATACCCTCGACTCGGGGAAAGATAAAGAGACCGGCTGTGGAATGGCGGGAGAAATCGGAGGGATCGGGCGAGAAAGTGCGAGAGAGAAGGAAAAGGAGGATGCGTCGAGAGAGAAAGCGAAAGAGTCCCAGCAGCAGAGACGAGATTGGGAATGCCAGTCCGCGGCAACTAGTCATCCTAGAAACGTGCTCGCGAGCGTGCGTCACAAAGGGTTGCGTGAAAAAGAGAAAAATCGCAAGCACATCTGGTGTAATCTGGCTCCTCTCGATCCTCCCGTTTCCTATTTCGCAATCGGAATAAATAAATAATTCGGCGCCGATTGGTGAAACTGCTCCGCGAATAAAATCCTCTCCGCTCGCGAAATTTCATCCGCCGAGATGAATCGAGATGACGTGCCTATGGGCGCATATTAATAAGTACTAAAAAATACTGGTAATAATTTTTTTAATTACGAAGGAGACTTCAATTTCTCTATTTGTTTAGCTGACACCAACGGGATTAGAAAGGGGAGATTGTATATAAGTAGTAATACGCGCAGGACAAAATAATAACGCTCGGAGTCGCATTTTAACGACCCTTATCGCCGCTCGGACTACAAGCCAGAGTGATGCGCGTGTAATATCATTCCCTTTGACATTCGCAGATCATCTTGCGATCGATATATCGGCTCGCGGCGACCGCACGTCGTCGACGACGCGCATCGGGCGCAATCCGCAGTGACGCGTTCGCGGCTAAGGATGCCCCTAAAAATCGAGAGCGGCACCTACACGGTGAACCCAGTCGCGAAAAAAAATGTCTCCAAGTTCCTCCTCTGGAAACATTGGCGGCGAAGGTAGGCAGTGAGCGACGTTTGAAGTGAAAGATTGCAAAATCTCCCTGGGAATTTTAACAGAAGAGTCCTCGAGACCTTTTAACAACAGATCTCCATTGTTCTGACATTAATATTGCGTGCGTTACACTTTTTTTGGATTGCATGTCTTTCTTTTTTCCTCATGGAAGATAACACGTTGCTATTGTTTTGGTGTACGACAGTTTTATTCGGAGCGGATAATTACATGTATATTAATGTAATTGACATTTAATGTGTGTTTCGTTAATATGTAATTAACGATAGGTTTATATTCCATTAGCATAACGTACAAACATCCATTGGGACCATTATACGTTCCACGGTGAGCAATTAGAACGTGAATAAGTCCCACCGAGATTCATTAGCGGCGCGAAGCAACGATGCGATTTCGAGCTTCTGCGATGCACGGAGATGAATCCAGGACTCGCGAAACAGGATTCGAGATTCACAAGGGTAGGGTTGGAATATCTGCGCGGTAAATGTCGCATTATTAGGAGAACGTCGAAGTTCCTCCTGTCTCTCTCTCTCTCTCTCCGGGAGACTCAGCTACGGGGGAAATTACGTTACGTTGTTACGTGTCCATGTGTATAATAACACTTTGACATTTTCCAACAACAATCAACAATCATCGATTTTATTCCCCGTCGGTCCACGTGCGCGTCCACGCACGCGAACACACATCAGCATCATCATTATCATCGTCATCAGGCGATCGAGCATGATTCGTTCACCTTGCACACCTTAGTCTTGCTTGGCCGCACGCCTGTACCCCGCCGATGCACTTTAAACCGTTAAACTCAGCAATTATGTCAGCGCCGATTTCCGCATCGTAAACAACATTGTACAATCACCGGGCAACCTTACCTACACGCGCGACTCGTTTCTCCAATCCGTTACGGCCGCCGTGTTATGCATTACACGCACGAGTGCAATCTGGAGCCCGATGCCCATTTTTTCGATCGGGGAACTGCATCGGTGGCAGTGAAAGCACTAGAAAGTACATTATACGGCATATATCTTAAAAAAAAAGACATGTAACATTTGAAAAACGCAGAAATTAACGGGGGGGAGTCCGTTTTTTGATTAAGCGGAAAAAGAAATTCCGATTGAAATCATCAAATTTCTGTATAAATCAATCAGAGGTTTATTGTTGGATTAACGAGATGTCCTGTTAAACTCAATTTTGAATAACTTCAACCGGAATTTCCGACTTGTTCATTTTAAAACAAAATTTTGGTGCAGCTACAAACCAAATTGTAATTAAAATATGCAATTCTAAACGTTTGTAAGTAACTTCGGCGTGAGAAACGGTTTGAGAAACGAGACGCTGCCTCTCATATTGTGTCACCTCGACGAAGCTTCCCCTGTTTCTATGTACATTACACTTTCGCAATTACATGAGCGAGTAAACGTGCGTTTCGACGGACGTTTCGTTTTTTTTTTTTTTTGCGCAAGACGTCACGGGGCTGTCGCGCAAAAAGTTTAATCGCTGATGTGAGAACGATTTTATTGCATGCAGTTTGATCGCATCCGGTATGCACCCGCTTGATCTGATCCGCGATGCGGTGCATTCGTTTCAGTCGCACCTTCTGCTAATCTCTCGTCATTCGCCTCTCTTCAAAATGGGATTAAGTACGCTTGTCTTTTAAGCAAAAAAAGTGAAGCGGCTGAAGCGAACGGACCGATAACTCCCATTGGGATTCGCGGCGAATGACCGATACTCCTCGCGCAATTAGCGCGTGCAATTAACACCGGCGCCAATTTGTCGACGATTTAATTCGCGCGCCAGAGCTACTTGCACGAGTCTCTCATCCATGATGTAATGAATCAATTGTCGGAAGCTGATGGCCGCTCCGCAATAGTCCTCGAAATTTAGGGACACGCCGTTTTCTGAAATGTCCCTTAACCCAACCCGGATAGTGCTCGTTCAATTCATAATCGCGTAATGTTTCCGGTGTCAATTTTTACCATTAATAATTTCTTATCGACCTAAAAAAAATATTTTTTTTTTACGATTTACGATATGCGGAGGTTTCGTGCGCGTAATGTAACGTCGGGAAAAATATGGGAAAAATATGGCATTGCCGCGTGTTTCGTGACTCGCGGTAATAAAAACCGGCGCTTTATTCATTGTCCCGATATTATTATGCAGCGAAATACACGAAAGTCACGGTGAAATTAATGAGACTGCCTGCGCGTAACGTATGATGTTTGTCTTCGTTAAGTCATGAATCTGACCATTATTGCGTCGCGAAAAAAAAAAAAAAAAACTCTCCACTCGGAGAGTTTTCTCCGCGTATGGATATTAAAGCGCCGTGAGCACCTATCGGGCGGTCATGCGCTACGCGAATTCGATATCGCTAATTATTCTCGTTACATCGGTAATGAAGAGAATATCCAGCCAGTTGATATGCAGCGCGCTGCGGTGAAAGAATTCCAAGGGGATTCTCGCGAACAAAACCGAAAGCTCTCGCCCGTGAGGAACGCCGTAAAATCTATTTTTGCCCGTGTCTCCGAGATTCCCAACATCAACGTTACGTTGTCGAGTCTCATGAGACAGGATCCCCCCCCCCCCCCGCCTCCCCTCCCTCCTCCCTCCGCTCCTCTCGACTGTAATATTATACATGCAGAATACTCCGATCCGCTGAGAAACCGGCGATCCCTACGTTCACCGTTCAGGACTCATTGCGGTGCCGCCAGTTTCCGTCCAAGCTGTTCTCGAGCTCCCTCGGTGATACACGAAACTAAAAGAGGCGATTGGAGCGACCGTAACTTATCGGTTGTCATTACGCGAGTGTCACGCGCAAAAAAGCAGTCGCGGTGATCGCGGATGCGAATGCTAATTCGTGCCGCTTTCACGCTTGCTTCGAGGCGAGACGTGACATTCACAAAAGAAACGGAGAAATGCAACTCGTTTCGGTTTGGACCCGGTAAGAGCCACCGGAAGACGGGCCTTTTAACGAGAACACGCCTTGTTATCAATCGAGGTCACTCTCCTGAACTTGTCCGTTCTCTGGATGTTTTCAAACTCGAGTCGATCTATGTCAAAGTCTCGCGCTTGGAACTTGATATTCTCCGGAGAATTACGAACTGGTTCTCTTAGTATCGCTATGCAGAGTGCATCGATAACAGGCATACTTAGCGTACTCAATGTACCTCTTGTTGAGAACAAATTAAAATTCTTTCTTAAATTGAATTTAGATAAAAGATTGATTTTTAACATCGGGCCAATGTGACAAATGTTAAAATTTTTATCTTATATATATATTCAATATTCAATATTAAAAGAGATAACTTTATCCGTCTTATTCCCTTTGGATTTCCATTTTTAAATCTTCGTAGTTGTTGGATTTCCATTTCAAATCTTTCAGCTATGGCGGATTGAAAATCGCGAAAAATCCCGCGAAAAGAATGATCAGAGAAATCGTCATTTCTAAAATAATTGGAAGTGTCACCGATGCGCCAATGAGATCGCGCACTGTGTATCAAAAATAAAAAAACCGCACCGAGAACGCTCGAGAACGCTTGGGACACGCGTGACGTCAGCATATGGGATGAGAACCGGACTTGTGCAGTGTGCACGAGGACCGCGTGGACGAGGAACGGCGTGCGAACGAGCAGCCTCGACGCGGCGGCGGCGGCGGCGGCGGCGGCGGCGAGGTGGCGGGTCTGGAGGACGTCGACGACTCCTGTACCGCGACGGTGACGTCGTCGGTACCCGGAGCCGGTGGCATCCGCTCGCATCGACGAAATAGACCGCTCTCCCTGGCCGTGCAGCCTCTCAACTATCACCGTCTGGACCCCGATCCTCGACCACCGGCGCAGATCGCCATCAGGCACCATCCCAACATGACCAGCCAGGAGAGCATCGGCAGCTGCAGCCTGGACGTCGATCGCTCCGCGTCCGACCGATCAGGTTGGCTATCCCGCATTGAGAGACACGTAATCTCTATGGTTACGAGACGCGTTGTTACTGATAAGAACCGATAAGGCGATTGTCGCGCTGTTATTGAGAAGCATACGTGAATAAATTATTTTTATTTTTTTTTTTTAAGCCGGCTAGTCCCTCTCAAATTGTCTCAATTATCATTGAGAATGTCCAAGAGGAAAGAGATACGTCCATAATTTACGATATTTAAGAATTAGATTTGTAAATAATGTTTAATTAAGGTTTCGCGGAAAGACAAGAGCTGAAAGTTCTAAAGGTGTTTTTGGATGGATTATTTTCCTCAAGTGTTGGTATATTTTAGAAAGAATAATTTAATTTCTTTGATTTAGGGAGAACTTTGTGGCGAGAACAGAAGAAGAAGATCAAATCTCGCAAAGAATTCCCTACGAGAGCTCGGTCGGGCCGAGAATGATTAGACACGTCGCTCGAGCGAGGAAGTCATTTCGTAGAAAAAAGTGTGCCTGAAAGAACGTGGGATTATATCGTAGAGTTTATCTCTTAAACCAGTTCTTTCAATTATCTTAAAACGGGACACTTAATTGACGCTGAAAGCCGCATGTTAAACAACTCCGATATTATTTACTTAATCAGCAAAATATCACGTTATATTTTACTTCAGTTCTTTGCGAAAAATAAGTATTATTATCGGTTGTTGACTCTGATTTATGCGTCGCGGATTGGAAAATTCGATCGGAAAGAAGGAACTACGCACGAGTAAAATTAAATTATCTCTTTTACGACGATCTCAAATTTGCGTCCATCGTCCTCGAGATCCATGCAAATTTTGGAGACTTCAAGGTCGATCAGGTCGCCGATCCCTCCACCGTTACTTTCTCGAATAGATCGGTGGACGCTTGTTGCCCGCTCGAAATGCCGATCGGATTTAGATCGTAGGTGAGTTTGCACCAAGTGCAAACGCGTTTCTTTTCCTCGTCGTTGCCAAGAAGGCGGTGACGGAGGAGTGTCTGCCCGCGAGAGAGTCTCTCTGCTCAGTGTTCCAGGACCGTCGCGGCGATTTAGACAGCCGCGGAGAACTCGTCGCGGGCTCGTCTCGATTCCGCGAATTGTACCAGTCGATCGTGCTCGAGAAGTGTGACCAAGCTGGATTTCCGGTTGTTTCGGCGTAGCGAGCCGCTCCACCGGTTTCCCGGTGCAGGAAATAAGGTCGCGTCGCGACTACGTCGCGAATAAGATTCGTTTAACGCGAGCTGGCGTGTGCATAGTGCGTGGGCGGCAGCGCACTTTTCGAAGGTGAATGTCTCATCCTGGCCGAGCAATTGGCTCGCAGACGGTTAATGAGAAGCACGGAATGAATTGAAATTTCCTGAATCTAAATAGAAGCGCGATAGAAGGAGCTTCTGAATTCCAGCAGATAAACTTAAAGATTTAATCTACGTAACTCCGGCTCATTGTTACGAAGCAGGCTTACAGCAGGTTTTACAGAATTGTAAAATTTCATTTGATCGCGCGATACGACGTTCGCGTTTCTACGTCTTTTGTAAACGTCTTCGTCTTTGCGAAATCGTAAATCGGAGCCAGAAAAAGCTCGAGAAGCTGCCGCGAGTGTTAGATCGGAATTTTCTCTTTCAGAGAACACTGTGGACTCCGTGTCCGAAAAGACTCTGCACAGTCTGAATCTATCTAACGGCGAGCCGATATCGTCACCCGAGAACTTGGCGAACGGTAGCAGCGAGACGCTGCAGAAGTCGCACCTCACCCCCGATGAGAAGAAGCTGAACGCCAGCAATGCTCAACGCGGCAGTCCGGAACCGGAGCAGCTGACGGCAGCGAAGAAGCCTAGTTATTTGGGACTAGCGTGCAGCATAAGCGGCTACTCGGGAATCACCAGGTACGACAGTAAATTGAGGGAAGGATTTCGCTCGAGAGACAGCAGTCCCGGGACGAGGCTGATCACGAGGGACACGAGCCCTGCAGGTTTCAGGTAAGGCGTCCGCGTCGTTTTTTTTTTTTTTTTTTTACACCGCCATGAAATGTACGCGAATCTCGATTAGAAAAGAAATAAAATAAATGTTCGAAAAAAAAAAAAAAATGATAGATCCAACGAGAATCTCAACGTTCCGACGCCTCAACATCCGCCTAAGAGCCAGTCGATATCGCCATTAGCAATGGAGAGACAAAACGGATTTACGAATGGTGTGAAGGAGGAGTGCAAGATCGAGACATACATGGAGAGTAGAAGTTCGATTAGTATGACATGCCAAGGCTACTCGGAAGTCGACAAGGCGGTGTCTTTACACGCGGCCTTTCCCGAGCTCAGCCCCATCAGAATGAGCACTGCCGCCAACAAACGGAGCCCCGGATTATCCCCAATGATGTCCTGCGGTCAACAGAATAAATCCATGGGTTTCTCCTCGCCGAAACAAGGTAATAATAATAATAATAATAATAATAATAGCAATATTCCTGTTGACTTTAATTTTATTACATTTTTTTTCTTATAATTTATTTTATATAGTTAAATTTAAAACCTAATTCTTTTTTTGAATATTGATAAGTAATTTTAGTATCGTCAGAAATTTTGAAATTTTTACTCGTGTTAAAAGAGCGAGTTTTAAAAATATTTAATTTATCGTTAAGTTATGAGTCATGTTACATTGACTCGTATCTATTTATGTTTTGACATCACCGTTAATACTTAACGATTGTTGTCTTTCGTGGTAAGAGATACATGTGCGTTAGTCTCTTTTGTACTGTGTGTGAGTTCTGCTATACACTTAATATATTTTCTTCGGTTCATTATGTTTTCTCTGAGAAATTTTCTGATTAATTTTTTTTTACTTTATTTTTTTCGTTTTGTAGTTTCAGGTGCATCATTTAGTGATACCAGTATTCTAAACGGCTCATCAGTGGAAGTTGAGAGTCAAGTGATAAACACCTCATCAAGTAGCGAGAAATCCTTCATTCAACAGCGAGTGGAGCGTCTATACGGTCCAGGTGCTCTAGCACAGGGTTTCTTCTTCAAACGCAGCACTGCTAAGATAAACATCAGTGACAGTAGTTTCAATAAATCCAGTAATAACAATGACATTTCGACAGACAATGCGAACGCGGAGGAATCGTTGAAAAATCTACCTGTCTTGCGACATCTGCGCCCAGAGTTTCGAGCGCAGCTCCCTGTAGTTAGTAGTAGAAAGCCCACGGACGGTACAGAACAGGTCATAAAGCCACTACAAAGGTGAGGATTTATACCTTAGCTAAATAAAATGGAAACCGTTTTATTTCATCTTGCTTCTTTGACGACAAAATATTTTTACTATTTTCAGGGTAACACCAGTGACGCGAAAAACCGAGCAGAAGAGCCCCCCGACTACAAATTTACAAAAAAGCGTAATGAGAAGAATTCCGATAATCGTAGAGGGTGACGTACCACAGCGCGATACTACTAGCAAAAGCATACCCGATCAGCAGCCAGCTGCGCCAAAAGTAGTATTACCTGTGTTAGAACCTAGCGCTAGCTCGACGAACATAGCGAAACAGGCTCAAGAAGCGGAAAAGATCGAAGAAAAAGATGGTCATTACTTTATGAAGGTAATTGAAGAACAGAAGAATATATATTATTCGAAAGACATATTGTCAATGTTAAGAATTCATAGACGTGTTTTCTTCACGTTTTCAGTTATTGAAACAAGAGACAGATAGACTGCTGTCATTGGCCGCGTCTGCAGAAGCCGAATTAGCCGGCGGCGATACTGTTGCACTGCCAGAAGAAGCAGCGGGTAAGCTGCGATCTGCCGCAGGAAAGGCCCGATTATTAACCTCGCAGAAAATGCAGCAGTTTGAAGGATTATGTCAAAAGAATATTGTAATTTCTTTACATTTCTATAATTACCTCTTTTTTTTTACTTGGAACATTAGATTATAATTAACGGTTTATATCTTGATATTTTAGAATCAGGTGCCGGGCGAAGAATTTCCAACGACAAACGAGGATTTGGCTGGTTTTTGGGACATGGTGATGCTACAAGTTGTTCAAGTTAATGAACTTTTTGATCAAATAGAAAAACTGAGGAAATCGCAATGGCAGGAGGTATGTTTAAATATTATTATTGATTATCGACCGAATTTTATATATATTCATAATTAAATATATACGAGCTTTCTAATTTATTTCTTTTTTAAAAATGAAACATGAACTAATTCTATAATACTTCAATTTTTCACAATTACATCTTAAACACTTTTGTGTGCCCTTAGATCGTGCCAGACAAGAAAGCCGCGTCAGCTTCGCAACAGAACGGTAAACGCCGAGTCATATCAGTCCACAAAGCGAAGCCAACCGCGAACAGCGAGGCGAACAAAAAGGCGCGCGAGGCGAGAGAGCAGGCGCGACGACAAATGATTGAGGAACGGAGACGAGCGATGCGCTCCAACGCGCAAAATGCCGACAGTTCCGTCGAGATTTTTGCTCCTGAAACGTAACGATAAACCATTAAGTCGGAGCTTGAATGTGCGATATAATCGATCAGCATTGCGGCTCCTAAGGAATATTAGCGTGTATAGACCGTCAGCTCGAATGGGAGAAAGAGAAAGAGAAGACGAGCTTGTGCCCGAGAGCTTGGCTACGTAATCAGCTTCGACAAAAAAATCAAATTCGCTTGTTACAATTATTCACAGATATTATCCTTCGTGCGTACGCGCGCCAATCGCACGCAAATTATACGCGGCAAAGAACAGGAAAGTATTAAGCAGATAGATCGTGTAATATGTGTTGAACTTGCTGAAAATTTAATACTACTATAAGTAAGAAAGAGGATATACACACATGAGTTGACGAAGAGCAAGCATTTATGTTTCACTCTATCATTTTTTTTCATCGAGCTTCGATTATATATCACGGAGTATTCTAGCGCAATAACGCGATACTGCAACGATGTATCGTCTGTTGTCCATAGAGATATTTTATAAATGAAAAGTGAAGTATTTACTGTAGCACTTTACCGAATTGATTTTCTACGTTACATGTCTCCGGACGGACATTATTAACTTATATTTATAATTATTATAAGTGATGGTTAGTCGTGTGGGGCAGTAAGTTAAAAACGACTGGCGACTGAAGAACGAACGTGATCCCGCAAGAATTCTCCCTAATAGAAATCAGTCGCACTTTCAAAGTCAAAAAATGTGTCTAGGTTAAGGATAAAGAAAATGATGAGAATTTGTAACATATATAATGATTTGATACATATATATAACAATTTCTGACGCAAATGCATTATTTACTAATTTACTTGGAATAGATTTCGTTTCGGTGATTCGCTATTTTCCTTAACCTAGACAGACAGTTTATTACGTAGTTTATATATGTAAATAGAATTAATGAATATTCACATTTGCACAAGGCCGATTTCACGCCGAGTGTTCGCCTAATAGCTTTTTCTATCAAACGTCGATAAAGTTTCTCCGTTGAGAGGTGTTGTCAACAGCAGATAGGAGTAAAAAGATTCCTATTATTCTTATTATATATTGCGCGTCTCACACGGCGATAAATATTATTTTATTAATTATCGTTTTAATTATGATCATGTGCAGTTACATCCCCTGTCTCCCGCGTGAAACGTGGACATATAAATTAATCCCGCTCTCTTCAACAATGCTCTCAGCGATGTGATGTCTCCAGGTTTCGCGCGCGAGACTTAGCGCGCCAGGGGCACTCGATGGCTCACATACTTTTTGACTACTCGTAAGGTGATCGTATTTGATAAATCGTTGATTGCACATAACTCGAAATATTTATCGGAGAAAAGGAGAGGGATACATCGGATGCGAATGTGTGACAGCTGAGTTGGTATTGTCTTCATTATCGCGATGGATCTCCGCGACGAGAATCCGACTGTGATTGACGTACGCGTCATCCGCTGTCGCATCCGTCGAATTTGACATTCCTGCGACAAGAGTATCTCTCATTACACGTCACACTTTTTTTTCGCGTAGTTGTACGATAGAGTGTTACTCCTCGGCGTCCAATCAATGGTCAGCGGTTCTAACAGCGAATCGTCAACCAAATAACACTCATACTTTAAGTAAATAATTACACACGCGTCGTTACACGCATACACACACACACACACACACACGCGCGCGCGCGCGCGCGCGCCAATTATAATCGCGAATTACATGTTATAATGTTACATCTTTTTATTATAATTGCCGATTACATCCGTCTTATTCGAAATTTTTGTACAAATTTATCCGAGTAATTTATTGTTGATTCCCTTGGTGCCTTCATTATTTATACATGTGTACATAAGTCGACTATGACAGCCGATAATCTCATGTACATGTATATCTATTTAAGTTATACATTCGCGACCGAATTTCATAAAATATCTGTTGATAAGCGAGAATAAAATGAATAAATTCCATTATTTATCAATCAAGCGTGCTCCAAAACAGCAACAGTGTGAAAAGTCAATCAGACGAGCGAGTGCTTAAGAGAAAAAGGAAAAAAGACATCATGGTTAAATATATTCTCTCTCGTTGCGACAGTATATTCACCTTATTTACATCGAGTGAACAAAACTCGAATATCCACAATTCATTTTATATTTCTCTTTGATATATAGAAGTACATGTATAATGTACATGTATAAGATATAAAATAGGAATTTTCTCTGCGAACACCACAGGCGTTCGTATAAATTACGGTGAATATGGGAAGACGGTAAGTACAATGTGATATTTTATCTTCGTGTGAATGTTTCGCGTATGACATTCGGTAAAATGTTCATTCCTCTCACGGGCCCGCGATTGATTATTCCGATCGTGCAACAATTTCACGACAAAACTTTTTTCTCCGTTTCTACCACGCGATGAACACAACGAGGTGAATATGCTTTCTGGTTCTGTTGGCCTTCTTCGAATATCCCATTTCGACGTTTTGCATCGTGGCACCCGTTATAGACTGGACCCCTCGCTGATTTTATTTGCACGCTCAGGCTAAGCATATTAGGGTCTTTCCCTCGTTCATTTTGTCCTGGACCTTGTCGCTGGCCGTCGACTTCTCCGCCTGTCCGCTGAAGGCGGCGCAGACGAAGGTGAGAGCGACACCGATCGCCGCGCTATAAAACGCCCAACCTGGAAGAAACGATTCTTCTTTTTATATCCCGCGGAGAACCCTGAGATCTAATTTAATTCGATCGCGGCTGATCTGATCTAATCTTATTATTTTGTATATATCGGAAAGTCTACTATATGGCCTAACTATTCTCGGAACTGAAATCTTCATTTATACTTGGAAAAAAAATTGAACTCTTTTTAAAAAGAATTTAGAAAGCAACACAGACGGAGATGATAATAATACTGCTAAGAGACTCTATCTGCAGAAATAATCTTTTTTTATAACCTATGACTTTAATTTATTTTCGATCAAGATTAATCTAATTTAATTTTATTATCCTATAAACGGAAACTCTATAACTCGCTTGAGCTAATTGTTTTTTTAAATCGTCATCGTAATTGTTTAGAAAAAAATTGGATTCTACAAGAATTTTTAATGTTAAATATTTCAGTATTTAGTTTACCAAGACTGCAGTTAGCAAGATAAAAGGCGTCGGCTTCAGGACCGCAGATCCTTTGCACCCTTTCTGCGCCCCATCCGGCGGGATACAGGATCATCCCAAAGAGGTATAGTATTCCTATGGAAATAAACTAGAATGATGTACGCGAAACTAGAATGATGTACAAAGCACATGTTTTATACAGATGCGTTTTCCAATTATCTGATTTGTTGTTATTCGAACCGTGACAACGGCATCACTTTTTAAAACATTGCGTATGCTCGTTGATTATTCCGGGCACAACCTTTCGCTACAATGAAAGTTGCGCCATTCGCGCTCTCCGGAGATACCATTGTTAGGCTAAAAGCACGTTACGCACGCGGAATACCCAGCTGCGATCGAAGCGATCATTATCCTCGAAAATCCGCATCGCTAATCCGCTCTTGCTAACGTCGACCGTCATCGAGAGAAGGGCGAGCTTTGTGTATATCGGCGAAACACAATTTCTAAGAAAGAAACGTGCGTAGGAACTCAAATCTCTCTTTATATGTGTGTAATAAAAAGAGAAAGAGACCTCTTGTAACACATAAAAACATACATCGCCCATCATTTCGAGGATTATTTCGCCCGTGAGCTAAGGAGCTTAGTCGGGGTTGCATCGTCTCGTCATCTCGTCATCTCGATTCCCTCGCATCGAGGAGAGCAACATTTACCGGCAACGGCTTGCGCCACTCCCGCCAGATTGAAGATGCTCTTGCGGCCGATGCTCTGCACGCAGCATCCGAGTAGAGCGGCCACCACGGTCACCGACATCACCGCCAGGCCCGCAGACAGGAAGAACAGGGACGCCTTCCAGCATCCCGGGAAGACATTGGGGTCCGTCGCGAAGCCGTCGACGTTGAAATTCGCGCAGTGCGTCTTGCCGAATAATCTTGTGCAGCGATTGAAGATTCCGACGGTTGGCGTGTACAGTTCCGTGCCGTTCTCTAAAATTTTAGAAAACAAATCAACGATGGTGTCGATGATCCACTACAAATTTTTTTCGATGGCAAACGACAGATGTTGAACTGCCGTATGACAACGGTGGATTAGGGAGATACTCAACTCGATGATCGGCAATTACGTATGGCGAATGTCGTTTCGGTTGAAAAAAAAAAAAAAAAAAAAAAAAAAGATACTTACTCGTATCCTTAATCGTCGGTGGTCCCACGAGCCATCTGGGAGTGATGAGGCCCGACAAAACTGCCATCAACGCTGCCAGAGACAAGAGTGTCCACAGTAGACTACGTCCGGTGACTATCACGTAGCACATCCTGCCGACCGATCGATTCCGCTCTATGTCATTCTTAGATCACCCGATTGTATCTGAAAAAAAAAACAACGATATCGATCCGTCGTAAGTTTCATATCTACGGATGAACGTAACGGATGTTAATCGGCGATTGAGAGGCCGCAAGAGCTCTTCGGATTCCCGCGTAAGTAGAGAGTTCGGTGTTTCGGCGATTAGCGCGATTGCGCTCTTTTCTCGTCTCGACCGAGATTCGGAGACTCGGTTTTTAATGAGCGTGTTCGGAGAGCCGCGATGGAATAATCGCCTTTCACATGTATTTCGAGGAAAACGTTGCGCGCCGTTGTTTACTTGAGGTTTCACCTTCCTCGGGCGCGGGCATTAAAAGTGCGGCCGCGGTGCGGGCCGAAACACGTAGGGCACACAGATCTCGGGTTACGGCGCGGCGGCTAACAGTTTCGACTTTTTATTCTGATTCCACGGAAATCGTGAAAGGGCACGGGGGCAGAAATCCTCGCGCGCCGGTCACAAAAATCACTCGATCCTTGGATCTAGCTCACGGAACCGTGGAATCACGGACGAACGGACGTCGTCGTGAGACGTCTTGTTCGTGATCGACTGAGATCAGATTTTTGCGGTCGTTCCCGGAGATAGGAACGGTTTCGTCAATAGTAATTTTTTTTTTCTTCGATCAGAGAATAGCGGAATAAAATAAAACTTTATTTAACTAAATTTTTATCTCGGAAAAATGTTTTCGATTTTCCAACGTGAAAGGCAAAAGGAAATTCTTCATAATTTTACCGACTAAAGCAGTTAAATGTAATTCTAATCTAATCGGAGCGTGGGATGTTGAATATTTCCTCTTTCGTAACAAAAAATAATTTACGAAAAAAATTAATTCGAAACAATCATGCCTCGTCCATTTTAGCTTTTAATCGGAATAGCTCAGGTCTCTCTCTTTCCGGCCTGCTCATGGGCGGTGCCTTTTCGCCTTTTATGCCACACGTGCTGTTCAAGACCACTCTCTCTCTCTCTTTCTCTCTCTCTCTCTCTCTCTCTCTCTCTCTCTTGCCTCTCGAGATTCTCTTATGCTCTTCAAACCCGCAAACTTTAATCGCCATAGCCCTCTCACCATCAATCGAAAGATCTACTTTGATCTTTACCGGCAACGAAATCGGCAAGAATCAAGACGCGACCATACGTCGAACACCAAAGAAACGTCCTCGAAATTTGAATTCTTGGAGCAGCCACACGAATTTGCGAGTTTAAAGATTTGCTTTCGGGAACCGTGTGTGTGAAAATTCGCTTTAGAAAGTTAGATATATTGAAAGGATTATTTATGGAAAAACAAAATATATGTGGCGATATCATCGTCATAAAAATTAAAGAAATTCGTTGGTGCTGTTGTAGCTTTTATTTCTGTCACTCATTGCCCGCGACTCGCAAGCACTTCACGAAGTGTGTTTGCTTAGGATCACTCCCTAATCGCTGTTTATATTTGCTGACTTGAACCCCGCAGCAACATAAATGAATCTCTCTCTCTAAGACGTTGACGTTGACGTATCGCGAGAGTCTTAAAAAAGCGTTCTTTTAACCCAGATTAATCGATTCCTTCTGCACTTCAATGACCATAAAAATCGCGAGCTTTATTTTTCTCTCTGCATCAAATCATTATCTCCAGATAATTATGAGAATGATAATTATGAGAAGAATATCGACCTAGCCTCCCGGCACATTATTCATTAAATGATAATTAATAATAGAGATTAATTACGATAATTAATCAGCTGCTATAGCCGGCGTCGCCGAGAGCTGGTTATCGCTTCCACTTAAACGATTTTCCATCGCGTTTAGCTCTTTGTTTCGACGTCCCATTACAATGGTCCGCCCTCGCGTGTGATTGGGAATTAATGAGCCGTGCTTTAATTGACAATATCTATGGGATTCGGAACGGGGAGAGACAAACGCGGCGGTGAACGCGTGGGCCGACTGCTGTCTACGCGAGTCCACTCGAGCAGGCAGCCGCGCGTTTTTCCTTTTCCTTTTTTTTTATTTTAATTGCCGGCTTCATTGTTACGTGTAACGCTGCCACGCCTACTTATAATGCGATACGGGCCCCGTGCGGGGCCCCTTTCGCCAAGATCGCGCGCGCGCGCGCGCGCGCACGCGCGTGAACCACCGAGTCGTGAATTAATCCTCAAACCCGTACCGAGGTATCTTGACGCCTGCGGCGCGGAATTCACGCGGAATTCCTCCCGACTCGATATCAATTTAATTATCATCGTTCATCCGTAGGCGCGCCTTTGATCGCACCTTCGAGCGCGCTTGACTCGCGAAACGCTTTTCGCGCGATTCGCGCGAATGCGCTTTCGCGAGAGGAGGATGGATTTATCGCGGCGAGATATCGACCGCGCGAACGCCGGAGGTCAGAGCTTACAAGCAGATTATTAGCAGCATTCTCCGTTGACTTACGGCTTTTCGGCCGTGAGTTACCGGACAGAGGACCCATTGGCGGATGACTAATGGTCGGAGCGTCTGTGCAACGGCTGGAAAAGAGGAGGGAGAATATTGCATTCCGCGAAGATGCGTGAGCCGAATGAGAAATTCAGACGCCATGGACGGTTCTTACATTCAATAGGATCCAAAATATATTATGTATAACCTTTTGCAAAAAAGAAATACAAAAGGATCCAGAATGGATTTCTAATTTATCGCTCGATTGCATAAAGATATTATAAAAATTACGAGAGAGAGGAGACAGCGTCGCGACAAAGAGCTGTGGTAAAAGAATCATCTGTCCGAAGAAGGAAGATCTTTAAGAGATCCGTCGCCCTGGAATAACACGACGAGGATTCAAGTCAAATCATTTTAATTATTTCGAGAGAACCTCCAGCGTCTGAAAACAAGGCACCTACTCTCCTTACATAATCTCGCGAGTGTACCATCAGCGCCATATGCGAGGCAGCTGTTGGACAGGTGCTCCCTTGCATCTCGCATCTCTTGTTTTCGTCCTCTCCCTTCCGTCCACTTCCAGATCCAGTCTACGAGGAGAGGAAGAGAGAGATAGAGAGAGAGAGAGATTTACCTTTACCTCATCTCCTTAGCTTCACCAGCTTCGACGTCTCGCTTACTATCGATTTTATCCATAATGATTTAGCGCAATTCCTTATAGGCCGAACGTGCGACCGATCTTGTCTCCATCCAGAGAAAATCTAACATGAGACATAATTAGCCTCCTAATCGCGTTATGACTCGTGCAACATGACTCGTGTATATCCAGGACAAGCGGAACCCAAACGTGCCCAATTGATCATTGTGCCACGAGCATACGCGGAAACATTTCTCAAGCGAGGTCTCTAACAGAGAATTAAATACAATTACGTTTGGAGTAATACGAATTATCGCAGAAACTTTATGAAATTTTATAAAATATAATTTCACGTACAATGTAATTGAACTGTAAAAATCATCTCGTGTGATACGGAAAAAGTCTGATGAATATGCTCAGTGTCTTATTGTAAAGTGACACATGTCGTTTGACAGATCAAACTGGCTTTTTGTCCTTTGATATCAGTGGCAGCTATCGGAGTCCAATCAACCGGAAATGCATGATGCGCGCAAGGGATTGCTTCCGCGTGTGAGTTCAGTAAGAATTCACGCGTGATAAGCAATGCCTGGCGATGCAGCAGTCCGGCGTAATTCTAACAACCAGGATAATTAAGAAACGACGACGACGACATGAAGGCCTAACGGTGATCTCCGCCGCCGACCGACATTGAAGGCCCGGCGATTAAAATTATACCGTCGCCGATCGGTTTTAGGTCCAGCATGCGAGCGATCCGTCGAAGAGAATCTCCTACGATTTCAGCTTTTAATTATTTTTTTCTGAATCGATAATTATTCGCGATAGTAAATCGCGCGGTAATAATCGATAATAAGTAAAAGTATATTAGGAATTTTAGCAAAAAATATATTAGGAATTTTACGTTTTTTTCAGAACAAAATATTCTACGAGATGCAAAATGTCATGTGAAAAAAAAAAAAAAATGAGGATTTCTCGATACGAACTCCCGTGACATCCCGTGTTACATTACTCGATCTTATAATCAGCCCGAGCGTGTATGGTGTTTAGATTGGACACGCGCTGAAAACGATCCGTCAAGTTTATCAGCGGCACTTGCCGCGCTCTCTCGGGTTGTACATACACGCATACAAGCGCCGTTAACGAGCTTATCTCGCGCCTCAGGAAGTGAGCACACGCTCGCCGCCCGCATCTGCGTGCATATTTCTGCGCGCGCGGCACTAATCGCCGAAGGCGATCGCAAGGCCAGCACGATTAGATCTGCCCGTTTTAGCCACGCTTTCTTCCAGCGTCCGTCGTGCGTTTAAAGAGGAATAGATGAGACGACGTGCTCGCGGGCTCCCTCCAGAGAGAGTAAGGAGACGCGAGGGGGGGGGGGGATCTCGAACGCGCAGAGGAGCGCGTTGCGGTTTGAAGCGGACCCACGGGCGATTCTGCGAACGCGGTTAATCACCGCGGTTGCTCGAAATCGAGATTATTTCCGCGCTCTTGAAGGGGCGCTCACGCGATCTCGTTGTTTCGCGACGCACTCGGAGTCACGATGCCGTCGGTTCTGCGAGTGAGATAAATCCAGACCAGAGGGATCCAGAAAGATGGAGGCCTCAGCAGAAATACGGGAAGTAGATTATATTTATCAGCGGGATGGCCGTTTTATTTCATGTAAAATATTATATATAAATCACGTACGGATTCTCGAGAAAAGAGATAGCAAATTTTTCAGATTTATTTTATTAATAAATTATTAATTGATTATTAATAAATTGATAAATTTTATTACAGGCTGCCCTTGCGCGCGATCACTACTCTTTTTTTGTTAAGCTCTCGTATTTCCGTAATCCGGCAAAGCATATTAAGGCGAAATTCCTCGACATCAAGGTGAGTTCGTTCATCATTTTTGGTGTGCATCGCTGCCGGTTAACATTAACATTCTCTAACGTTGCTCGGGAGCACGGCATGCACGCACGCACGCACGCATGCAGGCGGCTTCATTTATGCGTGCACACGCACGAACGCCCAGCCAATTTATATTTATGATGTATCGAGCCTCGATGACACAGCGACTGGCTATGCTGGTCTCGAACCAGCCGAGAGAAGGCTAGGAAGAAAGGACAAGATAGGAGCAATAGACAGAAGAACGGCCGACGGGAGTGGGAGAAGAAAGGAGAGAGAAGAGGAGAAGGAGGAGGTGCGAGAGAGACGAGGGAAAACACCCACGGAATGTAAAACGTCCCGACCGCCTGTCCCTCTCTGGGTTACTACCACTTCCGTTCGACTTGATTGCGAGAGAACGAAAAATTCGCGACGGACAATACGCGCCTGATATGCTAAAAGGGTACGGTCGCATGAAACTAAACCCCCCCCCCATAAATTAAAACTCCTTATATCTGTCCGTAAATTAGAATTCATGTATTCAGAAATGGAGGAGCTCCAGCCGAAAAAAAACCACGCCAATCGTAAAATCGTTATCTCGATCTTCCTTTTACTTTCCTCCATTTTCAGTTTCCCCGTCCTCTCGTTCGGGGATGAGACGTTCTCGAAACTTGACTTTCTTCCCTCCCGTTCCATCGGAAGTGTCTTTAAGTGTCCACGCTCATAAAAGCAGCCGATTCGATTGGCGGCCATTACTCTTCCCTACAGCTCATTCTTCTGCTCGCTCGCAGCCTGCCACGTGCTCGGTCGGCTCGCGCATTTGCGTGAAACGAAACTCGCGGCGCATTTTAATTACCGTTCGCGGACGTCGGCTTAAATAATGCGCGCTCACGCGTGACGCTGCTACTTGAGGAAGGGCTCTCGAAAGAACGGAGAAGAACGGATTTCCCGATTAAGTGGGCGTGACACTCGTGAGAACTCACTTCGCGCCTTCGATCTATTCTGTCATTAGCTTTGCTTTCTGTTCCTGCACTGAATTGCGACTAAACTTTCTATCTCGCATTTGTCAAACCTCAAATATATATATATATATAAAATGTGTATGTATATTATCTTAAATACGAGTGTTCAGCTACAAAAACAGATTAATTGCCGCAATATAGGAAAAATAAAGAATGCATTCCTACCTATTTGCAGAATTTCTCTGTCTAAATCATTTGATAATTTTATGATGGACATTGGTTGTACTTCTCGATGATAGAATGAGTAGAACGCAATAAAAACTTGCACTGTATTGTAACGTTTTTCTTAAATTTCTTTTTCCGTTTTATCAAATACACTCGTGTCTTTCGAATCAAGTTCTTCAAATGGCTTGATTCACTCGCCATTCCATGTCTCGTGTATCCAGCGTTCTGACCTACTTGACAGCCGAGAAGAAAAGGGCCCGGTCCCCCACAGAAAGCGGGGGAAACACCCTTTTGTTCAACGAGTTCTCTAGACATGAGTCGCTCGCATTCCATTCACAAAGAAAAGAAGAGCAAACAGCCCCCTTCCGCGTTGAAAAAAAAAGGACAAGATAAATTTACAAGAGCGGTCGCATAACAAGCGAGAGACCGGCTGCACCGAGCTGCATCATGGCAACATCTGGAAATACGATTTGATCTTGGAAGATCTCTCCGCGTTTTTGCGCGAAAGCTAATCCGCGGTTGAGATCGCGGTGGAAATTCTGAGCTTCGAGAAATTTAAGACACACATTCATTCAAGAACTCTTCCACCTTCTCTCTCGTATTATCCGGAATAAAATAAAACATTTTACGGTGATTATTATTATAATTCCAAAGTCACGATCATCACGAGCGCCTGTATATTTTTTCTATTTCAAACTGTAAATAAAACTGATTTCGTTCACAGATTAAACTTCACCTACACATCTCATTTTTTTTTATCATTTGTCGAATATCCCTCCGAGACAAACGCAGATGTGACCTCGGTAAGCGTTCCGAAGATTAATATGGAATCTAGAAGAAACTCGCCGGTTGGTCCATGAAACATAATTGCCGACGACAAGGCGGTGCGCCGTTTAATTGACGAACGCGTCCGTCGCCTATTTGTATCAATTTACCGCCGGCCGAAATTAATATTAACGATCGCGAACGCGAGCAGCGAGCCGTGTTCCCCGCGTGCGGAGGGCCGAAGCGGATCGGGAGGAAATTCGAAACCACTCCGGTGGATGCATAATTCATAATACCGGGCGATTACGGCGCGCCCTGACATCGTGATGTAAACACTCGTAAATCGATGCAATCGCCGAGGGATGCTCGCTAACGGAACGCGAGCGAGCGAGCGAACGAGCAACGATTTTGCACGACGAGAAGGTAATGGTAATCCCTTAATCCCTTCCGCAACGGATTGGCGCAGTCGTAAATTTTTGTTTCGCTCCGATCTCACCGAGTAACATGAGAAACACGTCGGATAATTATTACTCTCTCGTCGAGATTTCCACCGTCCGGAATTTCGCGAGAAACGCTGCTTGAAAGTTACAAACAATTGCAATTAGATGTATATTCTTTAATTAGGGAATTATATTAATTGGATGACGACACAAGAGACACAGCGATTTTGAAACAATGCGGTTTACCTATTCGCCCCACCTCCGTGTTTAATCCATGGCTTTATGGGGATCGGCGTTTCACCGGCGATGATGAGGCGAGTCTTCGCGTTTTAACGTATCGAGCACCGGAGACCACCGGTTTCGGAGGAACACGCGCGATTTGCCGATCTGCCGATTTTACGTGCCTAATCGTGAACTCGAAACGCGCACATAATCCACCTCGCGTGCGGCTCGTTGGACGCGCGAGGCACGACTGAAGAACGCGCGGTGTTCGACGGAGCGGCGCTATAACGCGAACTTGTCTGCCGCCGTATGTACGTAAGCGGGGGCAGAATTGGCCGATCAATCTCATTCCGATGATAGATCACGAGCGGGACGACGGACGCGCGCTCGCGGCGGTATGTAAAATTTTCGAAGGACGCGTCGAAAAGAATCGAGAACGAATCAAAATTTGACAAATAATCTTTTTCAATAACTCGACAAGAAATGTCGAGCAATATGTTTACATCTTGGATAGTTATTCGGATGAACGTTCGTTGTCGACATTTAATGTATAATCGTTTTAAAGGACAGTTAAAAGGGCTTTAAAAAAAAAAAAAATAATCAAATGTGTTTCGTTGTTGCGTCGACAAATTGGATTCTTCGCGTGGCATCGACTTGATGACGACACCGTTTCATTTCCCATCGTCACGACATACGAGATATGTGTCATCGATCGTGGCCCGAAGTTTTATGGTGGCCGTTCGCGGTGCCGTTCTGGTCCCTAACAATAAATCATTTTGGTAATTCGTCCCCGCGGCGCCCGTAATTACAGACTTTAATCCCTCGAAAGCCCGACGACCGGTCCTTTATCGCGCGACTCGATCCTCACCACCTTCTGTTAAGCAACCACGCGTCAGAGTTCGTTCGATACTTTTCCCAATGATTTTTCCCCGCTTCTCTCCTCTACCCCGAGTGTGGTCCCCGTAGGGGCTAGTCACCCCTATGTTTCCCGAGCATCAGATTACACGTCGTTGGTAGCGAGGGACGCCATAGGCGCCCTACGAATTTACGATGCGTGTCGAGGGAGACTCGACTCTTGATTACAAGATAAAATATGGAAAATTGAGAATTTTTAATTTAAAAAAAAAAAGCAATCATCCAATGACATTAAATATGAATAAATTTTTTTTATCGGTCAGTTCATATAAAAAAAAAAATTACTGCAAAAAGTGCAATTCTTGAAAAATTCCTGAAATTTTTAATAAATAAATCTCTTTACTTACATTCTCCTATTTTATTTTCATAAGTCTAGATTTATGCGTTAAAATCTTTAAATGTAATAAATTCGGAAATTGCAATTCTTAAAAGTTGTGTTAGTTTAATATATCAGAATATAAATACAAGTATGAAGCGATATGAATGCTACTGAATATTTTTCGTCATTTGTTTTTCTTCGCTGCAGAATAAATAATGTTAGAAGGTTAGATATGACAAGCAGAAAAAGCAAACACGAGTCAATAAGAGAAAAAGCATCTCGATTTATGGTTAATTTTTTAAAGAAAATTGTAAGGAGATGGTTAAAGATATTTGTAAAATTAAAATAATTATATGTTTTCATTATGATCTTCAGTATTATTTGTTATAATAGATTAGTCGAGAAGGATGTCTCTGGAAAATTTTATCACAGAATTTCTGACGTATTGCGAAGAAAATAATGTAGAACCGTTACCTAGTTTTATAGTAAATTTACAGATCCACCTATGCCACATATTGAATAATTAACATACATACGTAGATAGTTAATTATTATTACACAACATTACACTTTCATAGGTGAGAGATGACACGGAACAATACGTAAAAATTGAACCGAAAACGTAAGTATCTTGAACATTCTCGAATAATTTCGTAGAAATCGTATATTAAAAGTCACGATTTAGACTCAAGTTGGAAAAAAATATCCCTATCTTTTACGTCTCTTTCGAGAATCCTAAAACGATGGAGAACGTACAGAAACTGGAATGTAAAGATAAGTCGTGAAAATACATTAACCGCTTATCTTAGTTAAAGTATTCGCATTTATGTGCCCGTAACGTTTTTCATGTTGCACGACAGGAAATATCGATTTGCATCCTTGATGCACTGAGTACTACGCTGCAGAAATATAACACTGTCACGGTGCTTAAGTAAGACAAAACTTAAAGCCGTCATCAGCCATGTAACTTACACGTGACGTATATACGACAACGTCATAATTGCGTGATAATTTTCGCCAGGTTGCCCAATTGTCAGATAAATGCCTGCGGTATCCTGCTGATAGCACAAATGCTGACGGAACTCAAATGTCTGGACGATCTGAATCTAGACAACAATCCGAATGCGCAGGAGAATCATTATTTGCTCTGCTCTCCTGCCAGAAAGTGAATTCCATACTCCATATTCCATATTCCATTTCTCGATCGAGCGACAACCGCTTCACGGAAAAATTTGTGTTCCAGTTTGCGTTATCTTTCGCTAAGGATGTGTAAGTTATCCGATAACGGCATACAAAAAATCGCGAACGAGTTGAAGTATCGGGACCCGTCGGACGACCCAAAATTGATCGCTCTTAATATGGCGGACAACGATATTACGGACCATGGTGCCGAGTATCTCGCTGCGATGCTCCGAACTAATCGGTCATGTAGTTGCTAATTTGTCAGAATTCTAATACGTTTAATGCCTCTCTGCGCGCAAAAGTTTATATAATGTAATGTTCGCTGAATGTGTTTATAGATCTCTGCAAAGCGTGGTATTAACCGGAAACAAGATACAAGACGACGGCGCTTCACTGATAATCCAGGAGCTTTGCATGTATTTTTAACAGTAACAACGATTAAATTGAATAGACTTATTAATTTAGGTCGCTATCTTTAATAACGTAACGCGCTAGGTCTTCATTGACACACGAGGAGATCGTTGACCTTCGACGTCGTAGATTTATCGAACTGGAGAGCAAGGTTGATAGATTATCTCGTGATGTTACTTCGTTCATTAATAAATAAATAATTGTTATATATGTAGCTGGATAGTCGAGATGTTCAAGAAACTATCACGGAGCGAGGAAAGGATGGTAAAACGTGGCAAGGCCAAAATCTGACTCAGAATTCTAAAAGAAGTACGTTTAATGCTGCCTGAGTTATTTTAAAATTCGCTTTATGATAATTCAAAGATGCAGCGAGTCAGGGTAACTCGTCGAACATGGATTCAAACAAGGTTCAAGCTAATTCTTCGACATCGAAACAGTCCTACTCAAGTATTGTAATAATATAATATAATATGATATAACAACAACAACAACAACAATAATAATAATAATAACGACATTGCTAATTTTTATTGCTAATTTTCGGTAATCAGTGTTATCGAAAGATATTAAAGATAGCTATTAAAAGATATAAATATGAAAAGATATAAAATATAAATTTTTAGATCTCAGAAAAATTCATGGATAATACTACTAGCCATCCATTTACAAGAGAAACCATAGCGATAAGCGGCTGCATAATGGCGAGTGGAAATTTGAATTTGCAACACTTGAGCTTAAGCTGTAAGCTTTTTATTATGCTATATATCAACTAGTTTTCATTGAATATGAACGATTTATGATTGCAAATTATAATGTGCTCGCGTCTAGTTAATCGCCTGACAAATAAGACGCTGAAGAAACTGGTGTCGTGTTTGCGCTATCAGGATTATATGCTATTAAGCGATTGCAGCAGAGGATTGCTACACGTATTTTTGGAAGTAATCTTTATTATACGCACCATCAATGTACTAAGGAGACTTTTATCTATACTTCACAAGCTTTCTCTCTCTTCCTTTCTGTTTCTTTCTTTCTATAATTAGGGTAATGACATCGAAAGGAATGAAGACTGGACAACATTTCGCCTTTTGTGTCGCAAGCGACAAGGTGATCAAATGATAAAGGACGTGGATTTTAAGGACATTGAGGATTCCATCGTATCGATGGAAAGTGAAGCCCTGCGGAAAAAAATCAGCGTACGATTGTTAATTTCAATGTTATTAAGACTCTCCTATTTTTAATATTATCTGATGAAACTTGGAACATGTTGTTCTTTAATTAACTATTTAATTTTTGTGTGGAAACGTTCGTTTCTAATTCTTTTAAACGAGAATGTACAAGCCAGTACAAGCTGACAGCACATGATCACGTGTCTATGATCACGTGCCTAAGGAAAGGGTTGTATAAAAAGTGTTGTCCGCAGTTTCATTCGGTCAATAGTCGGCTGGTATTGGTTTCGCCTAGCTTTTTCTAAGATCAAATCGAAGTCGTTTTAGAAAGTTTTTTTCTTTTTCAGGGTCCTCACATTTAGATTTCCAATTGGCGTTCGCCAATTGGGTTCACCGTCGTACTGGGTGGCGCGATCGGCGATGGTGCAATTGTTCGGGGATCTTATTGGATGAGAATTCTTATCTTATCTTTCGTAATGCCCACTACGCGATACCCTCTGTAGCCGAGGGTATCCAAGCACGAGCTGCCAAGATGCACGCGTAAGCGTGCCAAGACGCACTGTCATTTTCGGTCGTTGCACTTCACGAAAATGTTGGTGCACGTCGCCGCCGTTACCATACTCGTTAACATCGCCGTTATAGAGTTGGATTCCTTTTATTCTCATTCATCGAGGAAAGTTTTGGATGTGAACTCAGTGGCCGAGGTAATAAGCGAGCTGCAGTTTTATTAAAGTTAATAATTCTATCGGATATCTTGTTTCGCCAGTCTATGTTATTTTTAAACGATCAACGTTTTTAAAAATAATGGTAATCCGCCTCAAATTGCGATCAATTTGATGCAAATGTCCGATGCTATTTTTGTATCTGTTCGGAATTTGTGTTTAGAGTGAAATAAAAATAAAATATAAAAAATAAA
This sequence comes from Pogonomyrmex barbatus, assembly GCF_055798465.1. Taxonomy (NCBI): domain Eukaryota; kingdom Metazoa; phylum Arthropoda; class Insecta; order Hymenoptera; family Formicidae; genus Pogonomyrmex; species Pogonomyrmex barbatus. The sequence goes on from NW_028297116.1 coordinate 22,727,127, forward strand.
ATATAAAAGAATAAAATCGTCAAAGTTATTGGAATTGTTCGCCTATTTCGTGTGTGCGCCTACATAATTAGATTTGAATTAATTTTTTCATTAGATATTATCGTAGCGTAATAAACATTTTATATAATAAAACGAGTGAGTTTTCCAAACTATTCACATGCTACTTTTCTATAATAGATATTTTTAATTTAGCATGTGTTATATTATTAAAAATCGAATTGCGTTTTACTACGTGACGAGAAAATAAGAAATTACAAATAATCGCGCCGACCGACAATGCCGACATCTAGCGTTAAAATTTGATCCGCCGTCACCGTCCGTCCAATTCGTTACGTGACGTTATCATCGTGAGTTATTGTAGTCTATGTTTTTTTTTTTTTTTCCTTTGTCTGATTGCGATTCGAGCAATTTCGGACATTTTTTTGAGTGCGAGTTCGAAAAAACATTTCTGTTCAAAGAACAGTTTTTTTGTTAATCGTCTCCAACTGGTGTGTCGCAGTGCTGTTTCCAAAATACAAAATACGAACTTCGGTGATCCTTATCGGCGTGTTTCTTGGATTAGATAGCGCAAACTTTCTGACGTAACCCAACGCGGTTACGACGCGTGAATTGATCGCACGCGACGGTGTAAATCACCGACGCGCGGCTCCACATCCGGTCGCGATGCCATCGGCCGGAAGTCACGTGTGAAAAAAAAAAGGCTAACCCGCGACTTTCGTCATGTACGAAAACCTGTTCAAGAGCCCGCTCCACCGTGTGTTCGTCTACGGCACGTTGAAGCGAGGCGAGCCGAATCACGGACTCATCAAGGACGCAGCGAACGGCTACGCCAAGTTCCTGGGCCTCGGCAGGACGACGGTCCCGTATCCTTTGGTGATCGCCACGAAGTACAACATTCCCTTTCTGCTCAAGAAACCCGACGTCGGCAACGTGAGTTAGGAGGAAAAATGTTTAAAAAAATTAAAAACTAATGTCCATTTATATCTACCAATGTAGATTTAATTTTGATCTTGATTTAATTCATTTTTTTTATCTTTTTCTGTTTTTTAATATTAAAAAAAGATAAAAAATATAAAAAAAATATAAATTAATTAATATTTCAAAGAATTAGAAAAGCATGAATCCTCTTGTCCCTTTTATTTTGATTCTACTATTTGTAATTTTAATTTCCTAAAAAAAAAAATCTTCATTCGTAATAAAGATTGCGACGTTTTTCTTTTTAAGCAGTACGTACTTGGGGAAATATATGACATGGACTCCAATATGCTGGCAAGATTGGACGAACTGGAGGAGCACCCTAAGTTTTATGAACGAACAGAAGAGAAGGTCTTGCTAGCGCCGGAATCTGCGCTCAAACCTGAAAAGACTTTCGAGGAGGTAATTCGACGGATGTCGAACATTATCGAGTATTAATACTTTATCAAATGCGACAAACATCTGTGCTTTTTTTCTAACAATCCCTTTCCCTCATTCAGGTAAGTGAGTCGACGAGAGCCTGGATATACTTTCTGCCAAAATACAGATCTTCTCTACTGGATGGCCCCATGTATGAGTCTTATAGTAACAATGGAAGTCACGGGTTAAAGTACTGCGAAAAGTATGTCCGCGATCCGTCCTACGATCACAGAAAGGATGTTCAATAAATCATTGCCGGCGGCTTTTGTCTCTTTGCAGCGACGAGGATGCGTCGAGTCTCGACGACGTTCTCTGAATATTCGATTGGATTATAGCAAACACTCTATCCCACGGTACTGTTAATCTTCGGAATAAACGATTCGAGGAAAGTGACGACGCAGAAAGTAACGAGTGACTTATAATGTTATCTTGTATCGCTCGCACAATAACATAAAATTGTATTTCTAGGGAGACACTCCATCTCTCTCTTCCAAATTTAATTATAGATAAAAATTATATTATTTATATGTGTATATATGTATAAAATTGTTTTATATTCGGTGTAATGACAATTGTTTCTGCATTAACAATGTAATAATCAATTTTTTCAGATTCTTGAATAGAGAGAATTAGCCGACAATGATATATAAAATAGGATTTTGCGAATGAAGGAACGGAAGAAATTGGCACGAAAATATCTCGGTGATTGAGTTTTATTAAATACGCCACGTACGCTCGCATCCCACACTTTCGCGCACTCTCACTTCCTGTCATTCTATCGCTCGCTCTCATGTAACAGTAGCGATAAAATTATTGTATCTCAACTATTCTGTAACAAAGGGCAGGCTAGTCCGCGTCGCCGCGGCGACCAAAAATCAATTTGAAACTGTCTCCAAGAGGCACCGGGTATTGCGCGTTTCTCCGCCGTGTGCTTAAGTTTAAATTTCTTCTGGCGCTACAACGCGTTATTTATCTGCATCGTTTCCGACATAAATCGCATTCATGGAAAGACGATCGGCCAAGCCGGCTCGCGCACGAGTGACCGAGCGTTACGCTTCGGGAATCGGCTGATCGACGATATACGGTACGGCAAACTAAAAGAAAAATGCTCGGAGGCAGTACGTACGAGTTATCCTAAGAAATTTATTTATAAATAATCACATTTTATCACACGCTATACAAGAATTCTTATTATTATCTACCGTTTCCGTATGGCATTCTCCTCATCGCGTTCTGTAAACAACACGCGTCACCCCGCTGAGGAGGATCCGCCAACAATGAGAAACCGTCTCCCAAGAAACGGATTCGATATTTATTCGCCGCACACTCTTCATCTTGGAAAAGAAATTCTTACAACAAAAAAAAAAAAAAAAAAAATTGTACAATCGTCAACAAAGGTGTACATAGGATTTTCATTTTATGCTTAACACGAGTGTATGCGTATATGTCTTTCTCCCTCCTATTTTGTGTACAACACCACCGCGACACGGTAGCTTCGGTTTCGCGCTTTAATTAACTATTATGCCCCTCGTTACTCTCACTCAAAGTTGCGTTCGTGTTATTACTTTGTGTTATCTTTATTGTTTCCGCGCCGTTCCAAAGCCCAGCCCCGCGAAATTCGATTAATAATATACATACATATTTTTATATATGCCTTAATTAATTTATCTAGAAATTTTCGTTCGTTGACGCACGTTGCCATTTTGAGCGAAGCGACACTCCCTCAAAAGTGGAGAGATAGATAGAGAGGGAGAGAAGGAGGGAGGGCCCAAGAAGCATCTCGTGATTCTTCGAGATTATTTAGCCCTCATACAGAATTGTTCTATACGAGATTAATTGCGCGAATTTCGATCTCGACGTAATTGTGCCGATCTCGAGGTATATCGTGTTTGGACGTCAACGTGATCAGTCCTATTTACATCGATAACACTCAATGAGAAGGCATCGATCGTGGCAGTAATTATGCACGCTAAATCAAAAGTAGCACCGTATAAAAAAAAGTGCAAATACCACGTAAAATACCTTAACAAATGATACTCTTTTTTCTTTAGACTACAATCCACGTAACGAGAACGCATACTCGCAGTAACAACGTTATTCCGGTCCATCGTTTTTGGAGGATTCGAGCATTAGAATCCATTCTTTATTCGTCTTTCCTGGAAGCAGCATACTACACACTATGCTCTGATTACAAAATGAAATATAAAAATCGATTTCCAATCACGTTGTCTATACGGTATGAAAATAAGCTTGCGCACATGCACGATATTCGTTTCGAGTTAGTTACAAGGTCCATGAGCGCACGTGTGTGCAAATACCTAGGATCAACGATCTGTCCCGCGATCACTTTAAAATCGCCGATGAGAGAACCGGAATTAGTATCCCCGAAATTTTATGAAACCGCGGGGTCGTGTATATGTGCATACACATTCTATAATATACACTGCGTCCTAGTCTAGAAAATAGATTTTCTCGGCGAGGTTGGGCCACGAAGCGGGGAGGGGCGACGATGTGATATTGATTGCATATTGTTTGATTCTGTCCAGATAGGTGTTTTCAGCTCTGATCTTGCGATAGGGCGCCGTACTTGTTGCCAAGGGAGAGCTTGGGCGTTTGAGCTTGTGAATCTGGTACGTTATACGATCTGCTTCCACCTCGGTTACGAACTTCCTCGAATACTCCTTCATCTCGCCGCCTGTAATTAAAAACCACATAATTAAGTATAACGCGCTATACTATTTGTAATGTAATGCTTCTCTATAAAATCAAATGGTGTCCGATAATAAAACAATATTGGAATTATGGTTGCCATCTTACCGTCTGCCCCATGGGCTACTGCCGTTATTTTGCTGAGGCTTGGCGTTCAGGGTAGGGAAATATTCCTCACTATTTATATCGGGAGCGACATTTCTGCCTCGTGGTCGTGGACTAGCAAACGTAGGTTGATTTCGTAAATGTGGCGCTTTATAACTACTTCCAGTGGAGGCGGCAGCGGCAGGCGGGGCAGGTGGTGTCGGTACTACTTCAGGTGCTTCCGGTGGCAAATCTGGTTTCTTCCATGGTCCCGTGTACTTTGTGCCACCTTCGCCAGATTCTCCATCCGAACTGATTTCAAAAGTACCCCTTTCGTCGTCTGATTCTGCGTCAATACTATCATTTACCGTTAAGACACCAATTTTCAAACCACTGTAATCTTTCTTCTCTTCCTCAAATTCCTTCCATTCGTCCTCATCCTAAAAGCAAGATGTATTAGCATTGCTTTATATTCTTGTATTGCTTTCTGATTTACATTCGTAATTATCATTGTCACAATTCGCCAAGTCCACTGGAAATTATATGATCTTTGACAAGTGGCACATCCATGATAAAACAAGTGCTATTTATTAAATATTAACGACGAGCGGAATTAAAATTAGCGAGAAATTTGAATGGTCACGAGAAAAAAATTCCACTAATTTGGACTGTCACGTCACATATGAGCGAGGAATCGTCGGGTTCGCCCCTTTTTCAGGGGAGGGGCAGGGGGAGGGGAGGGGAACGAAACTCGGAGAACACGTGCACGCGTGAAACAGCTGCCGCGACGCGCGTGGGCGAGATCCCGCATGTCCAGCGATTACGTAAGGCGCTCCGAGTCGTCCGAGATCCGTCACGCGTCTTCGCCGACGGTCGCTCCACGCGACCATTCCCCTTCGTGGGAACAAACATGGCAGCGCCGTAGCGCGGACACGAGGTTTCGGAATTCCGCGAGAGAACGCGCAAATATCCCCCCGTCGTCATCATCTCGTTACCGTCACCGTCTATTCTCGTCTTACCTCGGTGTGCTGGGACTCCTCGCCCTCCGGATTCGCCGGCTTCTCCTTCGGCTTGGGCTTCTCGATTCGCTTGCCCGTCTCTTCCAGCTTCTTGGCGACCTCGTCGGTCGTAGCAAATTTCTTGCCCTTGGCCTTCTTACGGTCTTTCTTGGCGAAAAAATCGTCCAGGTCCGTCATGGCGACGCGACAGAGTTCGGATGACGCGGCGAAGGGAACCGGGGCGGAAGGATTTGTGACGTACGAGAACGTGCGAGCACAGGCGCGCCGAGAACACGCTGATCACGGACTGCTGATCGTGGCATCCGCCGCCGCGGCCGTCCACAAGTCCACATGGGCTTGTCTGAACCGGAAGTCAGCAACGCCAGCGCGCGCGAGTCAAGCGCGCGACTGAACGTTCATGGAGAAATGAGGCGTCACGCGAGCAAGATTTTGCGCTGGCTCGAGAATGTCGCGGGAAGGACTCGTCTTCGTTTCGTGAAACGAGCGCGATTTGCGTTTCGTCGCATGTTCGCGAAACGCAAATCGCGCAAGTCGCATCACGATTGTCTAGCAGAAGACCGAGGCGCATGATCGCGAGATCCCTAACCTAAAAGCTACGCGACGGTCAACGAGGGCATTTGTCGACGCGTTCGCCAGTCCAGGACGGAAAAAGCGATTGTTTTGTCTCACTGGCAACGCGAATTTCCATGAGTCATACGCTCGACGATAAAAAGTGTATCATGCGAAGCACGCGTAAATGTATAGGTTAATCATTCCCGCTCCCCCGCTGCGGGGGTGACAGATGGCCTCGCGAAGCGCCGTCCGTCACTTCCGGAATACAAATTGACGAGAGTAGAACACGTTTGCTACGAGAGCGATATTCTTTTTAGCGATAATCTCAACGGATAATAACGCAGAATGATATGCTTGTATTCTAAATAAGCTTTCTATTCTATGGAATATATTTTACGGTTCCACTTTCGCGGTTCTTGCGAGGTGACTCCGAGTGAAGTTGGGAGACAGAAGATACGTACCTTTCGAACGTGAAGTTTAAAATTACAAAAGCTTCCGATATCTGTAATCCTCGAAACGCTTCAGATGAATTACAAATGCGTTTAAAGCGAAACAACCTCGTCGCAATTGCAACCGCGTGTCGGACGAGCAAATTAAGTATTGGCGCTACGAGCGTTTTACCGTCGATTCCCCTGCCGCGCGCCGAACGATGATGACACGACGCGCATGCGCAGCCCGGCGCGTATCCCGCATATACCGCACCGCGCTCCGCGGTACTCATAGCACTCGTTGAAGCGAATCCTCCAACGATTGTGTTCCGACGCGACCGGCGGTGCCTCACCTCGTGTATCTTTTCATATCGGAGTCTGTCGCTCGGTAGAAAAAAAAACGTGAGAGGCGCACAACGTTCCTTTTGCCGATCGTCCACGTCCAACGGCAGCAGCCAATTTGAGAAGCCGAAGTTTCCTTCCCCGGGTCTCCCAACACGCGCAGACGGACCGGGCACATTGGGTTTTTAATGTGTAACAAAACGTCACGGGATGAAGCTCACACGGAACTGCCTAGGCAACATCAACAAGATGTTGGACTTCTATTCGCAATTCAACCCCTCGCCGCTCTCGATAAAACAGTTCATCGATTTCGGTGAGTCCTCGCCCTACCCATCTCGGCCTCCCTAGCTCTTGTAGAAGTATGAAAGCGTCCGGCCTGATGTCCGGCTCGTCGCGTCACGTCGCGTCTGATCTCGTCTCGTTGCGTAGCGTAGCGTAGCGTAGCGTATACGCGTTGCGTTTTTCATCACGTCACGCACCGCTCGTTATTACGATTAAGTGAGATTGAGACTGGTTACGATTGGAGATGCCCGAATTCCGGCCGACGTGACAGTACTCGCGTGGTATGCCGGTTTAATTAACTTCCTTCACAGCGACGATAGAAAGTTCGCTCAGAATGTTTTTTTCTTTTATTTTTTTTTTTTTTATTTTTCTAGGCTCTGTATCGTCTAAACCACGAAATATACGCATCTCGCAGTCTCACATATATTATATATTTTTTGCGTGAAATTTTCATCGCGTGATTCTTTACGAAGCACGAGAGAAAATTTATTCTGAGATGAAAGAGACTTCTGTGTCAGCCTTACTATCATCTACTATTTCATCTTTTCACGTCAATTTCGCGCGTTTGAAAGATCGATCCTTTGAAGAGTATCTGTAAACTCCACTCGTTTCATTTAAAATTGAACACCTTTCGCGCTTGATGTCGCAAGAATACCATAATCTTGCGTGATGCCACATTGCATAAGAGAATAAATTAAACGGTACCTATTAGGATAAACAAGTTTTACAGAAATTTTTAAATATATTAAATATATTAAATATATTAAGAAAATTATATGATACGTGTATATATCATATAACGTATCATATTATAATTATTATTAATCGAACATTCGATCCATCACGTTAAAAAAATATACAGATTTCTCGTAATTTATTTCTAGATATCGAGTGTTATTTTTTAATATAATCTTTAATCCTTAAGAAACTTTTATTATTCGATCCATCACGTTTAAAATACACAAATTTCTTATAATTTATTTCTAAATACCGAATACTATTTTTTAATGTCTTTAATACCTAACAAGCTTTTAATCACTTAAACAATAAGATTTTTAATAATGGACAAAAAATATCCGTTCTTTAATAACATCCAGCTGGATATACTTGGAGACCTTGGTATCCCCACATAAACGTCTTGCGGTGACCATGAGTCCGTCACTGAACTTTTACGCGTTAAATAACAGCGACGTTATGTTACTCCGCTTTTCGTGTCACGCACACATGGCACGCGTGAATCCGATGAGAAATTTTGTAATGTTTCGAACGCCCGCATTCTTATAATAGATTCTTCTTGTCCTTCGAAGCTCGTTTTGGGGGAGAAGAATTATATGTGTTCTGTATTTCTTTTTTTTTTTTTTGTATACAAGGAGATCATGAATTGCTGCGAATTTTATGTAAAAGTAGTCACGGCCTACTCCTGCTTGCTGTGCTATGTGACTTTCGTCGATAAGGAACGATAACAGATACGCTTGTGATGCAATCCGTTCCAGGCATAAACAATCTCAAACGTGTTCCTTTTCGCCACGTCGCCGGAACAGACGGCGATATTTGTCCATAGAATTATGAAGATTCACGTAATCAAAAAGATGTACTATTAGTATTCGTAAGCATATTCTTATTAAAAAAATCAAAGCCAAAATGATAAGCGAGAAAATAAAATAGAATTCACAAGAGCCTAAAGAAAAATTTCTAAATCTCACATTTTGCATTTCTCAAAAGAGAATATTTAAAAGTACGACTTCAGAGACGATTTATTGACGATTAATAGATGAAACGACGATGAAAAGAGAAATGTTGTTTTGGAATTATATGGGAAAGTGAAATAGATGACTGAGGTCGTTCACCTACGATTCCTGTCCGCAATGTACAAAGTACATCGCGTGTTTTGCCTAACGGTCATTCAAAACATCGCCAAACGTCACGGGTAAACGTCACAAATGTGTTTAAATCTTATGCTCCAATAGAGATTGTTCACGCAACACATTTTACAGGAGTGTGTATCGTCACACTCATTGACGATCTATTAATCTCTGACGCAATCTTGATTAACAGAGAGACGAGAGAATAATTAATTAGGAATGTGAATAGCACAATTAAGAAATTTATATCAAAAAATATCCAAACTATATTATAAATAATTTTTGCACATAAACCCTCGAGAGTGTATCTCTTATCGAACTTGAGAAAAAATTTTTTTTCCTTTTTGCCTTTGCTCGTGTTCTATCGCGAACGTGTCGAATCTCCTCGGTAATCTTGATCTTGGCGAACAATTACGCATCACAATATCCTGCCATTCCTATACTTTTCGCTTCCTTTGTACACTGTACGTCTCGAGTGCAAACGCTGAAGAGAACACACATCAAAAGTGCGTTTGGACATGAACCAGAGGATCCATTTAATTTTACTGTGAATATCGCGAATCGAGGTTTTACCCAAATACCGAGTCGAACGAATGTTCACTCGAATAACGCCGTTGAAGAATATATGTAGATAGGCTCCGACATCCAAGGAACGTGCGCCCTTCGCTTCGCACTAGGTCAGGGTTGCGGCTGTATGATATATTTGAGGGAAATCACATCCGTCGGTCACTGCCATTGGCGACATTAAGTCTCTCCCTGAGACACCTAAAAGACCGAGAATAGAATAATGTCATGTGTATGTCGCCGCAGTATTATCCCACTTTGGAGTGCTGCCCACGACTTGGCATGGGCTCCGACAATACGAAGAACAGGAGCGGATATATATCTGGTGGAATTTGTACCCCGCAGATGGTGGTCGCCTTGAGATTAGGCACACCTACGTGCGTCTGACGGGCACTCCGCATTTCGCCGAAAATACGCACGTTCGCGTCAATGTACCGCGAACTTTGTACCTTGAAATCGATACATATATTTTCAAGGCCAGGATGTATCGTGAAAATAAAAAATCTAGACCGGTCTACCTCTTTTCGCGATTCTTCTATCGATAAAAAAAGATGAATTGAGAATATGTATTTCTGTGTAAACGAATCGAAAAGAATGGATTAAAAATTTTATGCAAATTGTAACTACGAAAATAAATTTAGAATTCAATTTTAAACAAAAATAAATATTAAAATCTTACTTTATCTTCCCGTCATATATAGATTTATAATTGGATAGAATGGACATTAATCGCGCATTAATTATTAATTTCTCATTTTATTCGTACGCTTTCGTATCGCTAAGATATATTCCGATATTACGTACATTCTATTTATGTATGTATATCATTAACGTATTAAATTTTCATTAGATTTTTGTCACGTGACAGGACAAAGATCATCAATATTGCACCGCGCAGCACCGTTTTATCGTCACGAACAACTAGTTTGTACTAGTTTGATGATGATTTTTTTTTTTTCACTATATATTCACGAGGAATATAGTCAGAGTAAACATACAGTACGTGATAGCTACGTATCGTATATTACTTGCAAAGGCACGATTAAGACTGTCGAATGAATGTGAAGCTGATAAAAATTGATAGGTACACGCGCGACGCTGAATGAATACTCGCGAAAGAATATTTTACATGCAACTGTTGATACCGTTCATTATTTTTAAATTGATCCGATTCTATTTTTTTCTCTCTTCAATTTTTTTAAGCTATCATACGATTCGATAATTATAAGATGAAAAAGAAGATATATATTATTCGAAATGCGAGATTACTGGAAATTTCAACGGTACTTTAACCTCGTATACAAAATCGAGGTCAAAGCTGTAAACAGAACCAGTAATTTTGGAGCTGGATGTGATGATATAAATAAAAGCATTAATATTATATTAATGATTGAACATTTTGAAAGAGAGAAATTGTTTAATAGCAATTTTCAATAAAATAATTATACACTTATTTTGCTTCAAAGCAAAGCTGTTTTGATTTTATATATTAGAAGTGACCACGAAGATTAGATATCTATGGATAAACAAAATTTTTATTTTGTTCTCGAATTATCCGACGCCTCGATAGTTCCAAGCAAAGGTTTCCATTGCGAATTACATAAAGCTTCATTAGGAAGCGTACAGTTTACAAGATCGATGAACGTAGAAACAAGCTGGGCAGAAATATTTTATAAGGAAATGTAGCGAGTTATATTTCCTCATCGCGGAATAACCGACAATGAGAAATCCTTTTTCTAAAATCAGTCGATGTCGAAAATTAGAATTTACTTTTCAAGACAATCTCTCCTCTTTTCTCGCTGAACATTCTTGAAAAGCGAGATATTCTTAAGCTGCTTTCACAGCGACAGAGGAAGGCACTGTCGCTAATCCAGAACGATATCTGAAGAATTAGTCTTGTTTTTATTTTCTCGAAGAGAAAATAGAAGATGCCACACGATATTTCTATATCGGATAACGAATGGAAGATTCATCTACGGAGAAAGGTAAATCCGTTGCATCGTGACGGATTGCAGGTTGAGAGACACTTGCCTCTCCCTCCTGCAGCGTGAGATCAGCGAGATGACGCGCGGGAAACAGCTGTTCAATTTTATTTTACCCGTCTGACTTTAATCCACACGCCGCACCAATCGCGGTGCGTCGGCGATCCACTCGAAACCTGAGTGCTTATCACGCACCACTCGTGACTCGTTATCTCTTTATACCTCGTGCCTCGACATTTATGATTAAAACGAGTATATGATAGCCCATATCTGCGGATTGTATATCGATTATCTACGGTACATGTGAAATGTCCATTTAAATTCGACAGGCCGACACAGCAGCGATGCGATCGCGAGTCTCGAGAATTTATATGAAATCCCTATCGATTTATTTCCACGATACCTACGGCCTGCGTAAGGCCTCTGGTCTACGTAAAGAGAATGCCTCGTTCATGAGACTAGTGCGCAGTTTTTACACTGAGAGAGAGAGAGAGAGAGAGAGAGAGAGAGAGAGAGAAAGAGAGAGCCCAATTATGCCCATCCCTTATTTGTCGGTGCCGGTCCGGTTCTCGGCTTCGTAGAAGCGCTCTCGGAGCGCGTTCCGGTTTCACTGCCGACGTACGATGCCCTCGCAGATACTTTGTCGAGAACTTTTATCTGTACAATCGTCACATAAGAGCGCGAATAAAGCATTTTGTGACTTTGCGAAAAGATCGGCCATCATTTCTGTTTCTGTTTCTCTCCCATCGGAGCGACAGCTCTTATTGAATAAAATTTTGCTCGTCGCTATGAGATAATAGTAGGAAGAAAAAGCACTTCGTGATAAACTTCAATATTTCGAAATCTCATTTGTTTTAGCATTTAATACAAAAGAGAAATTATTTATATATAAACGTGATGTATATTTCTAAATACGGAAATAATAAATTGATGAATAAAACATCTCTTGTGCGCATTATGCAATTACGCAGAATTCTCGCGCGATCGCGATGTATCATCGATTACATAATCTGTAATACAAAATGCTCACTTTGCTCTTTCCTTTTTTAACGGATATTTCGAGCTTAACAGGTTGCAGTTGTACATAATTATTATATAAAGTTATTGACAGTCATGTGTTTCCCTGCTGAACTTGCGCATAATTATTAATTTTGTACACGGTATTTAAAGCGGTAAGATTCCGAAACGTTTGAGGCATTTTTCTTATCGGAAAAACTGCCTAATATTGTATTGGTATTTGAATAATATTCATATAAATTTGGCAAAATACAATTGGAACATTAAAAATCTTTATATGGCTATCTGATTCATATTAACAGCATTAATCATACGCTCATTTCTTTGTAGTCATTAAAAGTTCTCAGGGATTTTTTTTTTGTACGAAAGAAGAGAGAAGGACATGTCATATATATTATGAGACATGCCATAAATTGATCTTTTCATTTCAACCTACTTTATTGTCTATAATTTTAAATGTAAATAATGACGACAGTTACACCGCAAGTAGTTGGTTCTTCGCAAATGTGAATATAGTTCACGTGATAGTTTTGTTTCCTCCACATAGTTTCTTATTAAGCGATCGAAAACGGAATTGACAATAAATGAAGCAATTACAATTATTAATTAAACATGTAAATTATTTAATAAGAAGCAGAACAGAATTGATAAAAGATGATTGATTGCCATGATCAAATAAATTCAAAGTTAGTTACTGAAATCTCGTTAGACTTGTTATCCTAGTTCAAAGGTTACATCATAACTCTTTGTCTAAGTTTCGCTGTATATGTTACAACCGTTAGGTTGTTTCGTATATTGCTACATTGTAATCGTTTTATATATCGACTGTATCGGAAATCATCGATGAAAACGATACTTGATAAATTTTTCATGGAAACGTTTAAAAGAGCATCTTTATTTCTATTTTTGTTTTTATCTGTATTCGATTGTGCGTAGGAGGAGATTTCCTCCCATTAATATCAAATTAGTGATTTTTACGTTGATTTTGAAACGTATACCAATGTAACAACTCAATTAGAATGATTATATCTACTACAAAAGATTAGTTAAATTTCTTGATTCTTATGTAAATCAGGAATGAGTAATTATAATTAAAAAATATATTAATAATTATATGATTAAAAAAATAATTAAAAAACACATTTAAATAGAAATATTTTTGTTTTTTAGAATGAATAATTCTGTTAAAATAATTATGTATCGTATTTTTTTTTTACTAAGTTCGTATAATGAATATGCGTGTTTAAAATATGCATATTTAAAAATTTTAAAATGTAATAAACGAGGATATATTTTAATAAATGATAAATTTCTTATACATATCGTAAATATAATTACATTGTTGGAAAAAATGTGTTGAATTTAACATAAATCGCATGTTCCAAACGGTCCACTCAAAATTTTGTGTTAATTTAATATAATAACATAATATGAATGTGTTAAATAGCGGATGTGTAAAATAGTAACACCGACGTGTTAATATTTCAACAAAAAAGAAATGTACTCTTGATCTTAATTAATAAATTTTGAAGTTAATTGTGTGTTTCAATTAACATAATTTTTATGATAAAATAACATGTCGAGACGCGTCAAAATTCAAGACTGTGTCGAAATCACACAAAGAATAATAACAAGTCATCTCCACTCCTGTTATAGAGTAAAACCAATATTTTTTTGTGTAAATTTTAACATATTGAATAAATACGTACGAATTGTGTTATGTTAACACATTTCTTAAATCATTTTAATAATTTTACATTTTATATTTGTTAAGGTCAGTTAACATAGTAGACATGTGTTAAATTTATATATAAATATGTAGGTTATTTAACACAAAAATTTTAACAAGGACCGATTTTAACACAAATACAAAGTGTTTTTTACTGTGTACATATATTGATATGAAAGTTAATGATAGTAAAATAAATAAAGTGATAGCAGCATTCGCTATCATTTTAGAAGGTCGCTGTAATATATATGGCGAGTTCTAATTTTATATACCGCTGTGACCTAAACGCTAATATGATGATGTGAAAATAAAATGAACTCTCAATTCTTGCTACTATCTGTTAACACGAAAAATCGACTAGCTGTTTATGCTTATGTGATATCGATAACTATTGAATCTCATGCATAATCCAACAAACGTAAAAACAAATTCATTATATATCTTGCGTCATTGAATATAATTTATTAAGAATATATATTGAATTTTATTTTATTTTTTCTAGATATCTTCCGTGAGCGAGATATGGCGAATGCCAACATCGTTTTTTTTTCTGAGCGAGAGATATTTTTATGGACTATATATATATATCCTCACTTTGTGATTTTCAAAAATAAAATTATTCAAGAAGAAATAGTTTATCATTCAGCTTCACAAATTGTTAAAGCAAAAGATAATTGGTGAATCGCAGACACGTGCGTTTTAATTGCGCTTTTCCTGCATTTGAGATAAAAATAGAATACGATAAAGAGAACTTGAAAAGAAAACGAAGTAGGAACAGAACAGGAAGTACAACCTAACAATGAACAATGATAAATTTAATGCTTGTAATTATTCTGAATCATTTGGCGTGCAATTTTGTGCCACTTCATGCAACAAAAAAAGTGTGCACAGATTTGGCAGAAAGGAGGATCGCCGATTTATAAGCATGAGCACCGGGAACGAAGTCCAAAGGCCAGAAGGCTCGTCCGTCTCAGGTTTTACCGTCACATGGCCGGTAAATAATTGATTTCCCTTGACGTCACTTTCCACTATCTGCGAGATTTCGACGCGATGTTTTTTTCTTCTCGCCATCGTCATTGGCACGATTTCACGAGAAATGCCAAGAGTGGAGTTAAAGTCCAAGTTACTTTTTTTTATCGCGTTTCGTAATTCAAAATTCGCAATCTGACTCTATCGGCCTGATCAGGGAGATCAATCGCAGATAAAATCTATGGATCTCGTTTTCTCCTCTGCTCTTATTAGAGCGATAATCCCTGGATAAGTTGCATCGTATAAGTGATAAGTGATATTTTTGTTTGAATAAATAATTGCTTATTCATCTCAATCTATCCGATATATTGTTCTCAAAATATCTCTTGTCAAACGATAGCAAACGCTAATGTATTATATATGTAATATAGCGTGAATATTTATTTAATGATCGTTTCTTCGAACAAAAACGTTATTTTCTATTCTGTTTATATCGCGCCATGATGACTCAAAATAAAGAATGATGAGACACTTATTTTGCTCCCTGTAGGTGGATTATCCTATGACGATTGAGAAAACATATATGTTTCATTGTCAATAGTATTATTTTAAGAGATGTATGATAATAACAATATGTCACGTGTGTTTATCTGCGCAAGATAAGACGCACTAAAAACATGCTAATTTTCGAGGGCAATGTTCTTTGCGTGCCAATTTCAATGTGTCTAGTTGAATCTTCTATAGCTTCTCTGTAATAATCTCTAGAAACTTAATTACTTTGATAATTTCTAATTGCTCCGAAAAATCGTATAATTATCTCATTTGTATCGGGGAACCGTGCATCATTTAATTGTTCATGTGCAATTAATTGAATATTACATTTTACCAACTAATAGAATCGATGTAACAAAATTATTTTCAATATAACTATCTAAATTTAAGGTCTTTAAGAGGTATTTTTAAAATTTACAAAATACACTTGAAAATGCAATTTCGTGCGATTGTCTTACATGTTTGTAACATTGACGAGATTTACATCAAAATTTACAATTAAATAAAAGTGAACTGTCATCCGATTTATCCGCTCGCAAACAAATCCGGAGATTTTGAAGTTAATTAAATTGCACGATACCGAGAGATCTCGGTGCAATTAATACTCGACAATTGAATGTAAATGCCAGGACCGCTGCCCGTGATGAGCAATGAGCAGATGCCACAAAATTTTCTGCTTCTTCTTCCATTTTCGCTTTGCCAAATGGGATTTTATATAAAAGCAAGCAGAACTCGGTCCGACCGATCTGTGTCTCTGGCGGATAAGAGCATTCAATTTCCTGGTAATTTCTCAGTTGATCGCTTTTAGAATCGAATCGCGAGAACCGGCCACGGTTCTCTTCGGAAAATTCATGAAGATCTAATCTTGTTTTACGCCCACGAGACACTCTCAACAATGAGAAACCTATAACAATCGTGCGATTCTTCTTTTACAGCAATTCTGCGTAATGTAACATCGCCTTGTTACATCACGTATTGTTTTTTTCTCTTTTATTCGCATGGCCTTTATTTGGAATTAACTGTGAAATAAAAGTTTTTTTTTCTTTTTTTTTTTTTTCATATTAATTCAATTCAATTACGCGACATGGGAACAATTGAATCTTCCATTTGGGTAATGACGCAGTCTGTATGTTTATTAAAGCTGATTAAAATTGCGTCCAAGCTCGTACAATTATCATTCGATGTTCCCAACCTTTCCAATGATTGCACTCCGCGTGATAAACACTCGTTATCAAAGCCCCCCTCGGAGAAGGAATTAGTGAATGCGTTACCGAGAATAATTCTCAAGAACAATTTCTTATGGAAAATTGCGAGGAATTTTTTCTGCGTATAAAAACAAAATCTAATCTTCGAATATCATATACAATGCAGCTAATAAATTTTTTTATAGAATTTGCTGAATTTTATTTTACAATGTCTGCAAAAAATTATTACAACCTATTCTGTTTGCGTAATTATCTTTTATGTCTTGATTTCCTTATCAAAAGAATTCGCTGCAAATTCCCTGTAAATTTCAATACACGAGGCACGATATGACGATTGATGAAAACAAATGTTTTATCAATGATTATGAGGTACGCTTACGTCTTCATTTCACATAGATTATGCTTATTTGCACGCTTGTACGTTGCGGTTGGTTTGGCCAAAGTTTCAGCAATTTTTCAGACACATGGATCTCAAGTGACAATCTTCTCGCGTTGCATGCTCACGAGGTCGAGGTTTATTTTCAGAGCGCACCGCCGTACGCAACCCGGGGACATGTCTCAAGCATGTCTATATAAATAATTGAATTTTCACTCCAGGAGGAGAGAAGATAAGGGATCGATTTATCGACGTTCACTCGAGCGTGCCGATATCAAATATTTTATGGACGATTGACCGACGTTTCCGTCACGATCTTCTGCAACAGCTAGCCTTTCGCGAGTTTAAAAATGCAAACAATTTGCTTCTTAGTTAGTAATGCGTAACGATATCTAAAAATTTTTAATAAAGTAAAGCTCGGCTCAACAGAGAACCTCAACTTAAGATTAAGGAAAAAAGAATTTTATTAAAGTGAAAAATTCTACTAACTCCTTCTAATAGCTCGTAATTGAACGACGCTAATATTTAGCAAAGGCGTGTTACAAGCAAGAGCGTACGCTCGAAGCGGCTATAGTTTGTATTTGTCAATAATGATAGCGACACGTCGTTAAGTAGGTCAATGCATGATCACTGAAAGTTCAGTTTGTATCGATTTTTCGTTGTATAGATGATAATATGTAATCGCTTTTATGCGAACTTTGTTTTTACACAGGTTTTTATGTAGGTGTGCTTTACGGAATGTCAATTTCCACGTACAACACGCTGAAATAAAATTGTTAACGTTACGTTAATTTGATCATCATTAACATGAAATAAATCAAGCTTTCTGGAACTTATTTATGTATATAATTTTTTATGAATCATTCTTTAATAACATTGGAAATTGAATGATTAAGCGACGTCGAAAGTTTAGTAAGTCACAAGCTTAACAATGATAAAAATATATCCGAACCGCGATAAATATCTGTCATCGAGTAATTTAATAGATGGGTGTATTCTCTTGTGGTCCAATCGTGAAATGTAAATGTTCGTCTTGTCATTCTCTCTTTTTCTTTAGGTATTAAAATGTAAAAAATATTAATATTGCTTTTGATAAAATATTGCTTACATCATTTAAATAGGATTGTACCTGACGTTATTGCTCGCGCTTGACAAAAATTGATATCATTAATATATATTCCCTGAAAATTACATATTAAATATGACAAGATCATTCTTCTGCTTGACATAAATTATACAAATGATATACCGTTTTAGCATCAGATGAGCCGTGAAAACTCTTATCACACTTGCGATGTGCCTTCCTATTGATTTTATATTTTTGCAATAACGCGACAATAATACGACAGTGACTGTTTTCACTGCTTTTTCTGGAGATTCTAATTTCTGCAACAAATATGTATTTTGTGTCTGGCAGGCGAAAAAATATGATTTAAGAAACCTGTTGAAACCTGTTTTGATCATTGTTGCGATCCATTATCTTGATAAACGTTTAATGTCACGTCAACACGTTACGCAAAATTTCATTGAAATTAATTAGTCGAAAGAAGATAAATTTTCAATAAAAAGCATGATTAAAATTTCATTTCCCGCAAATTACATTTTTCAATTTTATTTTTACCTAAAATAAGGACGATTTCCTGTTATTCTGATATCGATTAATAATCGATTTGATAAATATTACAAATTGATTACAATTATATTTGCGATAAAAATTTGTGATATCGTTTGTTTCTTAGGTCTAAGCGCCTGTGAAAGGAAGTCCTTCATATTCCTGAGGAAGGAATTGCCGGTACGACTCGCCAATATTATGAAGGAGATTCACTTACTGCCGGAAAATCTGCTAAAGATGCCTAGTGTGGGTATTGTGAATAATTTGTACGCCACCTCCTTCGAGGAAATCCTACACTTTGAGAAAGTCGATGTCAACGAGACCACTTTAGACAAGTGAGCATGTGACTCAAGTATTCTTTTCTGAACGATTCGCAATGTTTTTCAAATGACACTTTACATGGAAACCTTGGACTTTTTACAGATTTTGCCAAGCTCTGATAAAGATACGGAACAGACATACTGACGTCGTTCAGACAATGGCACAAGGTGTTTTGGAGCTGAAAGAGTCTCACGACGTGGATGTTCAGACTGAGAACAGCATTCAGTATTTCCTGGACAGATTTTTCATGTCCCGCATTTCAATTCGTATGCTGATCAATCAACATAGTAAGTTTATTAAATGTTTTACGAATAAATTTTAGTATGAATCGCAAATTTTGCTTTATTAATGGGATTCTCTTCGTAACGTTTCAGCGCTCCTTTTCGGTGGGCAATTGAACGGGCACAGTAGACACGTAGGATGTATAGATCCGTCCTGTGACGTGATCGGCGTCATTAAGGACGCTTATGAGAACGCACGGTTTTTATGCGATCAATATTATTTGGCTAGTCCGGAATTGAAAGTTAAACAGCATAACGGCAAGTTTGAACAAAGTTGATTATTGATTATTAGTGTTAGTAAGTAATTTGATAAATGATTTTCTATAAAGGTAGACCAAGCATTATGTTTGGGTACTGTACGATACAAATATCAATCATCAAAAAATAAAATTGTGGAAGTACTGGTCATAATCGTCGCGCGGTTCGTTTTTCCAGAGCTTGAACGCAGTAGTGAAATTAGGATTATTTATGTGCCGAGCCATTTGTACCATATGCTCTTCGAACTCTTCAAGAACAGCATGAGAGCCGTGATGGAGCATCATGGAACTGACTCGGACAATTATCCACCGCTTGAAGTTTTGTTAGTGCGCGGTAAAGAAGATATTTGCGTAAAGGTAGGACAATGGCTTACGTCAGACGCGTAATTAGAATAATGGATAATGGACTGAATAATGGATAATTATCTCTATTTCATCCGTACTTTAGATATCTGATAGAGGTGGCGGCATTCCTCGTTCAGAAACGGACCATTTGTTTAAATATATGTATAGCACCGCTCCACAGCCGAGCAAATCGGATGCTCATACAGTACCGCTTGCAGGATACGGTTATGGGCTACCATTATCCCGGTTGTATGCCAGGTATCTCCATGGTGACATCGTATTGCTCAGCTGCGAAGGTTACGGAACAGATGCTATCATCTATCTAAAGGTAATTTTTTAAAGTTAATAAAAATGCACGCATTTAATGAGAAATTATAACATTTAATTTTTCTTGGATACATTTTATTTATGAGCAATGTTCTAATTGAAAGCTTATGTCCTCAGGCATTATCTACCGAGGCGAATGAATTGTTACCGATATTTAATAAGTCCTCATCGAAATTTTATCGCACACCGGTACCCACTGCGGATTGGAGCAGTCAGTGTGGTGGTGGGATGGCGACGAGGCAGCTTAGTATGAGTCATGCTCAAGGCCACAGGCTGCCACATGGGATGGAGATCACTCATTTATAGCAGAGCGCGATCGATGCGGATCAGAAAACTATTGGGTGAGTAATTTATAACAGTGCGACGTACACTCATCGATTCTTCGTTTTCTACGCTGAATTTACTCGGTTCTTTTCTAGGGAACTCAAGAAGATTTTCTGTTCGCATGTTGAAAAGGATACTTTAATAGGAAAGCAAGATCTGCATTCAAAACAAGGGCAAATATTGACGGAGTATACTCTACAAATACAACTAATTATATTGCAGATGAGATATTACACGTATTGGCCAAAGACAATATTGATAATCTCTTCCTTGTGCCGTAATTGCATTACATATCAAATCAATTATACAGATTTGATAATCGAGGCTTTTGTTTTTCATCGACACAAGCAAAGAACATCAGATTACCTACTATATATTTTAACAAAAACATTATCACAGGGTTTACGGTTAATATTAAAAAAAAGGAGAGAATTTTTTGACAAATCTTGAAATAACATTACTATTTGTTTTATAATAAAGCATTGCATCCAAATAATTGGATTACGTTTATATTAGGCTTTCTATAAGCATATTTGATTTAAAAATGTTGATTAATGTTGATTAATGTTGATTATTACAGACAATATCAGCATTTGAATCTGAAAAAGCATTTTTTGTTATATTGTAGCAATGTCGAAATATATCCTGGACGGCGTTCTATATTTGAAAAAATATAGTTTTCATTTATATTATATATTAATAATATTTGTAAATTATATATTTGTAAATTTTATTATATATATTTTTTTCTTAAAGATTTTAAATGAGTATTGAATACTTGTTTATCTATTTTATCTTTTTTTTGTTCTATATCTTATTTCTTTTCTCTTGATTTTAGAAAATAAAGAAAATAACTTTTTTATTTTATTAAATAAAGAAACAAATGTTCTTGGAAATATTTAAATATATTTATTTTATTAAGTAAAGATACAAATGTTCTTGGAAATATTTAAATATATTTATTTTATTAAGTAAAGAAACAAATGTTTTTGGAAATATTTAAATATATTTACATTAAATATATTTTAGAACGTGGTCTAGGAGAAACAGGTATCTACTTCCAATCGGCTGTATGAAGCACGTAACAAATCGCAGACTGTGATGTAACATGAAGTTTTGATTTAGCTGCTAGATAAAGATTAAATATCTATTAGTATACACGTGCACAAAATAGTTTATAGTTTATAATTTCGCGCGCGTGTACATAAATTAAATTTTATGGCTATGTTTACGCCAATTGTTCCGAACGACTACAGAGAGAACTGAACGAAGAGAAATACTCTCCATCTCCCGAGAAAAATATTTTATACCGTGTGTGGAAAAACTATATAATCAACTTAGCCAGTCAGCTAATTTTTAATTATATATTTTCTATGAACAGATCATATTTATATACAAATCAGAAAAAAATTCTTTTTTCACGAAGAAAACTTTTGGTACAGATCTCACATATTCTGAGGTATTTGTATCTCTTCTGAAAGCATTATGTTTTTTTTTTGTGCGAATAGTACATTACGGAATGGAAGAAAGAAATCAATGTTAATAGTATAATATTTGTTACATTTTCTAAGTGCAGATTACATTTATACTATAAAGATTGAAAAGTGGCGCCCTCTAAATTTATAAACATTATAGTAAGATAGAATTATTTAAATATATATATATATATATATATATATATATAAACTCTATACTTTTTTATTTAATTTGTAACATGCTTATGATCATGATGATTTCCTAATCAATTGGCGAAGAATATATTCGATTACCCAGATACCTCGGAGCGATAAACATTAATTTGTAAGTTTATACTGTATGATATGTGTTGGGAGAAGAATGTTGCAAGTGGAATGATAAGTGAATGCTATGTACGTTTTCTACGATGCAAGTTTTTTCAAACGTAATGTCGAGAGCGTAGAAACTTATTCCTAATGGAGCTAGTACGTTGAGCATGCTGTATCGCGCGTGACATATATAACGTCTCAGAGAAGATAATATTAACGATTAGCAAGGATCTTATTTCTCTGAACGTGACTCTAAAAATAAATTAAACGAAGAATGTTATGTATATATAATACTACGTTGAATGCGCGAGCGATGAATAGGAGTACATAAAATTTCATTAGATATTACAACTTGAAGAAGTATATTCGTGCACGCGCGACACGGATGAAAAATCTTGTAAAGCATTGTTAATAAATATCTCGCAACAAACGTGAGGCGTACGGATTATTCTGAACCATGACAAACTGGGTCAAACCACTTGATCCTTAACGATGGGTTTTTGCTAATCCTTAAGTACGCGCGACATCCAAACTGCGTCAGATAAGGGATCGTATGTTATCAAGGCAAACGATGAATCTAGGACATCTTAGTATACGGTGCTGACGGTTCCTAAATTATTCATTCCGCGTATGTAAATTAATTGCCCGTGTCCCGTTACTCATAGCGTGTACTGTGATTCTGGAAAAATACGGTGCGTATATAAAAGCCGAAAGATGACTCGTCGGAGCGCACATTTCATAGAACGCAATTCAGAAAAACGGTACAGGCGGCTCATCTCTGCTCCAGAAAGGTGTAAGTACAAACTGATATCTTCTAAATATTGCAAAAATTTATTTTTCGATTGAGTTGATTTCTCTTCTTAATTCTCTTTGAAATAAAGAAGAAACTCCCGCTCTTTTCTTTTATTTATCCGTTTTCCGCAAATAATCAATCAGAGATCCGAGATTATAAAATACAATTAATAAGATAAATATAATTAAGATTTATAAGATTCGCTTCTTATTTACAAACAGAATCGGAGAACAAAGAGAAAGTACGTAAATAAATCGTACGTAGAAGATAATTTAAAAAAAAAAGTATTATCTTAATTTATAATTAACTGAAAAATCCGGCTTACCAAGATTTCATTCATTGTCTTCTGTCAAGAGTTCATGATATGATTAAAAACGATGCTATCAAGCGTGAAATACCTAATTGACAAAGAATTTACGATAAGATGATAGAGAATTAAGAGTACACACTCGATAAGAATATAAATATACATATAATAATTCCGTAAAATATATACAAAGACAGTTGATATTTGACCAAAATAATACAAAAGTCTTAAATAAATAACCGAAGAAATTCAATGTTATTTTATTTACACGGATGATTTTATTTATTAAGTAATATAAAGATATATCTCCTGATTTTATTTATTAAATAATATAAAGATATATCTCCTGTAAAAAAATATAAAGCAAAATTGTTTATCAGAAAGTAAAATTATATATCGATACAAATAAAAGCTTTGTTTGATTCAGCGATTAACCACATCGATTTCATCGCACCTATATTACTGCATATTATATTAAAAGCATTAATTAACACACTAAAAGAGAATTTCATCTTTCTTTAAATCTATATATTTTTTTAGAATTATGAAAGTATGAAAAATTGTGTTATTCTTAGAAAATCGATAATACTCTTCTTGAATATACGGGATTAAAATATTTTGTAAATATTAACAAATACATTTTTTTTAAATACAAAGCAAGTTGACATTTTTTTATATTAACTCTAATAAAATATATATAACATGTATTATTATTACTATTATTATTATTATTATTATTATTAGATTTATAATTCACCATTTATTGTACCATTCTTGTTTCATTTATTATAAAATATTTTTTCGTGATACACGCAAAGACGCAAATAAAATATTATTTAGAACGTGGTTCACACGCGTATTCGACATGCACAATCAATTTAAACCTTTGATGAAAGCTACCGGATTGCTAATTGTGACATGCCGTCTCGTGACTTATTGAGCGCGCCGCGCAGGATCGATGTATGATAACACGATTCTTTTTTTCAAGTTAATCCGATAGACGAGTGGTAAAACCCAACGTGATCTTCATTTGATCGATTGGTGTGAATTTTTCTTAAATGTAATGTCCTAGATATATGTATTGATCATTGGTGCCGTGTGCATACAGTGTTTAAATACAATGGATGAAACAATAACTGCAATCACTGTTACTTGCGCTCCTCCTGTCTCGCAAGGGGTAAGCTGATCTTCTCGAGAGACAAATGACGACTATCGTCGTCGACTATCATATTTTTCTACAAAAAAATTATTGTTTCCCAATAATTGAGAAAAGTGTTTGCAGCATTTATTAATTGTGTCAACCAAAATTAATTTTGCACGTTGAAATTATGTGAAATATTTTGTACAGAGCCATCATGTGGAAGATAATAGTGTTGTGCACGATCGTGGGCTTGACGGCTGCCCAGAAGGCTGCCTTCAACAATTACAAAGTCTTCAGACTAATCCCAACTTCGGAGGCGCAGCTTGAAATTCTACGCGAATTGGAAGAAGTTTCCGATGGAGTAAGTAAATTTCTTTTTAATTATAAATACGTTTTTAGCAGATACGAAGATAAATTAAGAATGTTTGCTTCTTGCTTGAGGTACATATCACACGTAGAAACCTACTTGAAATTTACGCGAAATCAGTTTTACAAAATTCACAAGAGATATTATCGAACTTTCAAAGGGGAATTTCAAAAATTTTACAAATTTAGAAACGTTTAGAATCATTTATTAGATGGTTTGCGAAATTAAGAAAGAAAGACAAAGGAATAATGCTTTAATAGCGTTTTAACTTTAAAATTGATTTTCAACTCTAACACTAAATTCTTTAAAGTTCTCCTTCTGGGATGCACCGAGTTTCGTAAACAAACAAGCGGATCTGATGGTCGCTCCACACAAGTTGCCCGAATTCTACGAGAAGATGGGTCAGATCGGGATCCGCTATCAGAAGTACATCGACGATGTCCAAGAATTGATCGACGAGACCACCCCTATGACTCGATCGAAGTCGTTCGATTTCACCAGCTACCATACCCTCGAGGAAATCTACAAGAATCTGGATGATTTGGTCAAGCAATATCCCGACAAGGTGCAAATCGTCATAGGCGGCAGAACGTACGAGGGTCGTCAGATCAAGGGCGTCAAGGTTTCCTTCAAGGCCAACAATCCTGGAATCTTCGTCGAGGGTGGCATTCACGCCAGGGAATGGATCTCGCCGGCTACCGTCATGTACATTCTCCATCAGCTGCTGACCAGCAACGACCCGGAGGTCAGAGCTCTGGCCGAGAGCAACGATTGGTACATCTTCCCCTCGTTCAATCCCGACGGATACGTGTACACGCATACCACGGTAAGCCTCGTTAATGCGTTTGTTAATGCGATTATGCAGCGCGGTCTATTAATTTGCGAATTAATTTTATCGCCATACTTTTTTCGGAATCGTGAACCAGAACCGAATGTGGAGGAAGACGCGTAAGCCGTACAGTCTTTTCTGCAGCGGCAGCGATCCCAACAGGAACTGGGACTACAGATGGAACAGTAAGAATTTGTAGAACTTAAACTTTTTTGGAAAAGAGAAGTCTTTTATTTTAAATATATATTTTTTCTTCGTATATTCTTCATTTTTGTTTAACGTTATTGCAATTTGGCATTTTTCAGCCGGAGGTGCCAGCAGCAACCCGTGCTCCGAGACCTACGCCGGAAGTGCACCGTTCTCTGACATAGAGACGAAAAGCATGTCCGAATACCTCAAGTCTATTTCCGATAAATATTACGCGTATTTATCATTCCACAGCTATTCGCAATTATTGATGTTCCCGTACGGCCACACGACGGATCATCTTGAAAACTATGATGAATTGGTGAGAAATTTAAACACAATAAAGCAACATTGAAAATTTTTCATTTAAGATAGCATATAAATTAATGAAATAATCATTTTTGTATTTTATTGTCGAATTAATTAAATACCAAAATTTAATTCTTAGATATGAAACATTTTAAGATAATAAAATTTATGAACAACTTAGCGTTGTTTTATTACACAGAATTTACTTAATTTTTATGTTTTTTTCAGTACGCTATCGGCACAAAAGCGATTACGGCACTTAAACAAAGATATGGCACTTCATATGTAACTGGAAATATTGCCGAGACGATCTGTAAGCAAAAAGATTTTAATTCGTACACTTTTATTTTGTAATTATCTAGAGTGATTTACTGGAATTAAAAATCTCTTTGTTTCTATTATTTTAAATTGAAGCTCTACTCTATTAATTATTCCGATATTAAAGTTTTAATTTAAATTATATAAAAATTGATATTTTTAAAAATTTCTTTTTGTTTTTATTAAATCTAGACATAGCTACTGGAAGTACTGTGGACTATGTTAAAGGCATTTATGGCAAACCTATCGCTTACACGTACGAATTGCGTGATCAAGGCCGGTATGGCTTCTTGTTGCCTCCTGACCAGATTATCCCGACTGGAGAAGAAACCATGGATTCTCTCGTAGCAATGTTTAAAGAAGCAAAAGCACGTGGAATTCCTAATTAAAACTAACTTAATTTGTAAATAGTTTATTATTTCGACGAGATATTCTTTTCACAAAAATTGCTAATCTCTCTCTTTTTCATTCTGTTTCAAAATCTAATAGTAATGATGATAAATTTTAGTAATTTTGGTATTTTTATAAAAAAAAAAACTTGAATTTTCTTTAACGATATTATTTTTAAATATTTTATTAAAATTATTATATATGTAATTTAATTATCACTATCAATTTTATTACGCTTTAGACGAAACATTTTTAATTGTATTATAATTATATTGTATTATAATTATGTACTAAGATTCAATATCTTATGCGCTAATTCAATTATGACATATCGCAGACATGAAAAGAGAATATAAAAATTATTTGATAAATCGATATATTAATAATTTAGTGCATACATAATTTTGACAATGACAATTTGATATATTTGTCAGAAATTTTATGTAATTATTTTTAATAGGCAAAAGATCTATGTATTATGTATGTAAATATATGTATAATAATATATATTATAATTTTTAAAAGTATAATAAAATACGTATTACAATAATACAATATACACTGATATTATAACATTCCTCCAGACATTATTATGTGATTTTTACCCGAGCTGATAAAGGCAACATAACAGTAGCGCTGAATAAAACTAATTATATCTCTGAAATGGAAATGGTTGTGTCTCAGATACAACCATGTATAAAACGGTCAAAAAAGACCCTATCAAAAAACTATCCAATGATGTTCGAACACTTACCTCTAAATGGAAAAACAAAAAATACATCGATATTCCAAATTATAGAATTATAACAACTAGCGATGATATTCTACCGAGGGCGTATGAGTTGCTAAAAATTTATAAATCGGGCTACGAATTATTATAGCCTCTATTAACAATCCACTATACAAATTAGCTTGCTTTATACATAATATTGTTACTAATAGCATAAATGAATGTCCTAGTTACATTAGAAATAGTTTCCATTTTGTCAACAAACTTAATGGTTTCCATATGGAATCAGACCACGTTCTTGCTTCTTTGGACGTTATTCACTAATGTTCCAACAAACTTAGTTTTAGAGAATATAACTAAAAGATGGGATCTGATTTCTAGAAAAACATCCATTCCGTTAAATGAATTCATTTTTTGCTATTAAGTTAATAATTAGTTCGACGTTTTTCACTTTTAATAATAAAATTTACAAGCAAATTTTTCGCCTCCTCCTATGGCTCTCCACTATCATCATTGCGGATTTAATGGTGCAGGATTTAGAGGAGACTGCGATACGACGTTTATCTCTCCAACTACCCTTTTATTATCGGTATGATATAGTTTTCTATGCACCATCGTATATGCTAAATACTGTATTAGGCATTTTTAATTCGTTACACGAACGTTTAAAGTTTACGATGGAAAAGGTCGATCGCCGTCTGAGCTTCCTCGACACTTTACTCATTATCGAGAATGATAAAATTGTTTTTGATTGTTATCACAAACCCACTTTTTCAGGAAGATACTTTAATTATATTTTCCACCATCCCTTAGAAAAAAGATATATGTAAAAGGTAAAAGGTATATATGTAAAGGTATATATGTAAAGGTATATATGTAAAGGTATATATGTAAAATTATATATGATCTCGTAGACAAAGTGGTCTTATTAGCACATCCACAATTCCATTCAAAAAACTTAGAAAAGGCTATATATCCGTTTTATTGAAAATCCTCTAGAATTTATAATAAATACTGTCAACAATAGATTAAAATATTTTTTTTACAGTAAACAGAAACCTATTGAGTCCAATAAATCCGATAAATTAACCGCGAAAAAGAAAGTCTACTTTACCGTTCCCTATGTAAAAAATGTCTCTGAGAGTTTTCGAGCACTGGCTAAAAGATCTCACAGTTGCTTTTTCTTTGCCAAATATACTAAAAAACTTTATTATTATTGGCAAAGATAAGTTAGACAGATTATCACAATGTGATGTTGTCTATAAGATTAGTTGTAATGACTGTGATTCGACTTATGTTGGACAGACGAAAAAACAATTGCAAACGAGACTCCACGAACATATCACTGATAAATAAAAAAAGTGGATCTCCTTCTGTTATCTCATTTTTGACATTCTTTTGATTAGAATAAATGTTGAAATCTTAGATAAAGAACCTAATCTCAGAAAAAGATCTATCTCCGAAATGATGGAAACATATAAAAAAATAACGGCAAAATTTAAATAAGCAGAGTGACACGGAGTTACTCTCAGATACATATCTTTCTATCCTTAACTTTCTTTCTCTTAACTCCCTTCCTCTCTCTTGTTTAGTTCCCTATTTCATTTCTTCCCTCCTTTTTGTTGTTATATTCTCCCACTTCTCCCCCTCTTTTTTCCATTCGCTCTTTCTCGGAGCCAATTTTTCTTTAGCATTCGCTCGCGCTCGCGCATCTACAATGTATTGAAGAGATCCAATTCCACAATTTTCTAATAATTTCTCTCCATATTTACCATCAGGTATGACCGAAATCAGATATGACATCATATATAATTTAATCACATACTCTTTATTTATTTGTTTATTTATTTACTTTTACTTTTTATTTATTTATATTTATATTTATATTTACCTTTTATTTATTTATTTATTTACTTAACTTACAATTAAACCATAAATCAGTATCTGACTAATCTTTTTAGAATGTATAATTTCGTTTTATTTATTTATTTTTTTTTTTTACTATTTTGATTAATTTCAGAAAAGTATTTGTCAACTTTTGATTAATTTCAAAAAACTATTTGTCAACTTATAACAATCCAGAATAATTTAATTATTGATTACATCTTTCTATATTCCCTTTTATATTCCCGCGTCATTTTTTAAGGTTTGACTATTTTGACATAACAAGTTCTTTTTATTGTTTGCATCAATTTAATTTTTTAATATAAAAATCTTTATTATTTCTTCCGTATGTTTAAATCCAGATTGAAGATGTTTTTAGTCACACCTGATTGTACAATTGCCATATTGAAACATCCCCCATGAAGATTCTTGTTTGCGACTATCTGCGCTATGTGGAGTAACAAATTTATATTATCGGAAACTATAAGGCCTGTCATTTTTTTATTTTAAGTCACTCTGAATATATAAATGGTTATTGTAATTGAAGCTTATATACTGATGAAGACCAGAATAAAGATCGGAACGTTTGTTATGTTTATATTTATAGCGTTCACTCTTGTATTTATATATTAAAAGAATAAATTAGCAACCCAGCTAATGTCACCCAGCTTGGCTCGTATAGTCCTTTTTTGTATATATTAGATGTTTATCTACTGAGTCCGATTTGTAATTTTTGAATCATTATTATGTATTAAACAAAAGAGAATTTTAAAAGTAACAATTCTCAGAAAATTTCAAGATCGTAAAATTTGAAGATTTTAATGCAAAAATTGAAATTTACAAAAGTTAACAAAATATCAAAAGAACATAATCGGCAAGAAGGTTACGTTATTCAAAATTCTAGGAATTTTTCAAGATTCTAAGAATCTAGGATTTTAAAAAATGTCAGAGTTTAAAAATTTTCTAAATTCTCCTGAGAGAAACATTTTTATGATTCTTGCAAATATCAACAATTGAAAAATGTTTTTAATAATTATTTTATAATATATCGTTAAACATGGCAATCGTAAAATTATACATTAGGTTTGTCGCGTTGCTTGCATTTTCTGCACTCGTATTTCTCATTCTTTTCTTTTCTTTTCCAATAATCGTATATATATCCATCTTACTTTAGGTGCAAAGTACTAGTGAGTACAAGCAACGAGAACAAGCATATTTATTCCTATGAATATCCACATTCTCAAGTTGGTCACAATGAAATCACCTTGCAGGAATTTAGACTTTAGACTTTGAGCCACGTTTGAAGGACTGTTATAAATTTATCATTGGCAATTTGATTAGAAAGAATTAATTAAAAATAGTTGCATTGTATTAAGATTTATTTATTCTTGTTGAGTTATTCTTGTTGTATTAAGATGGCACGTGTGCTCGTAGGTGTAAAAAGAGTAATCGATTATGCAGTCAAGGTAGAACATCTTTATATCGTACATCTTAAGTAAAAAAAAAAAAAAAAAATGAATATATATTGTTCTTAAGCTTTATATTTTTCTTCGGCAATATCTAATAAAATGCAACAAAGTTAATAAACTTTTTTTTAAGAGAGATTCAAAAATGCAGGGCTGTAATATTATTAAATTAAAAATATATATGTGAAATATAATAAATCAAATATGTTTATATATTTTCACAGATTCGTGTCAAGCCTGATAAGACTGGAGTAGTCACAGATGGTATTAAACATTCGATGAATCCTTTCGATGAGATAGCTATAGAGGAGGCAGTCAGAATGAAAGAGAAGAAGCTAGCTCAAGAAATAATAGTTGTCAGCTGTGGCCCAACGCAATCACAGGATACAATTAGGACTGCGCTCGCTATGGGTGCAGATCGTGGAATTCATGTAGAAATATCTGGTCCAGAATATCAGACATTACAACCTGTTCATATCTCAAAGATACTAGCCAAGCTAGCCCAAGACGAGAAAGTGGATTTAGTCATACTCGGTAAACAAGCTATAGATGATGACAACAACCAAACTGCACAAATGACCGCTGGTGTTTTGGATTGGCCATCTGGGACTTTCTGCAGCAAGGTAAAAAGAAACAAAGATTTCTCTCATATCACAATGATCATCTAAATCTTTTCTTTTTAATCAGATTGAAAACAATAATGGTGAATTAACAATCACGCGTGAGATCGATGGTGGATTAGAAATCGTCAAGATGAAAACTCCTGCAGTTTTGAGCGCTGATCTTCGCCTAAACGAACCGCGCTACGCGACTTTACCAAATATCATGAAGGCCAAGAAAAAGCCTATTAAAAAAATTACTTCAAAAGATTTAGGAGTGGACCTGACGCCGAGAATTGAGATACTCTCTGTCGAAGATCCGCCAGTTAGGCAAGCCGGTGTTATTTTACCAGATGTGGACACCTTGATAGTCAAATTAAAAGAAGCTGGCCACATTTAGGAATAATTAAGAGAGAAGAAAAACGAAAAATGTTTTAATCTTTATATTTTGATAACTTGTTTTGTATATAGCATAATGCTTTTGTACATCATCAGAAATTTGTATATGATATATATATTTCAATATAAATTTGTACCACTGTGTACGCGCGTGTGCGTTGAGGAAAGAAGACAAATGTAATTAATAATATATATTTAATAAAATGTCTATATATATATATATATACACACACATACACACACACACACACACACATATGTATGTATATATATATATATATATATAAATGCTGGCGTTTTTTTTTCAACATGATTGACAAACGAATATTCTATCTATTTTAAAAGCGGGATAACGTTAAACATATTTCTAAAACGGTATCAGATCTAAGTATGTACATATAAACGGTAATTTTCTGTAAAAGGTAACATCGATAACGGTATTATAAATATATTTTCATTTTGTGCATCAGAATTTATTATGATGCAACGCAGATATTATTGAATTAGATTCAACGTCACACTTAATTGACACACGTTATATCCCTAAATTCTTCAAGAAATGGTAATATAAAGCTCATGTGTGTAATGTTTATCTATCGACAGAAATGTGAACAATATGTATAGAAGCACCTTATTGACTCCTCTGTACATGTCTATCTCAATATATAATATTACGTTAAAGAGTAAAATATCTTATATGTGCAACAAACATGAATACTACAATCAGAAAATATTATTATATATTTAAATATATAAATACTATCTTTTTTTCTTTGATTAGTGCCTCATCTAAGTCTCGGCAAGAAAATGTGTCCAATCAAGACTAGTATATCGCCTATATATTAGATATTTAGCAGATTGGTATAGCACGATACCAGTAATATACATTGGCTAGTATTCGTTCTATATTCATAATTAAAACATAGACTATACCTTGATTGATCTATACCCGTATTGATCGTAATCTGAACTAAATATTCAACTGTCGTGCAATCGACTAGCTTTTATCATATTTATCAATATCATCGTATTAACGATATATCTTTCCAAAAAAAATTTGTTTCCTGGATTCGTTGAATATTGTTGCAATATCATTGATATTAGATAAAATCCTGCGTAAAAATTCATTGTATCGTAACAGTCTTTTATATTTATATAGGCTTTGTGAGGTGATAAAAGCTCGCGTAGCGTAATTCTTTACATTAAAACTTTCCAATCGAATCTGCTATTACTGGTATGGGTAATTGGTGGGAAGGGAGGAGGATGAAGCTGCCAACCATCGATATCTTGACGTGCAGTCAAGCACGCTAGATAAGGTACCCTTTGAACTAATCTAGTGACTTCAGCTGCCGGAGGTATCCTACCACCGGTCAATTGCCTGGTGCAAGCAGCCAAGGAAGCAGCATGTGCTACTATCAAAATATTGCCAACTGTACTTTCTATAATCTTCTTGGTCAAATCGTAACTGCGTTCGTAATACTGCGCGGCATTCTCTTTCAGTGGGAGATCCTTAGCCTTCACGATCGGATCGTAATCAATGTCTATGTTGAAACCCGCCTTTATCAATTCCTCGGAGGTCATCCAGACAGGTATTCCGTTCGGATACCATGCCAACCATTCTATGAGGCCTGGCTCTACTTTGATTGGAATGTTAGATTCGAGTCCCTTTAAGATATGTGCGAGCGTTTGGACGCAACGTAACGACGGTGACGTGAAGGCTACATCTATCTTAATATTGGATGATTTCATGGCTTCGCCTACCAGACTCGCCTGCATCTCCCCAACGGTCGTCAACGGACTGTCATTTTGAAAATCTTGAATATTTCTGGATGGTACTTCCTTGGGCATATTCAAATCACGGCGCACATAACTTCCGTTCGATTCGAAGCAATACGGAATCCACGAGCCGAAGGTGAAGTCCACCCTCTCCCCGTGTCGACATATGAAGATTTCTCTGGACGGTGTTTGAGGCGCTTCTGACGCTGCCATCTGTTCGAAAGCGATAAATTAAAAGTCCGCTGACAATTTTACGACGAGATATATCTTCAGAAAATAATTACCGGCTCTTCCGTGATGGATATCCCGTCGGGTGCATCGACGGAATCACTTGAAGATAGAACTGGCGGTGGTCTCCTAACTTTCGGTACATCCTCCTCTTCCGTGCTTTCGCATTTATTGTCGGCAATGATCGGCACAGTGGCATGCAACGTCCACGAATCCGATTCCGCGGTCCTTTTGGTATGATTCAACGGTAAGTGGCCCGATATGCCGGTCAACCAAGAGATCCCTTCCACCCAACCGTCCGTGGACGCATTGCACGCTCCTTCTGGAATATAAATATAATCGCCTACTCTTAATTCTAATTCGTCGTGCTCCCGTGGCACGTGAGCGTGCGTTACTTTGTGCACATGCAAATTCTGCAATCTCGAGTCTCTCGAATATAATCTCAGTTCCCAATTGGCCGATATGTTTGGTCCTAGTTTCTCGACCATCAAGCGGAGAGGATGAAATAACATGTTAGGAAACTGGTAAGCCAGTGTAAGATGCAGAGACTTCACTCGTGGTTCGGCAGTGATACCTAGAGCAGCGAGTTTATTAACATATCGAACAGCGATGTTCTTTAGCCACTCTGCATTTACATCCTTGACGAAAAGACCCATAAAATTATGCGACACATATGTCTCCAGCTCGATATGTTCGTGCAATCCATCCTGATGGACCACATTTTCAAAAGCATTTGTCAATTCTTCTGTGAACTCATCGGGAGCCTATGGAAGTATTTAAGAATAACAAAAACATATTCAAATGCAGATTTTGTTCAAGACAAATAGTCTTAAATATTCTAAAGTAGCTTAAATATTATAAAGTGTACATATAAATCAAATGTCTTACATCAAAGAAGGGAACAAGAGTAATATGCGGTATAAAATTGTGCGCGCTGTTCCATCTTAGATCTTTACTCTCCGACCAAAACACCTCAAGCTGCTCGGCTAATGGTCCAGTGGGACAAGCGTATAAAACGTATTGCCGCTGTGTATCAGAATCCAAAGTCGGATCTCTCACATGAGCGAGTAACCAGTCTGACGCTAATTGCACACCACGGTGTCCCGTCGCAGCCAGCGCCTTCTCCCTAAAAATTTTATCAATGATACCGAGCATAGATATAAATTATTGCAACATTCTCTTTTTTTCTATAATATTCTATAGTATTCTACATCAAGCGTGCATCTTCGAGTACTCAGAACCATTTAAATCCTAATGAAAAAGGAATTTCGTCCGGACTCCGGGGACAATCCGTCTCGTCCAAACGTTGAGTTTAGGGACAAAGTGTGTCTGTTTGATCAAAAATTAGTCATGCGAAATAGCGCCAGCCAAGGCGACGCTTGACAGCTGTTTGTTTACGTGATCGGGCGACGCATAAAATGACGCGCCACGTGAACGACGCCGTCAGCCACCGACCCTACATTCCGCGTGGCGATACGTACGCCCGGTGCTTCGGGAAGCCCAGCTGCAGAAGCGTTTGCAACGGCGTCAAATGCTGCTTCGAAATTTTTGTGGGAGTTGGATTTTTCCGCGGCGGCAGCGTCGCCATGACGGCACATTACTGCGTCCGCCGCCCAGGCTGGCCAATCCGCGCGACTCTTCGCGATACGAAATATGAGAGATCGAATACGAAAATTTTCCGAATGCTCGGTCGTCTATCATTCGAGGCGAGTAATTCGCCAAGTGGAATGTGACAATGTACAATATTCGGGGAATACTTCAAATTGTAACTCGACTTAAAGAATTCTTGGATCGCTCATATTGAACATTATATCGCTGATATCGAAAAAAATATCGGATAACAATAATCTCGTGGAACAAGCAAGATATTCCTCGCTTATCGTGAATTTTTGAACGAAAACTAAATTCGATTTTGATAACTAGACGGCAATCGAATATTAAGTGACAAATTTTCAATGTAATTAAAGATTAAACAATTAAATTAATTATCCTGCGATATAATCTACGAAATGTTCGATATTTATTAAACAAAATTGTGATAGCTTGTGAGAGTTTTATCAAATTAAATTTTAATAATATTAAACGATTTCAGAAATTGAATATTATTTTATATTTAATATTAATTATTATTAATAGAATATTCATAAAAAATTATTTATAAAAAATTTATTATTAATTATATATATAAAAAGCTATTATTTTTCATTTACCAAAATGAATACTATGAATATTATTTTTTTTATATTTTTAATAATTGAAACTTTATGTTCAGCTCTTCTTCTTCTTCTTTCATCTATAAAAAAAATATGTAAGGAAATGTGAAGTAGTCGATCAAGATATCGAATATCATAATTTGTATTTCGTTCTTCTTCCTCCTTCACCTCCCATTCCGCAACAACTTTAACAATAGCACACAATCGTCGCGATTATTATCTAGAGTTAGTGTAAAAGAAAGAGAGAAAACAGTGACACGTAGATTTTATATATATTTTTTTTTTGTTTTGCATTCGTTACGGCATCCTGTTACAAACACTCTTCACGCTGCGGTATTTCAGTACAGAAGTAATAAAAAAGTTATAGTGTATACATATATATATCTCTCTATCTATATATATAATATTTATATATAAAATAGGTAAAGTAAAACGTAATATACATGTTATTGTTCGTCTCTCATGGGATTCTTCGCTCGCGTTCGCAATTCATCGTACATTCCTCATACGTGATGTCCCAGAAAAATTGATTTGGACTCACGATTGTACGCCGTTCGATCAGATTCCAGACATCACTGAACGGTGACAATATTAGCAATTTGCAATTTGCAATAAGGAAATCTTTTCTATACTTCTTAAAAGTTCTTATGAATATTTCTTAAGCATCTCTTATCCTTTCTTCCTTCCGATCAATACAGTTAAACCATAAAGATTTTACTTATTGTTACAATGCTATATATTTTAACACAAGCTTATGGCTCAAATAAAACAAACATTTCGTATAATTCGTGGCGTGTTAATTAAAGCAAGGAAGAATCGAAACACATCTAAAGCTTACATGTAATGTCCTGATGCGATATATCCATTAAAAACAAGCGAGTAGCATGAATAAAATAAAGGATCTTTTCATTACTTTACGCGTATCGCGTATCGCGAAGTATGATTTAAGTACATAGAAATATTTTTCTCGAGAGGTTCTCACTTTAATAAATTAAGAGAGAGAGAGAGAGAGAGAGAGAGAGAGAGAGAGAGAGAGAAAGAAATATTATTTAAATAATAAGTATTATTAATTCAGATAATAATAATTAAAAATATAATTATTATATTTTTAATTAAATATAATAATAATTACTTAAAACTCATCTCTTTATTTAAAAATATTCAAATTTCATTCAACAATGTACTTCGATACTTCATTTTATTTTATCCATACTGTCATGCGCATCTGTTCACACAACTAGATTCACGCTTATTAAAACAATAACAATTGCTTTCTGACTTGACAGTTTTCAACATTGCACATGTTAAGTTGTAAATCCCTTTCTGCAACGGTTTACAGGTTTATCAAGATTGCACAGCAAACATAAATCACTCGCAATCTAACAATCAACAAACAAGTTTATTTGCACATTGTAAGTGATCCATCACAAGATCACGCGATAATGGCGACCGTCGCCCAAACGCGATCCAAGCGTCCTCCTCGTGTTATATTTAATTACTTCTAATATCTCAAGTTTTTATCGCAGATTCAATATTTCATAACGATACGATGTTTTTCATCCTCGCAAATCGGATATTAATTTCCCGTTGATCTGAACATCGCTTATTGTAACGTAACTAATCTAGCAAAGGTTGCTTCCGATCTGCTTTCACCTGAGAAGATGAATCGAAGCTGTATACCGCAGATTCTGATTATTCGCCGAGAATCACGTGTTTCTCGCATATTTCTAACGTATTGCGATGAAATCTATTTAATAGATCGTAGTACATAATTAAATAATCCTTTTACCGGCGACAGTGAGATGAAACGCTAAAACAAAGCGATAAATTATATTCGCTACTTTGTAATTATGTCATTAATAACATCCCCTTGTTTCATCATGCGCGAGTACTCGAGACTGTTGTGTCATTATCCACAAGTCAGTGGGAAAAGTCTGTATTCGCGTGAGAAAATGTGCATCTACATTGGAGAAAATTTTGGTTTTTTACACATTAAACTTTTCCTATAAATAAAGATTGAAGCTTACTCAAAGAGTTTCATTAAAAATATATAGAACACTTCAAAATCGTTCAATTCTTTACTTCAGATTAATCTTCGTGAAAATGTAAAAAAAAAAAAAATTTAATAAAAATTTTGAAACGACAAAATAATAATATCGGAGAATATTCTCTGTGTGAAAATAGATTTTTAACATATTATTATACAATCCTAAAAAGGAATTAACGTAACTACATTTTTGCACAAAAATATTTCGATGTGTACTGTCGTTTCAAACTACAAAAAAA
Source organism: Pogonomyrmex barbatus (assembly GCF_055798465.1). NCBI lineage: Eukaryota > Metazoa > Arthropoda > Insecta > Hymenoptera > Formicidae > Pogonomyrmex > Pogonomyrmex barbatus. Next base: position 22,765,666 of record NW_028297116.1, read on the forward strand.
GCTAACGCGCGTCATCAGCATGCGCGATACGTGGGCGAAATTGATGTCCAAGAAATGATGTCGATAATTCAAGGATTATCAATTAAAGAAGAACTGCTACTTCTCCATTTTGGTGGATCTCCGATCATTGCAAGATGATGCGACGGAGATTTCAGACACAAAATATACATTTTCCATGTTCGTAATCGACGAGTGTCAGCACTCCAGTTTTCAAAACGCACTGATAAGTAACAATGCCGTGATAATCGCAAAATAAATTTACCTGAACTCATAAAATCCATATGTAGAAATATCCACGATATTAAAAATGCAACACCGTTCTACTTCTAAAAAAATTGTGACGTAAGATTCTGATTTGCTGTATTATGATCTGCTATATAAATATCAATTTGAATAATTACACATCTCATTTCTTCAGTAAGATCAGGATACGTAAAGAAATTAATTATTGTAGAAATTATTCGAAATTAAGTTGCACGGCATCGTTCGGTGTAATTGAAACCGAACACTCGGCGCAACTGTCTAAATGAGATAGATATTGCATTTGTATGCGGTGTCAGTCTCATAATTGGCAGTGAGCATTCTCGGAATACGCTACCGTTCAGAGTGTGAGATATTTTTCGTTCTGGTTATTCGGGTATTTATAGTGCGATTCAGATTAGAAATACTATGATAGTGAGCACATGGGGGTGGCGCATCCGAGGGTGGCGGATGTCACAGACATATATATATATTGTGTATATATATATATATACACAATAGACTTGGATTACGGTGTATATATATATATATATATACACCGTAATCCAAGTCTATTCCGCCATACAAAACGATTGACTCGAATATCCGAATATGCGTATTGACCAAACTGTTCATTTGCCGCGTAACTGGACACTTGCCAGATATACGTGCTGCTTACAAATGCGATTCGGGCATCTAATGCTGAAGTTAAATTATGTAGAATAATACTTCTTCGAAGAATAATATATTCCTAATTTTGTGGTTTAACTATTTAAATAAAATCTATATTGTGTACATCTAAAAAAAAGTACAAAAGTTGAATATCATATAAAAAAAATATACAGAGATCTTGAAAATCTAAGAAAAACAAATTTAAATGATTTGAAGTAACGTAAACCAAGAAAAAGTGCAGTCTCAGTCGTTCTTGTTTTGTCTAAACGATGTCTTAAAAGTTTAGATATTAAAGTTTTATCATTTAAAATTTGATTAACACTTATATTGAAGTGATATTGAATAGTCACAATTGACAAATGTACACAATGGCAAATATTTTTTATATTCATCATTTTAATCATTTTAATGTTTTAACTTGAGGGAATGCTGGACTTGTCTGTACCGACAAAACGCAGTAATTTTGTATTGCTTTCATTTTTTATTAATTTTATTGATTTGGAAATTCACAATTAAAGTTTATGCATTAATACGTATCTAGCATATGAATTTGGTATCAACAAGAAAAATTTTTTAAATTTAGATTTTTTTTATTATTTGATACTTTAAAATGGCGTCCAAAGCTGTCAAGTCGCATCAATATTTGCTTTATATAAAAATTTTACAGCCTGTACCTACTGATATTGCTAGACTAGAAGATTACATGAAGAAACAAAGTTGAATTCTTAGAACTAAGCTAGATACCTAATGTAATGCAAAAAAGCAATACAAAATTTTGTTCATGTGTGTACAAAAATGTATATATGAATATATGTATGTGTGTATACATAAATGTATCTATGTATGTTAGATGTGCATATGTGTGAACGTCAAAGTTCGCTCGTCAGTCCAGAATCCCCTTAAATAAAATATTTCATCATTGACCTAGAATCAACGTATTCTATAAATGTATATTTTTTTCTAATAAATTTTGTTACTCAATCTTTCTATCTCCTCTTTAAAAATATTCTCGCTTAGTCGTTAATTTAATTTTATACTCTCAACTAATTGAAAAATGCGCGATTAACTAGCCGATTTCCTTTCTCGATTTTCTAGTTTTTCTCGTACGAAAGTACATGAGAAGAAGAAGCGAAGAATCCCATCGCGATGTCATAGGGGTCATAGTTGTTTGTAATCCGCTCGAAAACTTGAATTACTCCATCCGGGATGTTATCCCGGATGTGGAAGTCGGATCACAAGTCCGGAGATATCGCGCACGCGTACACGCGTGTGCGAGAATCCGATTTCCGTGATTTATTCGACAGATTCGTGCGACGATTTCCGTCTGCGCCGAGCGAGAAAGCGGAGACTCAATTACTACTTTCGTCATCGTTGTCGAAGACTCCGCTCGGAAAATTCCCGTGTCATTCCCGATCTTTGCTCAAGTCGGAAGGCAAGTCGCCGCAGGCGGACAATGTCGCCGCCGTCGCCGTCGTCGTCGTGGGCGACCTGGAAGTCATCCTGGAGGTCACCGGTAAGGATAATCCCGCGCTCATCGCGACATTTAGCGGTATCGTGATGAACGGCTGATTCGACTGCGACGAGTTCGCCACCGGTGCTATTGTACCTACAAGAAAATCGCAAAGGGAAATCAAAGATAAGACATACCGTCGCAATGAGAAAGAAGCGCGACGCTACGTTTCTTTTCCCAATCAATCTTTTCTTATCTCTCTTCTACTCCAGTCGCTTTTTTCACTCCGATCCATCCGCAAACGCGTTTTTGAAAAACCATAGCGTGCGCTATATTCGCGCTTTGAAATCAAAGATTAACAAGGAGGATGTATTTATACTCCGATATTTTTCTTTATATCGCACTAGTTCAATTAATACATCTCCACACGTAAAAGCAAGGAAAAATGAAAATTGAAATTTCGATGCAGCCGCAAGTGTCACACGTAGCATTTACTAAAAATTACAGCGTAAAGCTGAAAGAAATTAAAGATAATTATGTCGCGATAAAATTGATCCTTGGCAAATAAATTGGATCGTGTAACGGTATTCCTCGTTTCGTCATGTACCGTTTGTACCTCTACCGTGTTCTCCCCCTTCCCCCCATTATTTTTGCGTCATCTCGACATATTAACATGCGCGCGAGATATGCGTATCTTATTTTCACGCCATTGGTCGTAACGAGCAGCTTGCTCTTTTTGGTTCGCGTTATGCAAAATTGTTAGTCATAATCTCGCGTCCGATACGCAATTATTCCCCGGTACCACCGCCGGTGATTCAGACGAGGAGGAAGATGCGCGCGAGCGATTTCCGCGAATTCACGGCAGCCTCCGACGAAGAGCCGATCAAAATCCGCGTCCCGCGGAAGGGCATTTCGAAATGCGTGTCGCGCGACATTGCGTAAGCTTCGCGTTTGCGTTCCTCCGCAACGGCGGCGACGGCGACGGCGACGGCGACGGCGACGGCGGCGGCGGAGAAGGAAGCTTTACCTCCGTCTTGAGACATCTCCGTCTTGAGATGCACCGGTTGCCCGTTTTGTCCTATGCCGAGCAGGACCCCCGGACTGGGCGAATAAATGACACTCTGAGGCACCTGGTACATAATCCCTGCAGAAAACGAAGGCACATTTCCTAGGAAATCAAAGAGGAATTGAGCGTGTGAGTGCCGTGGTTGCAAGCCGTCGGTGATGACCGCGGCACATTTCTCGCGAGGAAGTCTCACGAAATTCGCAATTGCAAACGTACCCTCGGTACAAAAGTACACGCGTTATTTTAAATATATTTTAAATATTTTATACAGGTTCCACTATCGCACAAATTGCGAGATGACTATTTTTCTGAGCGGAGAATTGTCAGCGATATACGTGACGAATAATAAAGTGACGAATAATGTAAAATAGAAAGAGGCTCAGTGTATATTTGTACCTTATTTGTATCGAAATTGTGAAATGCATCGACGTTAAAGTTAAACTTGTTTTCTGTCCCTCGGTACAGACGTATATCGTCGAGAAAAACTTAGGAATGGCGGCCGAGCCGAAGCTTCAAACCAGACCACCCAGGTGCGAGAGAATCTGCGCTCTGATTCATCATATCTCCATGAATTATTGCATTACGCGTACCTCTTAGCAATATGCGATAATTTTTCAAGGATTGAATATTGAATCAGCGAAAAAAAGCAATAAAAAATAAATCTAATTTGCGCGTGAAATATGAAATCTGTTGGAAGTATCATTGGCAATCCTGGTATCGCTCAAGTTGATCTGGATATTCGATAATAATAAAATGTAAGAATTAGCGTCAGTAGCAAACCTTAGCAAAGCATTATTATATCATTTGTTAGAAATAAGTAATAAATTCTCCTAACAAATATCTCTTCCTATAATACGATCCCTTTCTTGAATTTTCTATGCATAGCCATTTATTGGTCCTTATAAAATCATGATAGAATTAGTATTCGCTATTCGCCACAAAAACTGTGCGTTAACGCCGCATCCAAACACGCTCTTGAGAACAATCCTATACAGATAATACATTTACGCGGAAAAAACGTCTCGTAATGCCTCTCGCACGCGCTTTCTACGTATTCCAAACAAAACAAACGCGCCTAATTAAAGAAACAGGTAACTCGCGCGATACACCATCCATCCATCGTTCATGATGATGGAATCTCTCGCATGCGCACCTTATAACGCAAGGATATATTATGCATTCGTCGTCCTCGGACGGGGTGCGTAATAAGTTGGCGGTGATTATTATCGAATTCGCGTGAGGATGGCCGGGAGCGACGGCCGTACCGCCACGTGAGGAGGCCGCGGATTCGCGCGCGTGGAAAAAAAGCGCGATCGCGAACACGGCCGCGGATCGGTTAAGCAGCGCGGTAGAATGGCATCCACGCGACGCATTAGCATCGATATTTATGTGTACACCTGCATCCGCGCAAAGAGCGCGCGCGGACGAACGGAGCGGCTTTCGACCGGATCCTACTTCCCAGTTAGGCAGCACGGTTGCCGTCTAAGTTTGGTCATCGCCGTGCCGCGCGCGACTGCTTGCGTACTCCCTACACGGATAACCCCGTCATCGCTCGCACGCCTTTCGCATTTTAAACATCCTCGCTCCCTCTCTCCCTGTTCTTCTTCTCCTCCTCCTCCTCTTGCTCCCACCTCCATCTCCCTCCCACCTTTTCTCACGCTTCGCTCCCTCTTTCTCCGTTTTCTCCCCTCGCGTCTGTCCACCACCGGTGGTATGCACGCGGCGTGCTTACTTGCGTGCGTGCGTGCGTGCGTGCGTGCGTGTTTACCCTGTCCGCTCGCTCACCTCCGTCTGACCAGCTGTTCGTTATCAGCGCGCGATGAGGTCAAGCGCGACGCAAATGGTATCGACGACAATTAGACGCGATTAGCATACATACGGCACGAAGGAGGGCAGCGGCAGATCGGGAGAACTGCGAACACCCTCGATTTCACGTCGGGGCGGTCTCGGGTCGTTTCTCTTTCTAATCACGATCTTGATAATTGTCACGAAATTATTTTCTATTTTTCGAAAGATCGATAACACGTCATCTGGCTACGAAGAATTTGCCATAGTCAAGCGTAAATCTGTGGTTTATGTTTTGTATGAGACATATAGCGCACCTTCGCGGTTTCCAACATAGTACAAAACGCGTTGCATTAAAATTTCTAAAAATCATTACGTGGGAGGCCTATCTCTCTCTATATGGAACAGCGAAAGATATTATGAATAATCGCAGCCGTGAATGACAGAAAATCGACGTAACCGCAGAATTTAATCCAACTGAAAACCTTGCACGAACTCGGCCGGCTAATGATTGTCGCGAATGATATAGTTTACTTCGCGACTAATGGGACTGATATCGTTCGAAAACATATATTTCATACCTGATTCGCTTCAAAGACAAAAAGAGTTCCCGCTCTGTGACAAGACTAATCCTAATTTTTTTTTTGAAAGCGTACTCATATCAGGACCCAGAGAGGGGGACGAGAAGCCAGGTTTTGAGAAGAATTTTGATTCAAGCGCATCACCGCCGTACCCCAACGATCCTCGCGGACTTCACGACGGCCGCGTGTGAGACTCACCCGAGTGATTGTTCTTGATAGGATCCTTCGAGTCGCCGTCACTGCTCTCGCCGTCGCTCTCGTTGATGCAGACGTCGGATCTGGGCGACGCGTTCTCCTCCTGAAACCAAGAAGAGCGGCGTTATTGTGCATCCGCCTCGAGTGCGAGTCGTCGTCGCGCGGAAGCGGGCGGATATCGGCAGGGGATCTCTTTTTCTCGCAAAAGAGGGGCGGGAGGAAAGGGGTAGTTTGAATGCAACGTACAAGCAAAAAATCTACCAAATGTACAAACGTGTATACAAACGTGCGTGCGTGCGTGCGTATCTACCTACCTACCTACCTACCTACCTACCTACCAACCTACCTACCTACCTACCTACCTAGCGGACGCAAGGAAAGAAAGAGAAAGATGCGCGAGCATCTTGTCTGCGCTCCTTATATGGTCATCTCTCGCGGACTCCACTCGTGCGATGCACTCGCGGAAAAGAACGTCCTCGCGAATTCGTTCGCGACCCCCTCGACCGGGGGAGCGCTCGTCTCGCACGGATCTTTCCCGCCCTGATGTTTCTTCCTCGATCTCGCTCCGCGGCGAGATGATAAAACAACAGTTCAAAGATATTCCCAAGTTTCGAATAACGCAACATTCAGTTTCTTTAATTCGATTAAACTACTGACGACGATATAATTTTGTTTATTTTTTTTATGAAAACTGATTACTACATATGTGAAAGCCTAATGATACATCTTACGGTTGTAATTCTTTCTTCAAGGTTCTACGTAGTTGATGGATTAGACCGCAAAATGTTAATTTTTCTCGGTTGTATCGTGTACTCTATTGTTAAGAATAATTCTAAGTTAAAAAAGGGCATAATGATCTCCTCGCAATTTATGCCAATCGCCGTCTAATTCAACGATACACACGGTTGGACAATACGCGCGTGTGAGAATCGCGTATATGCCAGCTCGTCAAGTCGCCTTCAGGAAGTCGGGAAAGTGCGGTACCAATTGGAAAGCTCGAAAAGCCGCGATGACAACGGCTCCGCCGCGCTTTCTCGCTTCCGACTACACGCGCCGTTTCTCACACCGCTTTTCCTACCCCGCCATTTATCGCGATGCAGGCAGGAGGATACGCGTGTATGTGTAGAGAAGGCGCGACAAAAAGCAACATTCCTGACTCTTAACTCGGGCTCTATATAAGTGTCTGCCATCGCGAACATTGCCTGTATATGGCGACAACCGGGCTTTGACAAAGGTGACCGTATATGGAACTCCGCTTCCACCTTTCGTGCGTGCGTACGTGCGTACGTGCGTGAGTGCGCGATCTTTCTCCCTCTCCCTCCCTCTCTCTCTCTCTCTCTCCTGGAGTCTCCCTCGCGGAGACATCTCGGTGCCCGTTCTCTATTCCTCTCTCTTTTCCTCCCTCCCTCGCTTTTGCCCTCACTCTTCTTCTGCTTCTTCTACTCGCGAGAGGTGCGATATACCTGGATGCGCGGCCTCTTCCTCTGCAACCCTACCGAACGAGCGAGCGAACAAACGACGGCATCTATTAGCGTTGTTACATCCGTTACATCATAAATCGTGCTTTGACCTCGCGCGGCATGCGCTGCCTCCGGGATACCAAAAGTTCCGCGCACATTTCCGGTTTTGGGAGAATACAAACGCCATCTGTGCGAACAAGAGCTTGAGGAAGTATACCCCTTCGTGATTGAAAAAAAAAAATGAGTCAGCGCGACCGAATGTCTCGTAAAAGATTCACCAAAAGACATGTAATAGGTACTCTAAATTAATTTTCAATAATTTAAATTAATGACACCAAAATCATTTTTTTCTCCTTGAAAATGGAGAACATTCTCATGGCGGACGGGGCCATTTGGTAATAAAGAATGAGGATCTTCACAAGCTGTCATGTGTGCCATCATGTACCATCTTGACTTGCGTTGTTTATCCTTTAACTTTTACTTCCGTTTTCTTTAAACAGGTATCAGGCGCTCGTTATTCAACTTTTTCCCTCGATGATCGTAACACAAGGAAAAGGAGAGAGAGAGAGAGAGAGAGAGAGAGAGAGAGAGAGAGAGAGAGAGAGATATCTCTTTGTGCGCGCGCTTGATCCAAACTTGTATCTCTTGTGTTTGACAAGATAGAACAGTCAGAGAAAGATGTCACATTGATCGATGTAAAATGAAATCATGGAGACATTCAAACACATCATCATTATTTTGTATTTTGAAATACAGTATTCTGTTTTAATTATTACTTACTATTAATATTATCTTTATATGTGCTAAAAAATACGATAAAAATTATCTGCATCCACTGCGCATAATGTGATGCAACGCTCTATTATAGTGGACTTTTTATAGTCTCGATCTTCGTGAAAATTCCTCTTAGCATATTTTATTTTGATCGATTATCATCGATACTTCGCTACGAAATCACATTAGAATCGTGCACATGTATCGTTATTATTAATTAATCAGTAAAAGAAAGAAGTACATCAGGCAACCGTATATATCTCTGTTAAAAAGCTATCGAGTGTATATTAGTTGGAATTGAAACGCAAACCTACCTTGCACTTCTGTCCTCGCGCGCGTGTTTCTGTTTCATTTCCGAACATTGAACGACATCGTTATTTGCGAGAAGAATAGAGCCATGCAACAGCGATACTGGACTATCAATTATAACTTGCACGGCGGTCCTAACGCACCGTTAGAAATAAAGGAATCCCTAACACACCGCGGAATGTTTCTGGACCTCTAAATATATCCCGAACCAGATTGTCAAAAATAGGCATATGTCGGGCCCGTGGCCGAAACGCGAAATATAAGATTCTAACATCTTCTCGTTTCCGAAGCTCTTGCTCCGGAATCTTTTATCACGAGAGAGATTCAACGAGGGATTTTAATAAAATTCGCAGACTGTGAAATTATTTTACAACAATGACTATTCACATTCTCGAAGAATTATCAATAATTATCCGAAAATCTTTGATATATATATATATATATATATATATAAATTTATATATATATTTTTTCATAAATGTTCTTTTATATTTTTTTCCTTTATTTTCATGAGATCTTTTTAATATTTCTATTATTTATTTTAAAATTGAAAGCATATATTATCTCGCATTAATACACACAGAGATTTGATCGCATAAAGTGTCGCATGGACTAATTAAATTAATACAACTTGCAAAAGACAAAATTTTGAGAAATACCTACCTGGTCCGCGAGAGTAAAACGTGACATCGGCAACATCGTGCACAATCAAAATCTATCGGTAGAAAATCAAATCACTTGATTGCAGAGTCTATATTGTCAAAGACGAAAGTGTATGTATGAGTGTACGTACGTGTATGCGTGTGTCCATGTGTATACGCTTATAGGCATAAAAATATATAAATATTATCACAGTATTTTTTACAGTTACTATGCTATGTACAAAAATACTAAGATACATACTAATAATGTAAAAGAGCCGCATTATTCGCAAATTTATCGTTAAAATTGTAATCGATATTATTATTATTATTATTATTATTATTATTATTATTATTATTATTTGTACTCTCTGTATATCGAGACGCGCGGTAGATTACAGTTTCTATTTCTATATATCTATCTGATCGGTGCCCAAAAACATTCGCTCTTCTTTTTACTCTTTTATCTTCTTCTCTTCCTTTTTTTTTACGCGGATACACGATATAATACAGAACATGAACAAACAATACATACACACATACGCATGCACAGTGTTGATAAACGGATATCGGTGTGGGATGTTGAGTGTGGAGAGGTTTGGGAAACGGTGGAGTAAATTAAAAGGTAATCTAAATACTAACTACTTATTCTGCGAGAAAAGACAATCCAAATAACTACACATGCCAGTTACGGTTGCGATATACCACACGTTACACAGCAAACAATATAAAAAAAAAAAAAAAGAGAGAGACGATGGATGAGGCACGATGCTCCATAAAAAAAAAAGAATGCATAACAGTATTAAGCGTGCACCGCCGGAATCGCACTCACACCACCGGTTCGACGATTTTCTTTTAGTGGGGAATTTTTTGTTCCTCAACAAAATCGATGGAGATAAATAAATTGAATTTCTCTCGTGAAAATAACGAGAGAAAGAAAGAGTATTTTTCGCAACGCATACTCGTACAAAATACGAAAACGAGTACCGACGTCGCGATTAACGTCCGCTTACAATAACGACATACGTACACGTTGCTCTTTTGCCTTTAATAAATAAAAAAAGATATCGCCTTCAATAAATAATACAATTTAACTAAAAAAAAAATAATAATAATAATAATGAACAAAAAACGAAAGATAAAATGTAAAACAGAGAGCTGTTGAAACGAACGAGTACAAAAACGAAGTACTTGATTATTCTATTCCCACTGGGTCGATCACACGATGCCTAACGCTAATGTACACCTAATCTACGACATAACTAATTAATAACAATATCTCTTTTCCTCGCACTCGAATATCTTTCTATCGTACGGTGATTTTTGTCGATGCATACCACCGTATTTCATTTAATACGCCGAGCTTTGGACTTCGTCGAGCACAAAAATCTACTCATAGAGAGACCGACATTTATCTCATGGAATCTTATAATTCGCTCGTGATCTGGGATCATCGATGATGGATCAGTCTGTGATTTGCCCCGAGATGTAGCAAACTTTGCGTTTCCTTGCTACGCGAACGTTTCGCGAAACGGAAACTATCCTCTCCCTTTTTATGTTTCAACGATACAACGCGCCTCTGTCGGTTTCGCACACGAGAGCAAAGTTCTTAACCGCGCAATACTTGATGGGAAAAAAAATTTATCGATATGTGTATATTGGATACTTTAGATAACGTATCCATATATAACATATGGATATTATGTACACACATATCATATGTTATGTATGAATATTATATATCATATATAATGTTATACGTTACATATAATATGTTATATATGTATTTATACTAAAAACATATCGAAAGATTGGACTAGATTTACGCGTACGAGATTGGCTGTAATCGTAAGCCTATACGATCCCCTATCGCGTCCATCGTATTCAATAAAATACTATATGTGACTCTACTACACGCTCGCCGGCGCGATACAGCGTCTAAAGGGAAATTACGTCAGTGGTACACGCGATGCCCGAAGAGAAATTATTTCGGTATCCATAAGCCACGCGCGGCCTTGCATCGACGTACGTTAAAATAGTTATATCTCGGGAAAGAAGAGTTTTATAAAAAAAAAAAAAAAAATATTAAAAGCAAATATTCACAAGAAAACTTGCAATGATAAAAACATTAAAAAAAATATATACATATGTAGGAAATTAAATATAATTGTACAAGTATCTGCGAATATAAATGTATCCGTTTTCCAAATAAATCGTTAACTTCTTAATTTCGCAATATTTCGCAAGGATGTAACGAGCATGTCTATGTCGCGAACTGAAGCAAACAGCTGATCGGAAACAGCTGATCATGTATTGTTCTCATGATAATCGAGCTCGTGTTCTCTTGTGATTAGCGACGGATTTCGAGGAAGACACGGTCGAATTCGGCGAAGTGCGAGATTCGGTAGATACTCCGTAGAAAATCCGCTGCTAAAAGGAAAGGACGATTCCGAGAGCTCGCGCATTGCATTATAACGTCGTCTTGACTAAAGTGGAATAAAGTTCGATTATTGTACTTTACTCGATATTCATTTCCTACATATATTAAACATTTAACAAAAACGCGATTATTTGAATTGAATAATTTGGCCCCTTTGAATTCTGGCTTCCCTCAAATTAGAATTTTGTCTTTGTTTTAAGAACAAAGACTTATAATTATTCTTATTCGAATCAAATTGAAATAAAATTCGATTAACGCGTGCCATGCGACATTCCACACAAAAATCGCAGTAATCGTTTTTGTACATATCGCAATAATTACCTTTATGTACAAATTATGTACAAATTGCACAAAATTACTACATAAAGTTTTTTTTACACCGCTCGCATCGCTCTATCGGATCGAGAATCCACGGCGAGAATCGGCGCGAGACAAGTCTCCCCTTTTTTCCGAGTGTGTATCCGGATTTATAGCGAAGACGCGGGTTAGCTCGCAACGCGATCTCAATCTTTCGACCTTTCGACCTTTCGACGTTTCAAAACGTGAAATGCGGCGGGAACGGGGGACGGAGCGCGACGGGCCGACGAGCGGCAAGCACGTACTACCGTTGGGGGTGCGAGTGCGACATGTGAGGATGGTAGGCGGCGTGATGGGGCGGCAGGGGCGAGGGGCATGATTGCTGGTATGGGCCTCCGGCGAGCATCGGGCCCGGGCTCGAGCACGGCACGAGGTGCGAGCTCGGCGAAGCGGCTGCGGCCGCCGCCGCGTGTGCATGCGCTATGAGGTGCGCGTGCTGCGCGTGTGAGGGTGGCGCGTGCTGCGAGCCCGGCGGCGGCGGTGGCGGCGGTGGCGGCGGATGGGCCCCCGCGGTCGGGCCGCCCGCTGGCCCGCTACCGGGCCCGGTACCAGGATAGCCGGCGTGCAGCGAGCCACCGTGCGGCGAGCCGTACACCAGTTGCCTTACTTTCTGCTCGTCGTCGGCGATGTTGTACGTCAGCTCGGTCTCCTCGAAGCCGGTGGCCGACATCCTCTGGTCGCCCGACGAGCCCGACGGCGGCGGATCCGGGCTGTTGAGGCACGTCTGAATCAACGCCTTCCCGGCATCGCTGGTGATCATCGGTTGCAGTTTGCGCGTCGCGAACGTATACACATGGCCGGTCTCGCTTGCAACCAATAGCATTACCTGCGTGCCGGTCAGCGTCGACAGCTCGTACGCCTGCAAATATCGTCAAACCGACATCTCGTTAATTCTCTTTTGAAAAATCTTCTTCTTCCCGTAATATTTATTTCATATTTATTTCAGGATTTTTTTTCTTTCTTGATAAAGTACATATCATTCGTAGAATCAATTACTCGGAGTTCCACCTTCATACATAACAGAAATACAAAGCTAAGTGTATTTATTTTACAAATTTATTTATTAACAAATTTATTATAAACACGTTCTGTTTGATGATAATCTAGTACTTTGTTGTACGAGATATTCTTTGCGCTTTACGATAAATTATAATTATAATGTTTACTGATGAAATAATAAATATTTAATTTATTTCTTAAACAAGAGATTAAAATTAATGATATCACAAATATCAATGTAAATTAAATGAAAACGTGAGAAATGATTTTCAAATTAAACAAAAAAACAATACAAGTAATGACAATAAAAATTAAACGTTGTAAGCCACTTAGATAACATCACACGATGATTAGATAAACTTCTCAATAATAACCGCTGTACATTTTTTACTTTCATATAGCATTTTCAATATGTAATTTTTGTTGGCCTTAGTACCTGTAAATATTTACAAAAAGAAAATCGAAAAGTTTTAAAATTATATCTTTATTATATAAAATTATATCTTTTCGATATAAGATGAAGAGCAAAAACGGAATATTTACTAATTTCTTTATTGACTTTTACTGATTTACTTTCTTTTCTCGAACAATTGTTCATATAAGCGAAAATTCCGATGTCATTAAAAATTTAACAAAACATAATATTATCAATGTACAAAGTGATTTGATGCGTGCAGTTATTAAAATGTATACAAACAAAATACGTTCGACATGAATATCTAATTAAAATCTAAAAAAATTAAAGCTAAAAGTACTAATAATTAGTCACGTTCTTATATATATTTCGTTAATTATATATTTTTTCTAAACAGAGTAATCGCGTGTTAAACATGTGATCATAAATTTCATTATTTCCGGACCGATGTGAATCACTTTAATTCGAAGCTCTTAAATAATATAACTTTATGTCTTAACGGTTCTCCTTTTCGGCATTTTAAATTATAAAAAATTTATAACATTTCATTTAGCAAGATTTGTATTTTTATTCTATATATATTTTTCCGAAATATTTGCAAAAGAAAGTAATTGATAATTTGATGATATAAAAAATAATCAAAATAAGCATTGCTAAATTATATTTTTAAGATATTTGGTAACATAAATTATATCATAATAAATCAATTGCTTAAGTGAGAAAAAAGAGTAATTTCCTAAATAATCGTACAATTGATTCTATATAACCACATCATGAATATTTATAAATAATGTCAAAAAATTATAATAGGTATATTATTTGTAGATTATATATATATATATATATATATATATATATAGAAAAAATATTATTTCAGAATATTACATTACTGAATATTGTTTTTTAAGAGAAATTCTTCTAAGTTTCCTCTTAAAAAAACAGAAGGAAAAAATGTTTGTTTAAAATAATAAAGATTATAAGCCAAAGCAAAAGAAAAATATAGTTTAGAATTAACAGTCGGTTTTCTGTAGATTTTACTTAACAATCGAACAGTCAATTTTATTTAAATCTGTTTAGCATTTGAAAAATATAATGTATCATAAAAAGAGAGATATATCGATTGGTCTAACAGAAAGAATAAAAATTTATTTCATTTTGTACATGTATATTTATTTCTAATAATCAGACATAACAATTTGTAGTGAAGTACACTTAATTTTACAAGATTAATAAGAAAAATAGTATGTTAACAGATGCATGACAACAACTAATGAAGATAAAGGAAGATTTGAAAGATCTTGTTAGAATATCAATCTTTAGAGAATAGAAAAGTGTTATAGAGAAAAAAGGAGGAGATGGATGTTTCGATTTTGCAAAAAATAAGAGATCGCTTTAATAATTATATAAACATTTGCATAATTACAAAAATAAATAATAAAATTTGGCTTACTTATATTTAATTAAATGTGTATATTTTACCAACTGTAAAAACTAATAATAAGTGTTACTTTAACATTTATTTATCTATCTATAATAGTCGAGAATTAATTGCTCGATTATTTATGACCGACAAAAACATATTTCTTCGAATGTACCAATCAATTTCATGCAATTAATTTCATACTGGAATTTAGGAGATACATTCGAGATGGAACAGAAATAACGTTATGTCGGCAGAGACAGAGACGGAGAGAGAGAGAGAGAGAGAGAGAGAGAGAGAGAGAGAGAGAGAGAGAGAAGACAAAGATTAAGAACAGAAGCAATTTTGATTCAATTGCATTTTCCTTTTGTCTTCGATTAAAAAGAGAATTAAGATTCGCGCCTCCCCTTTGGATTGCAGTTTTCAGTGCGGAGATACATAAAAAGTTAATCGGAGTGAACGCAAAACTGGTAACTTGAAGTGCGAGCAATCGGCCCCCTTTAGCAAGTGCGTAATAGCCGCGAAAGAATGCACGAGTGCGAAACGCTGTCACTCGTAAATCGCGGGCGGGCGGGCGGGCGGGCGTGCGCGCGCGCGCGCGCGCACACTGGAGCCCCGGCGCGCAGCATCCTGTGCCCGTCCGTCGTTGTCGTCGCGACACAATCGGATTGGAGAGACAACACGCGAGAAACGCGTTGCACGTTGCGCGTTTCGCGAGAGTTCTGTCGGTGTTGGCCACTATTTTCACAGAGTTTACATACACGCGTGCGCACTCACCTTTTCCTCTCTTTTTCTCTCTCTTTCTCTCTCGCGGAAAACTTGAAAGACGCAAAAGAGAAAAGAGGTACGCTGCGCCCACACGAGCCCCCACGAGCGGTCCCGCATTACGCGGAGTGCGCGGAAAGCCGGTACGACCAGAGTAGATCAAAGTTTGCACGATACAAACCTTCTTCATGATGCCGGTCTTCCTCTTGGAGAAGGTCGTGTACCTTCTGAGCTTATTGTCAATGTACTCCATCTTAATCTTGACTCGACCCTTGGTCTTCTTGCCGTTCGAGGGGGGTGACTTTTTCGGCTGGCCCAGACTCGTGAAGGATTCGTCGAGGTTGTCGGGGACGCAATCGCCGGGCATGCCACCGCCGGCGGACATACCTTGCGAGAGCGACTGCTGTCGCGCGGCGACTTGGTTCGTGCCGTCGTCGCCGCCGTAGCAGACATCGGATGTGGAGCGCTTGATACCCCGGGGAACGGGGCCGACGCCTGGCGTCGCGGCGCCCGCAGCTGACATCATGGTGGCGCCGCCGCGGCCTAACTGGGAAGCCGCCACCGCTGCGATTTGCGAGGTGGACGGTCGGCCGTAGATTTCCGTGCCAGCATCGATCATCCCCATGCTGTAGCCGAGACTCGCGTACCGACCGTCTCTTCCGCCGCTAGGGTTGTCCATCACGGCGTCGGCGCGCACATTTAATCCCTTCCCCACGACGGCGGCGCGTCTTCGCCACGGAATCGCGTGCGGAACTCGGCGCAGGGTCTACCGCCACGTGATCGATCATCTAGAGGAACACGGGACAACAACGCGCACTGCACGAGCGCTCCCCGCGAACTGAATGCGCGAAACCGAGTATCGTAACTTGACCTAACGTGCCTAACCACGGCGGTGGCGGCGGCGGCGGTGGCGGCGGCAGCGGCGCGGCCTCCGCGTGTCGCCGCGCTGCGCTGTGCGGTCCGACGTTCCCCCACCATCGCCTACGACGCCGTAAAAAACTAGTCCGCCGTAACGCTGTGGCCGCGACCGGGTGAGGATCCGTGTCGAACGACACGCCGAAAAATCACCCGGGTTCCCTACCCTCCGATTCGCTCGGCGGTTCGCCCGCACGCGGCTCCGTTTCCGCGATATTCGCCCGCAAATAAGGCCGCGCAGTGGTACATCGCGCGCCGAGAGGGCGTCCCCTGTTGCCATATTTAGAAGTAGACGTTACCATATTAGGGAAAGTTTGCCAAATATGGTGAACAGAGGTGGTCCTTCCTTTTCGAATGATTGTACGGCGCGCCGCTACGAAACACCAATCCAACTGACAGTAGCGGCTTCCTGCACGCCTTTCCGGCCCCCCCTGATCCGTATTTCTGCACTTATACGTGACCGCAAATCGCGCCAGCCAGCGGTCCCAACCAGATAGCTGTTATGGGATGTATATATACATAAACGTGCGCTTCCGAGTTTATTGTCCCGCCATCCCGTGACGACGCGTCCTACCCGCTCTACGTGCAAACTTTCGGCACCACATTAATCAGGGGAGGACGGAGGGGGGCTTGGAACGCGTGCCTCTAGGCGATATCTCGTTCACGGGAATTCTAATGAGACGTTAACGATGCTATGCTGTCACATGCAAACCTGCGATCGAAACATTCGATACGTTTCGTAATTGACTTGAGATTCGAATATTATCTCGTATAATGATTTATATCGCACACGGAATTCTCGAGTCGTGACACATGTTTACGACTTACTGATGACGAGAGTATAACTTATGACTTTTTCATAAAACAGTATACTTGAAAGTATATCAAGTATATATACTAAAAATAATATCAAACGATTTAGTCAGACTCAAGTCTTGTTATTACAATATAAATTTCATCCATTTCTAAAATGAAAAAAATCCTTATTGTTTAAACCTCACTTGATGATACATACATACATATTAACATAGACTATCTTAAAATACTTTCTTACACATATCAATTACAATAACTATGTATTTTGTTGGCGCGTGTATAATTAAATAACAATATTTATATCATTAGACCATGAAAGGACAATCAATTTGGCTTCTTCATTTTTGATGTCTTATTTTGTCAGACACATATTTTTCTAGAATTTATGAGGATTGAGGATGCTGATGTTGATGTTGGTGTTGATGTTGATGTTGCGGCTGCTGTTGTTGTAAAGCTAGGTCACCATTCGTTATCACATCGGCGCAAGCCATAAAAGCTGCATGAACATCAAGAGCATACTTCACTTGTGCTCGCACCGTCATGAGGAATTGTGGATAGGATAGCGCTGGTCCTTCCTGTGTACTCACTGTGTCGGTGCGAGTCGTTATAACTGCCATTGGTAGATACCGAATTGAACTGGAGTTCTGTGACAGACACTCCATGGAAGTCTTTAGATGTAGCTCAATTTGGTCACAAATGGAGTAAAATTCTTCCATGTTCTTGTTAAAACGATGATCCGGCTGTTCTATACCTTTTCCTACATCAACCAAACTGTTTTGATGTAACGTCTGTGCTGCAGTTTTAAGAGCTATGGCTAGTGACTCCCTCAGGGGAGCAACCAAAGATTTCACTTTGGAAATATTATCCAGTTTGTCCTGTGTCTGCTGTTGCTGCTGTTGTTGTTGCTGCTGCTGCTGTTGCTGTTGAGTTTGCTGTGCCTGCTGTTGATTCTGAGCCAATTGAGAATTCACCGGCTGTCCCATTTGTGCTACTCCCATCGTTCCCGGCTGTTGAATCGGCGGGATATTCATCTTGGTCCTGTCATATTTACAAAATCATTTTAATGATTACATGTTCAATATATGTAACTAATATATAACAAAAATGGAGACAAAATAATAGCAGTACGAGTTAACTGACATATAATTTTGTCAATTTTATTTATTAAAAAACACGTGCTCCTCATGCTGTCTTACCAATTTTTTTTAATTTGTTAATCGAATATCAAACGAAATTAGATTTATCGGACAACAGTTGCAAGTTCACAAGTATACACAAGGTATTCCAACTTAGGTTATTAGGTTAGGTTAGACGCGTGAGTTCACGGCGTACTCGAAACTGCGCGCATTCGGACGCTCGGTCGCGCCGCTGTGTATCGCGCCTTAGGCTCGCATCGTCCGGTGCGAAGCCTTATTGGCGGCTGCGACGACCAATCGGCGCGCGGCAGCGAGGGACCGAGTCGAATCACGCATGGCGTCCGGGGGGAACCGACGCCATCTAACGACTGGCATTCCTGCTCGCTCCCGCTGGTAAAGCCAGGGCCATCGTCGAAGAAGCGCGGAAGCTCCTCGTCGCTCTCGTCGGTTCTGTTGTTCGGCGGATCGTGTGCGCGTTTAACCCGTGCTCGCCTATCGTGCGCCTATCATCCGCCTTACGTCGGCTACGTCGTCGCGTTGTCCCGTTATGGCGCGTGCACGCTGTGTGAAATGATAGGCGTGGGACGGGGCTGATTTCAGTGCCGGCCAAAGCGTTTGAGCGAACGATCTAACCCGTGTGTGCGTTGGCAATACAACCAGCGGCGACGACTAATCTCCCGGAACACGGGGGACCCTGCATCGTGCACTGGCGGATTCCTGTTACACGGTCGCC
Organism: Pogonomyrmex barbatus; assembly: GCF_055798465.1. Lineage (NCBI taxonomy): Eukaryota > Metazoa > Arthropoda > Insecta > Hymenoptera > Formicidae > Pogonomyrmex > Pogonomyrmex barbatus. The sequence continues at coordinate 22,784,835 of NW_028297116.1, forward strand.
CCCACCCCGCTACGCGGTAGGATCGCAGGTAACGTAGCGAACGCCGAGTGCGAGCGCGATCGTACGATCACGAGCGCGCCGTCCCCAAACCGCCGCGGCGCCGCGCCGCGCCACACCGCGCCACACCGCGCCACACCGCGCCACACCGCGCTGCATCGCGCGCGCGTTCCGTCCCGCCAGCTGCGTCCCCGCGGCGAAAATTCGCCCGTGTTTATGTTTACTCCTTTAATTACCCCCTCTCTACCCTCCACCCGCCCCCCTCGTGTCCACTCGTCTCCGCTAGTCGCGCGTATCCCGCCTTTCACGATTTTCTCGTCACTTCGCCATGCGCTTCCTCATCCCCGCATTTCTCATTATCTACCTCTCTCTTTCTCTCGTTTGCTCCGTCTGCATTTTTTCCCTCTTACCCCGCGTTCCTCGGGTTATTAGCGGAAACAAACGTTTCCATTTTTTTTTTTATCGCCAGATTACGTCCGCGGTAACGCGCCTAGGTATCTACTCGGCCTGCTGTGGGAATGTACAGAGAGAAGTGTCCGTAATGTACTCTCGCTGTGATAATTTGTGTTATATAAACTTTGTATTATCATACAGACCTTTTTTTTTCTTGTTTCTTAATTGCTTCGATACGTTCATGAATAGCAATATGAGACTTACAGCATACTCAACGGAATAATCATCAAAGGCAAATTATCAATAATTGTAACCACAATGATTTTGTTATGCACAAGTTGATTGCACGTTTAAAAGGATTATAAATATACATTTCTGTACAATCAGCAGTACATCGTTGAAATACAATTCGACATAAATAAATTGCAGAAAATTATATATTTGGTTATAATTACTAGTTTTCGCCAATTTTATATGTAAGTAGGAAAAATTACTGCAAGCACATCTGTCTTAAATCAATGATGTCACAGGTACATTGCTGTAATCTATCAGCTACTCCATGCTTCCTATAAATGCCATGGCACAGAAGGTGGTACCGGGATCAGAGTCAGGATCGATGAAGCCGTTGACTGGCAGCGGACTAAGCTATGTCACGCTGCAACCACCCAGTCAACCGCTTAGTCTAGTGCAAGATCACAGACCCTCGGTATATCAGACCCCGCCATATATAGGAAGTAATATGGAGAAGGAACCGGAAGCTGAAAAATTGATTCCAAACGGCGTAGAGATCACGAAAACTGAAACTGAGCAAGACGTGCCTGCTGTTGTAAAGCAAAGTGAGTCCAACAGAAACAACAATCTCAGTCCTGAGACTCCTGCTCAAGAACAACCATGTGAGATGCAATCGGAACAGGTGCTAACATCCTTAATGGAGTTTCCATTGAATACTCGTAAGTAGCACATTATTTCTCATTCTCTTTCCCCTCTTTGTTTTGAAATTGAAAAGTTTTCATTTGAAATGTATAGGACCTAATGATATTACATGCACAAATCAATATTTTATATCAATAAATTATTGTTGCTTGTGGCTTGCATTATGTGCGATGTAAATAAAATTTGATATTACGTATAAAACAAATAATCATAAACTCATATTTCTCTATACTCTTATCTAGCGGTATGTACACCAACACAAAATAAAGTTGAAGAAAAGAAGATTCCTGTAAATAATGGATCAAAGGAATCGGATGGCAAAGCCGTTAACACTCCTGTACATATAAAACAATCTCCACATAAAACAGAAGATACACAAGCAAAGAACGAGATTCCAAAGCCGAAACCTACAAATCAGAGTACGAAAGTATCGAGCGATAACGCCACTGCAACATTAACTAGTACATATAAACCTGACGCAAAAGTCACTACCTCCCCGAAAACAACTAAACGAAAATCTAGAGAACTGAAAGATTTGAAAGCAGCATCTACTGTAGTTACTGACGGAGCAAGTAAACCTAAGAGAAACCGAGTTCAAACACAGCCCTATCAAAGTCCATTACCGGAGATTGCTTTATTGGTTAAAAATCTTAATAAGACTCCTGGTTCTAAAGCTACAGATGATAAACTCATTATGTTCTATAAGTAAGCATTTTATTCAATAAAAATTTTATCGTATTTTATATATATTTTAATATAAACAATTTAATATTTTATGAGTGCGAATTAATTATTGAATATTTATTATTAGAAACGAATTTTTGGCTGTGAGGAATGCAGAGGGAAGTTTTTATGTATGTCAAGCGATGCAAAATATTTACAAATCAAGCAGACGCATTCGTATACGTTGGTTATCACAAGATACAAATAATGGTGAATTTTATTCACCCGATTTCTATGATACCATAGGTATTATCACATATTTTCATTTATAGCATTATTTACGGTGATATATATCATATTTGTCATTTTTAATTTTAATTAATTTTCAGATTTCGATTGTATATTAACAAATCTGAACCTAAACAAAGTCGATAAGCAAAAATTCTGGTTAACCAGAATAGAATTACTACGCACAGAAAACATCTTGAAACGAGCTATCGATGTTGAATCTGGACTATCTGAGAAACCTCGAGTTACAGAAGAACATCCCGATGGATGTAAGTAATCATAACATTGTTTTTACGATACAATTTTATATCGAACGAGTAATATGTAAATCACAATGCGTATTTTATTTTTGCAGTGGATCTGTCGCTCTATAAAGATGAGTCGCAGCTGAAGAGAAGAAAAGGCTTGCAAAACGAAAAACCGAATCGTAAAAAGTCTAAGCGAGTCGCGAGTTCTACGGATGACGACGGCGACGAGGAAGAATCGGATCGCAATCGGAAAACATCCAAAACGAATCGCGCCAAGAAACGATCGGTCAAAGCATTGGCGATTGCTAAATCTGTCGCGAAGGGTAGCAGCAGGGCAGAGAGAGCACTAAACAGAAGCACAAAATCTGGCAATAGTTTAGGCAATGATCTTGCTACTACTGCTGGTACAACTACCGCTGCAGCTACTGTTACCGTCACGACTAACGCTACAGCTGTTGCTGGTGCTGCTGCAGTAGTCGCTACTTCTACCACTGCTAGTGCTCCTGCAACCGCTGTTACTACTACGACTACAACAATCACTGTCAATCCCGCTATCAACGTTCCCACTGTGGCGGATACCAAAAATAATGTAGAAATGAAAAAATTGGATTTAAAAAAAAACGGCAAGCAGCAAAGTAATAACGGCACCAGGGGAGTTCCAAGAACAAAACTCGGAGGTATGAAATGCGTATTATGCATTAAAATAAATTATCTAAAATAAATTATCTCAAAAATAAATTATTTCTTTAAATATATTTCTTTGAGCAGAAAATAATTTAAAAATTTGAAATTAATTTTTAAAGGTTCTGCTCAAGCCACACAGCAATCGAGTAAAACGGCAGGACGTCCAAAGCGTGTAGCCGCTACCACTGGCGTCGTTTCGACTGAAGAAGCACCTTCTCCAAGGAAGAAACCACGCGGTCGGGCATAAAACTAACTTAACGTTGCTTTTTTTACGCTACAGTTACAGCCGAGTCTGTATCGTAGGCAATATGTACGTGTGGTACACCCCACTTGAAATTGCAATCAATTTGTTATGTAATATATGTATGGATCTCAAGATTTTTAAATGTATCATGTCCTGCGATAATATTATAGTCCAATGATACGGGATCAACGACTTGTATCTCTGATTCGTCAAGTCGCATTTGAAAAAAAAAAAAGTAAAAAATAAAGATAAGGAAAAAGAGACTCAGAGATTTATGTGTGAGCGATATTGTGATATCATACAAAATTTGTACATATCGTCTACGTCTCAGACTCCTTCAGGAGGAAGAAAGTCACGAAATGTGCGGGAACGGTACCTTGAGTTGAGTAATAACTAATCTACAGGGTGTCACATACTAATGCACTCTTGCAATAGTCTATTTTTGATGTTGTGAGTGAACCGTACGTGATTCAGTTAATTTTAATGTACACTTTCCATTGGATATGATATATATATTATGTACAAATATACATGTCTGGAAGAGGTAGGAGTTATATGTAAAACAGAGAGAAAGAGAGAGAGAGATTGAGAGAGTAAGAGAGAAAGAAATATGAAAAAATAGCGTCAACAAAGAAAATGAGAATCCCGAAGTATTACCGATTCTCCTGAACTAATTCACGGTCGATCGATCGGTAAAGGCTTTCGAAGTACAATACATTACTGTACATTATGCTGAATCCTTGCTGTTAAAAAAATAGCACATAAAAATGGTCCAGCGCCTATATAAAAACAGGCAGAGTAAAGAAGTGCCCTGAATTGTCTCCTTGTCAAGCCAAGGATTCGCGAAAGACTCGCGAATGGAAAGTAGCACGTTGCTTAGTTTGTTTTTTCAATTTGCACTTGCGACGACCCGTTATTGTAAAATCGCAGGGTCTGTAATTGAACAGAGATTGAGAGATTGAGAGAGAGAGAAAGAGAAAACGAGAGCGAGAGAGTGCCACATTATTATGATTTTAATTACATAGATGTAATTTTAAGAAGATACAACAACTTATTTAGAACGATAAGTTTTAAATTTTAATTGTATAAATCTTGATTTATATACATGTTAATTTTAATCTTTTTTTTTCGAGTTATACAATGACGAAGTGTATATTTAATATCATACGATTATGATTTATATATTTCGCCAAATTTATATATAAATTCATAAATATTTTAACGTAGCGCATATTTTATATCCTGTATGTTCGTTGACAAGAACGCAAGCTTGTATCAATGTATTTTCTTTTCGTAAAGAAACCGTTAGAATGTGTATCGTTTGATTGTGTAATGTGTAATGAGACATATATGTTTCTCTTTTTATACACTATGACAGTAGAGGTACGAGAATCTTGCGAAACAGATAGATTATTTCTAACGTTCCGAATGATCGGCAGCTTTGAGCATTAACGAAGATGTGCTCGTTCATCGTCGACCGCGACCTTTTTTTTTTTGACTAGGATCCCATGTCAGGATATGTGTAAACGTATTTTATACATCGGCTGTTGAGAAATCGTCTCTTGCTTGATTTTGCCCGAACACGTGTACATAAGGCGATTAGATAATCAAAATTGTGCATACGAGTGTTACCGTCGAGGGGGGTCTCCTTCGTGGCGTTTCAGAAGTGAAATTAGGGCGTTCACATCGCAATTCGCTTAGCACGTATCACGCGACACCCGCTTTTTTCATTTAGCCTATTACGCAGTTTTTCTCGATAATTGTTTCTCGATCATGGGCGTTAATATGTTGAACGTTGAATGCAAACACACGCGCGATTCCGCGATGCCGTTTAAGAAAGGAAAAGAACAGGCATATCGACCTCTGCTCGAAAAAAAAAAAAAAAAAGATAAAACGAAGATAGAATACAATATAATTATAAATAAATGGTTAAGGTGGAATTTTTAATTCTTCGAGATGGGACACGCATACACGAATAAGATATCACTCCTGTCATATATTTGGTCCATTGCACATTGTATTTGAGAAATATACGCATACAAGACATACTGTATAAATTTAGTCAAGAATTCTAGTAACAATACGTACACGACAAACATATACACACGTACACACACAAAACTGTTTGCTCATCTTATTATTGCTCGATTTCGCTTTAGAAACGCTTTACGCGTTTTTCTTTTCCCCCCCCCTCCCCCCCCAAAAAAAGAAAAGATAGGAGAGTACAAGCGCGATCGTCAACAAAAAAAAATGTGCAATCAGTAAATGCAATTATCCAGAACCGTCGACATGAAGATGATAATTCTTCATTCGACACGCAGCTTCTAGATATCGTTCTTTATCATCCCGACCCTCGTTAAGTGCGACTAAAATACGTTTAATGAAATGTAATTCAACGTTGCGCGAGAAATTTATTCCTTCCCCTTCTCCCCCCCCCCCAAACTCCTCCGATTCGAAAAGAGATTTCCTCGCCTGTGTTGGATCCTCTTCGTTCTTACACGTATTCGACTTTCATCTTGAGCTCGTGCTCCGATAGCTCCTGACGGGAGACATCGTCGACGCTCGCATCTGAAATGAGAAGATGAAACAACCGCCGAGTTGGAAGCTGAGTGAAATCCCGCAAGATGCGATCTATGGGCTATGGGAGACGTTTTCGACTCGCGTAACGATTAAGTGTCTTAACGTTAGCTCTTATTAGATATATATATATATATATATAAGTGCTTCGGATGCTGGTTTGCTAAAGTAATCAAATAAACTAACTGTACGATGTATATATCCGTTGACATATATCGCTCGTGGTATATGCATACATAGGAGTACTCTAAGTGATCATATCTTTCTCGCACACCGCGTCTCTTTACGTTCTCGACTTTTACTTCCTCTCTTGTGGCGGTAAATCTCTCCCGGAGTACCCCCTCCCTCCCTCCCCCCCCGCGGTGTACATATTTCTGATCGGACGTTCGCGAGAGCGGATCGGTTTTGCACGGTTCTCTTCATCATTCTGGATCCCTTTTTTTTCCTCCCTGCTCTCGATCACGGTAGATAAATAAAAATTTTCGAAACAAATTACGAACAATTCTCGTTCCCTTTTGTTCGACCGCTTAATTTTAGCCTGGGCGATCTTGCGGTTTTACGTGCGCGTCTCGTTAATGAGTTAAGGGATTGTGCATTATTAAGAACCCTGTCACGCGCGCGAATTCGAAGGTGAACATCCCGCAACTATCATCCTTAAATTACTTCCGAAATTTGATTTGTAAATTTTATTTCAGATTTACATGTAAGATAGAATCGAATTGATCGTACGAATTTTTCAATTACGATAGAAAAATGTGCAGCACACAACCGTTTACGCGACGCATGGCAGGATTAATAATAACTCTTGACGTGTCGAAAAAAAGAAGAGATAATGTTTGAACACCGTTAAAAATGTGGGAACGATATGATGATCGAATTGAATAACTTTCTGTGCGTCGTTATGTGCTTGTACCCAGTTTCGCCGAATGAGCGCGATTTGCGCATTCTCTCACGCTATCTTAAGTAACAAGAATTTTTATATACCTGTAGAAAAGAAATGCCCTCCCTCCTTCACCTCGGGGAGGCGTCTCTTCCTTTGATTTCGATGAAAGTTGATTTTGGTCTCGTAGAATAACCATAAGAATAAGATAAGCATTTTACGAACGAATAGAGGGTGAGATATGTATTACTTCACGCAGTTCACGCTCTCTCGATGGCAAAGCGAAAAAAAAATTAACGCAGACACACACAAAAGTGTTTTGTACAAAGGTCCTTTGGTTATGTATGTATAATAAAGTGACGTCCAGAAATATATTTGCGGAGGATTGTCTTTTTCGATGCGCGCGGCAAGACGAATACGATCCACTTATTCCTTAATCGACTTGAAAATACTCGCTTTTCTGCAAGAATCACATTATTCACAGAGATAATCTTCAGATCGGATAAATGTTAGATTTATTTTTTAGATCGATCGTGGACGAGCAAGTCTTTAATCGATCCTAATAATGTTTACGGGACGCGTTACACCACGCGCAAACAACTCGGTAAATAAATACGACTGACGTAGTATAAAAACGTGTTTTAATAAATATCAATAAAAAAAAGTTACAGAAAATATCTACAGAGATTACAAATACCAATATATAAAATTACATGTCCCGCAACATGATTATCTAGGACCCTTACATTTGTCAATATGTCTAGTCTTAACATTAATCTTAATTATAATGTCGATCGCTACCGCTAAAGGTAATCATAATACTCTTCATTGTGACACCCGATTCAGAGAATATTGTCAATTTTTTTTTTTTATAGTTCCGTTTACGCGCGCATTTTCTAACACGCATTAATAGTAAATAGTATGCCATTCAACAATCAAAATTTCTGCGAGTTAAAACGACGAGACTGAAAAAATACAGACTGCCTATTATGAGATAACTCTTGCTCGTGCGACGAGTACAAAGAATAGGAGATTTGCTAAAGGGGACCAATATTCACAAGTATGAAACGAGTTCTAGATTACAAGGCACTAGTAAGAACTCAATAGTCACTCTTTCTAAATATCCACTGTACCCTGCGGATAAGCAAAGAGCTTTTATTTGTCGTAATATAGGACTAGCAAGATATACAGGGTGTACCACCGCTAAGGCATTACTCTTCCATAGACAGATAGTAAGAATGTTGCTTCATCTTTTTTAATTATACAATCTTTAAATTTTTAACATTTATATATTTTTTCGAATCAACTTTGAAGTAAAAGTTTTATCAATTTTATCTATTCGTGAGCGCGAAATTATCTATTAACCCATCTCCTTTTTTAAAGCTTAAATTACTCCTTTATAATTATTTTTTTTTTTTTTATTAATATCCCGAATTTTTAGAGAAAAATTCACTTTAAATGATCGAGAAATCCATTATTGAAATATGAATCGATAGAAGTGAAACGCCCTGTATATGAGAGATTCAAGCATTTATTTACCGAAATTGTGCGTTTGCTCGAATGTACGGGTATACAAGCACCATCAAAATCGCGTTCGTTTAGGAATACTACGTTTGGTAAAAAAAATTATTACATAACCCTCCGGTTATACAGGAACATTCGTAGCAGAGTCTTCGTGTTTCGAACGCTTCGCTTTCTCCGTTACGACTTTAGATTTTTACTCTTAATCGTAACGCTTGTATACTGAAAAAATTCTCTTTGGGATATTTTTCTATGTACAACGATGAATAGTTTTATCGCGCTCGAGAAAGAGCGATTGCATTCTTCTTCTTTCCGCCCAAAAATGTAATTTTGTCCTATAGCATACAACAGTCTATGTATGATTTTTCAATTCCGAAGAATATGATCGCAAATGTAGTATACATATTTTGTTATTAAACTGCAATTCTAATCAGGTGATGTTTCGTCTTTTTCATAATGACATGTTCATAAGCCTGAGATTCATAGTAACTATGTCTCTGCTTAAAACGACCTGCACAAATTAATTTATATTAAACATATGTCTTTCATAAATCCTTTTTTTAAAAAAAGTGCAGTTAGTAAACGGAGAGATTGTGTCTTGCCTATTCTCAATTAACTTAAAAATTTATAAAAAAGATGACATGCAAAAATACTACATTTTTTAATAACCGAGGAAAACTCGGTTGCTTAAGTGAATAAAAATACATGAATTATTCATCATCGTCAATCGTTACAAATAGATAAATAATCGAACGAACGTAGTAACAGTTCGCCTTGTTCACGAAGACAAAGGAAATTCTATGAATAATTCAAAATACAAAAATGATTTCCTAAAATAATCAATACAGCATGTATATACGAGAGCCCAAAAACAAAACACACCAGATCGAGCTCTCGCGATACAATTTGAAAAAAGCATCATTCACGACGTGAAACGCTAAGTCGTTTTCCTGACGTCAAAATAATAGTAACATAGATACAAATTACACATCGAGAAATCCCTTCTAAAATTCAATTTCATTGATATTGTAAAGATTTCTAAAGCGAAAAGATTGGAGACTTCGAATTACGACTGCTAATTAAACCAAAGCCTCGTTGTGATAATGATGATAGTGATGATGTATGTGCTCGTGGACGTGTCTTCGGCTAGACGTGGCTGCCACTGCGTTCTGCGAAAATTCACGTTCGAGCCAACGCACAACCTGCGCCATGGCTCGAGCCTGATCCTGCTCCCGCGTGGCGTGTTTCAACTGATGCTTCTTGCTCGCTCTACCGCACTGTTGCATATGAGCGAATTGCGCATCGTTGCGCTGTATGTTGCTATGATTGTTGGTGATCGTTTGATGATTGACCGTTTGCTGATTGTTGTTAGGCACGAGATTAACAATATTGCGATGAGTGTTGTTGCTGCTAGTGGTATGTTGTGGCGTGTCGTTGTAGACCGTTGTCGGTGCGAGTACGTTACGATTAAACAACTGCGAATACGACGTATAGTTCGGAGAGGAATGCGTCACGTTGTTGCTGTTGGTTGTATGTTGCGCGGTCTCGTTGTAGACCGTCGTCGATGCGAGCACGTTACGATTCAGCAACTGCGAATATGTCCTCGGCGTTGCGTGCCGCGTTTTCCTCAGATTTGCCGATCGCGACTTGGCCGGCGTTTTAGGAAACGACACGGAATGATGAGTGCTCTCCCGAATTGGTTTGTGATAATTCGTCGCTGTTTGACGAGGCTCCAGAGATGTGTGACAGTCCTGATTATTATGATTCGTGGTTTCTAAGTGGGGACTGTGAGATGGAATGCGCGGTTGATCATTTTGGTGGCGTTTCCTGCAGGCGGAAAAATAGATCTCTAAATCTTTAATCAAGACAGGATATTGCTTTAAATATCTTAATTTAATTAAATAATATTTAAGAAGGTATTCAAAGATCATCGATGAAAAAAGAATTTTAATTATCCACTATGCATTATATAAATAAAAATACACGAAATATTTAATATGCACTATTTTTGCAAAATTAATCGCTGCAATTGATTCACCTTGATGTGTGAAAACTGAGATTATTTTTTTCCATGTTAGCCTGAATAATCTCCAGTAATTGTTGTCTTTGTAGAGCGCCGCTGCGTTTCCTCTGATTCGCCGTAAGAAGCGGCGTTAATGGCGAGAACGTGGGGGAAGTGTCACTATCATCACTCACATCACCCTCCGAGCTGTTTGAATAGGGAGATGGTAAATGGGGCACCGGACCGACTCTTCTACGCAGCTCCTCCTGCTGTACTCGATTCGTTCGGGCGTTCTCATCGTCATTCTCGCTGTGAGTCTCCACTTCTTTTCGCTCAGTCTGCAATTGAAATGGCAAATAATAAAACAAATGTAAGCGCGATGTCAAAAATATCACGTCAATTCAAACGTATTCCTACTAAACAAAGCGCATAATTTATGAAGATACGCAAATACGTAAATGTTTTATCATTTATACTTTATATTTTATACTAAAGAAAATTTTGCCTTATCTAATTAACAATCGATTCAATCTGTCAAAAGATAATATCTATAAAATATCTACAATTATATTTTTAATTTAAAAATATAATCGTTAAAACTTTAAGTTATAAATTCTAGTATAATAAATTCTAGTATAATAAAGATTCGATGGATAGATTATATTATATTAATTATATATCAACAACCAAAATCTCGCGAGAGGAAACTTCGCAAAGAGCATTCCCCTTTTTACTTCTTCATTTTTCTTTGGCATCCCGACGCGCGTATCGCGAGCGCATGGCTTGGATGTCGGCACGGCCGGCCACGGCGGCCGCCACTGCCGCCGCCGTCGCTGCCGACGTATATACGCAACGTAGTTCACACGAGGAATGTAGGTCTCACCTGACAACGATACCGCGTTGCTCTTCTCCTTCTAGGAACTCTGCTCGCACCATTCCGAGCGGTAGTGGTAGCGGCAGCGGCAGCGGCTGCGGTGGCGGCGGTTGTCGTCGCCGCGTGGCTGCACGAGGCGGCGTGCTTCAAATGGCAGCAGGACGACGAGTTGTGCTGGTGACCGCCGGGCGACGTCGTAGCCTGCGGCGTCTGCGTGGCATTTAGGCAGGTGCCGGCGGCATTGCGCGGCGCCTGGCTGCTGCTGCTGCTGGCCCGCTGATCCGGCGACACCGTCAGTTTCACTTTAATCGTCTTGCTGCCGCACGGCGGTACTTGGATAGAGGCGCCTAACGTGTCGTAGATGGTGGTCACCAGACCGGCTATGTCGTCCTTGGTGATCTTCCCATGTCCGTCAAAGTCGTACAGAGTGAAGGAGAACTCTTGCCGCCGCCGGTCGCCCTCCGCGACCGACACGTCGCACTCGAATTCCTGCAACGAGAACAGGATCGTTTGAATAAAAAAAAAAAAAAAAAAAAAAACTCGAGTACACGACTCTAATAAATACGAGTAACACATATTGAGTCGTGTCGAAAAGGAAATCTTGATAACAAGCGAATATTTTATGCGCTTAAAAGATATTATACATTTCTCTTTCGTTTAATATCACGAAATCGGAATTTCAAAGGAAAAAATGCCAGATGAAACAATTGCTGCAGAAATATTTACACCGCGAATTAAAAAATATAATATAATAAATGTAATATTAACTGCTGAATATAAATTGCTGAATAGTACTTGCAAAAGTTGACAGAAAGCAAATTACAAATTTTGATGGAAAGTTCATTTGAACGTTCATTTGATCAACGTGCGCGACGCCGTGTTCGCTAGCAAAAGTAGCTTTCCTACCTAAGATAAGTACATAAATCAAAATATTTCACCTCAAAACTAAGCTGTTTCGTTGTACCGCAAGTAGGCTGTTCATCATTACCGGTAGGTCCTGCAGGCACGCTCGAGCCATCAGTCGCGACCTGCGGCGACTCCGCGGGGGAAATTAAAATCGGCCGCGACTCCGTCGTCGTCGGTGGTGGCGAGACGTTGCAGGTCGCTGGGACGCCCGTCAGCAACTCTTCGGAATCGCTACCTTCCGTATTGGTCCCTACGACTGAACAGATAACAAGGAAGTTTCGTTATTCGAAGAGACTACCAAACAAGACTTTTGATTTATGCGATCTTTCTTCGAAAGGGAAAGAGAGATGAGATTAGATTGCTTACGTTTGTGTTTTTCTATTATTTCGTAAGGGCGCATTATGTATTTCTCGTTTTATTATATGTCGACGCGCAAACGCGCGATTGCTGGGCGCGGCGCGAGCCGGGAACGCGATCGGAAAGCCGCTCTCCGGTCGCTCGCTCGCTTTCCCGTCGCGCACGATCGCGATTTCTGCCCTCGAGCGAGAGAGGCAGACGAGCGAATAAAAGGCGGCATTTTAACACACGCCGCGCGCGGCATCCGCGACCGGTGGCGTGTTTGGTGTACAGGCGGTATTTTTATGCTTCCCCGCGCCGACGGCGCGTCCCGCCGGGGAGAAAACCTTTCGGCGACTGGTATAACCGGGGAAGCAGCTGGAATTCTCTAAGCAGAACCGTCGAATCTCGGTTCTCTCATAATATCTCGGAGATCTCGGCATTCGCAAAAAAAAAAAAAAAAAAAAAAACGATTTCCACGTTTACGTGTCATCGAAACTGGTGAAACAATCATTATTCTAAACTTTCCACGATCATCGTTTTCTTTTTTCTCTTTTTCTTCTTGAAAATGTCACGTGAGAAAACCTATATTTTTACTTGCTTTTCCACGAAGACTCGATTTTTCTCTTTTCAAGCGAATCTATTATTTTTCAAGGACTGCTGTTACAGAGAAAATTCGTGTCTTTCAATTCTTGACAATATCGCGCCGCGAGCGATCATCGCGCGATGTTTAAAAAAAAAAAAAAAAAAAAAAAAAAACGCACGGAAAGAGAAGAACAGAAAATGTCGAAAACCATTCGTTTTCTAAATTCGCGTACTCCCCCTTTGAATGGCATCTCTCGGCTTTTACGTTCTGAATCGCAGGCTTCGGTTTTATCGTCAACCATTGTGTAATGGGCCGTAAACGCGTCCTACCTAACGGGCACAGAGCGCGGATGTGCGATAGACGCGGCTGTTAAACTCGGACTCAACAGCGGCAGAGAGACACGTACATGTGGTCTCGTGCGTACATACGCATGACTCGTGTGCGTAAGAGGTGTGCACAAATCTACCTCCGACATTTGATACCCGGGACTACCACGCGCGAAAACTGACGAAACATCCGCGGTACATTGTTCTCGGAAGTTGCAACTTGACACGTAATCGTTAGTTAATCTTTCCGAATTGAAAAATATACACGTGCAATATGCAAATGCACATGCACAAATATACAACGCAGCATGGATGTGTTAATTCACTACTTTTCCAACTCTTTAATTTCTAATATCACCATTATTTACATCTTATTCTTAACAATTGGACTTGCACATATTTTCTCTCTTTAACAACTTATTCTAATATATTCACATTGAGTGAATAATTTTAATAACTATTTCGACACGCAATTGTTATCTATTTAAATGATGAACGATATTGAGACTCGTAGGCGTATTTCGAAAATTTTTTCAGATTCACGATATGATGAGCAAATAAAAAATATAATAAAAATATAATTATTAAAATATATTAAAAGATAGATATTGCCAAGTAAAATTTCGTAAAACACTTGATGTCTTCACATTTTTTCGCATATGTTGTTAGAGTCAGTCGAGAAAGTTAATAATTATATAAAGTATGTATTAACAATGATTTTGCAGTTTTGAGGAGACTCGTCAAACTCGTGTCGAGAAATCGGAAAGACGTAAGAACTTGGAGCAATTTTGTTTTGTCGCTAAATGCACGCACCGCAATTTCCGCGCTATCTTCAACGACGCGTTACGAGACAAGCATGTAGACTATAGATAGGCCGAAAGCCAAGAAAAGTGTAAGTATGACGTAAGACCACGTGGTATCCACCTCGATAATATCTTGGCATTATCCAGCACTGACGACGGTCATTCTTTTGCGACGAGACGATTGATTGTAAGAATACAGACGCCACCGCTGTGCTCGTCTGCATTCTTTTTTTCTTCGAAATCTCCTTTACTACCCTCCGCCACTTTTTAACCAGGTCTCTCAGGTATCCGAATGCCATAATTCGATCTGGATGAAACTTACTTAAAATTTCCACGAAAAACATACCATCTTTATAACATCATCTTCTGAAAAGAATTTTAATGATTTTTCCAACGGATGGAATTTTAATGATTTTTCAAACGGAAGAAATTATATCGCGTTTAAAATGAAATAATTAATTTTCAAAATCTTTTTTTTACATTTCTAAAACCTGTTTTCTAAGAATGCACTTGATAAGAAAATGTTAGAAAAGCAAATAAACGAGTTTTCCTCGGATTATCTCGCCAGACTTCAAAAAATATCGAGTATAATCTTAAAATTTATAGGAAACCACCTTTTGTGAAAAGATAAGTAAATTAAAATAACCGGCATTTTAATATCTAAATTAAATGTGGGTCCAAGAATTTTTATATTTTCTGCAAATCTGTTATATATAAAATTCTTTAATTCTACTTTTGGCGTTGACAAAGTTGATAAAAATAAAACAAAGTTGATAAATAATGTATTACGATATGTCACGTTGATTATTACGTTCAGAAAAAGATTAAATTTAATTAAATAAGGATACACAATTAATTCATCTTCATATGAGACATTTACTTTTTGACTAAATAAATAAATAAAATAAAAAAGACATGAACACGTAAAGACATGAAGACTGTAAATTGTTTACAATAGCTCGTTAAAGATTTATTAAAAATTCGTTCAAAAACTATTATTAATCGACACCAGCAGGGAATTTAAATGAGCGTGTCGAACATTCTTTTCCCTTTTCATGGTCGATCCGAACGGAGCACGAGTCTCAATATCGCGCGTGTTTTGAAAGGAAGGCGAGATCATTACCAGAAAAGGGTCTGTAGCCAGCGAGGAACCTTGCTCGCCACCACTTTACCAATCCGGTAGCCATGGAACCTTCATGCGTGCGTGCATGCGTGCGTGCGTGCATGCGTGCGTGCGTGCGTGCGTGCGTGCGTGCGTGCGTGCGTGCGTGCGTGCGTGCGTGCGTGCGTGCGTGCGTGCGTGCGTGCGTACGTGCGTGCGTCGTGCGTGCGTGCGTGATGGGTGCGTGAGTGAGTGCGGGCGATCGTCGTGATCCCTCTACACTTTACTCCCCGCTCTCGGGCCGGCGGCACACTTTGTTCTTCCTTCGTAACTACCGACACGCCGTCCTGGATGCATGCGAGTTATCCGTATTGCTCTCCCCCAGGTACTTCCGGTTAGGCGTAGCTCCTCGTGACAACAATCCGCCCCGCACCCCGTGCACCTCATCGATCTGTCATCCGGTGGTGATCCGGAAACCATACGAGGGGCACGAATACACACTCCAGGGTCGCCCTTATGTACGCACCATTGAAATTCCGAGCGAGTACATAGGACCGTTGCTGCCGTCGTCGTCGTCGTCGTCGTCGTCGTCGTCGTCGTCGTCGTCGCCGTCGTCGTCGTCGTCGCCGTCGTCGTCGTCGTCGTCGTCGTCGTCGTCGTCGTCGTCGTCGTCGTCGTCGTCGTCGCCGTCGTCGTCGTCGTCGCCGTCGTCGCCGTCGTCGTCGTCACCGACGCCGACGCCGACGCACACTGTACACACGTGCTCGTGACGGACTCCACCAAACAAATCTGACAGATAAATGTACATGCGAGCGAGCCAACGAACGAACGAACGAACGAACGAACGAACGAACGAACGTATGAACGTGACAATCTCACATCACTCGCTCGAAAACGTCGCGCGACACTGCCGGAAGGATCGTGCGTTTTTGTCACTCGCGCATCGAGGTGAAACGAAGCGCGAAGTACGGAAATCCTCCTCCTCCACCACCACCACCACCACCGCCTCTCCTCCTCTTTCTTCTCTCGCAGCTACAAACTTAGCCGTCTCGCGGTTCGGACACGACTACGGGCGCTCGTCCTCGCCTAAAAGCACGTTCTCCGTGATTCCCCTACCTACCCGCGCGCCATACCACCACTACCACTGTCATTGTCGGCACGGCACCATCGCGTCGCAGCAGCCACCACCATACCAGCCGATTAGGCAAGCGGGCAAGCAAGCGGGCAAGCAAGCGGGCAAGCAAGCGGGCAAGCAAGCGGGCAAGCAAGCGGGCAAGCAAGCGGGCAAGCAAGCGGGCAAGCAAGCGGGCAAGCAAGCGGGCAAGCAAGCGGGCAAGCAAGCGGGCAAGCAAGCGGGCAAGCAAACGGGCAAGCAAGCGGGCAAGCAAGCGGGCAAGCAAGCGGGCAAGCAAGCGGGCAAGCGAGCAGGCAGACAGGCAAGCCTGTATTCCTCGGCTCGTCGTCGTCCAGTGCCGAGCCGAGGATACACGGACCCTGAAGATAGGAGGCGCGGCACGGCTCTTCAACCTCTACCTACCTACTCTCCTCTTCTCTTCTCTTCTCTTATTTTCTCTTTCTCCTTTGCATACCCGTTCATCGAAGATCCCAGCACCGCAGAGTCTTTCTACGGGGAGAGAATCTCGGTATGAAGCCCCGTTTACACGACCCAGAACTGTAACAGTACTCTGGCCATACGTAATTACGGAGATACACACGTCATATGGAATGTATTTTTCAAACTTGTATGCCTTATATAAAAATACAAGAGTAATTTCTTTATTTTCATACCGAGAATAATCAAGTAAATATGTGTAATGAATTAGAATTTTCATTCGACAGGATATTCGTAATTTTTAAAATTTTTATTTATATATTATAAAAGATTTTTCTCTAAAAAAATAATATAATATTCACTTAGAAGTATAACGTAATTCGATTACAGATAGCGCGAGACGGCCTTAACGATGAGGAAGGATTAACTTCACGCGGTTACTCCGAGTTTTGGTGCCGACAAGAGCCGACGCCGACGTCTGGCGTCGTCAGTCTCGAAGATTAACGCAAATTTCGTCACAATCGCTGAGTGACAACGGCTTTCCCCGTTATCTTCCGGTGTTCCGAACCAAAGTTGCCGAAAGCCGAAAGCCTCGCTCGTCAAACTCGTTGATTTATTGCGCTCGATGTCGCATTTTCAAGAGACATGCCGCAGCAAGTCGATCTTTGACTATCTCTGTGAATTAAAAATTTTAGTCACTATATATGAATTACGTTATCATAATTTCTCATTGACATAATTATCACTAATTGAAGTTATTACATCAAATTTATTAATCCTAATTGGAAACAGAGTTCTCTTTCCCTGGATCCACAAATCAAATTTTTTTTATATAAATATCTTGTAAAATATTAAAGAAATATTCTTTTTAAGTGATTCTTTCATTTGTTAATTTACAATGTCGTACAATACTTGATAATTTTTTCACCAACTACAGTGGCGAAAAATAAAATGAGAAATAAATTGGATATATTTTCCGATATAAAATATGATACTATTTACTACTCGGGATCGAAAATTGATCAGAATTATAATAAAAAAAAAATCACACGTTATAGTATAATAACCCAAATTTAACTCTAGTAGTCAAGGATCGGTATAATTTGTTATTTTTCTTTCTACCCTTCGCATATATTTGCGTAATAAATAAGCATCATCCCCTCGCCTCTCCTCCCCCCACTCCTCCCAAGTGTGTAACATTACGCGTAAAGAAACTTAATCTCGCGATTGTTATTAAAAAAAGGAAGAAGGAAATCCTGAACTTCCGGTTCATTTCTATTGAAGGAATCGATACCCTCGTCATTGAGATCACTTCGATGTTTACGTCGACGACACGCACGTCATCGTTCACAAACGCGCGGTTGTGTTGTTTCGACGCTTCAATGAATCACGAGTCAAACGGAGAGAGATGAAAGACGACGATGGAAGGAGAGAGAAAGAACGACGAATTGGGGCGGTGAGTGGGTGGGTGGGGAGAAGGGAACAAAGGGTGACAAGCAAATTAGAGAAACGCGCTCCGATTTTGCATTCTTCTTTTCGTCGAGAGAGAGACGCTCTTTATTTACATCGCTTCACCGAGGCCATGCTCGTCCGAGTGGTGCTGCGCAGCACCACTCGGTATAAAGTTCGTCCGTGTCAAATCGGAGATACTCTTTTTGGAGACTGTACCCGCACGCTATTATCTCCTAGCGGTGTTTCAGAAGAAACATAGGCGTCGCCGCACCAAAGGAGTTTTCTCGGAGCTTAGCGTTTCGGACGTATTCCTTTCTATACACGTGATTACCGTCCACATCCCTCGTCTATCTTTCTCCATCCATCGTCCTAACCATTGCCGTGCGCTACTGTTGGCAGCACGCTCGATCGAAATAAAAAAAGAGAAGAGAAACAATTAACTTGGACAAAAACACGACAAGCTCCCTTTGTATACGGCATCCCGCGCTCCGATCGCGTAAGCGCGAAATTAAATATTATACGTCGCGAGATACATATATACCTACCGACACCTCTATGCTTTTACATAGCCCCTCGTCAATCCCTTCTCACGTTTTCTATGGCGTTTAATGTGATTTCAAAAAACAAAACAAACGAATCTTTAACAAAGCAAAGTATCACGTGTCTCGCGTTTACTTGTTTTACTTGTTTTCAAATATTCCTGTTCTTTTTTTTATTACATTTTTTGTGAAGGAAATTAATTTCGTTGACAAATAAGCAACATGATTACGCGTGATTACAAGTGTACAACTTAAACTTTGAATTTAAAAAAAACCTATATTATTAACTTCGATATTAAGTAAAACTTAAAAATTTTTCCATTTCAGAAATTTTTTTCTTGTGTATTTCTAGATGTAATTTTCTACATTAAAATTCATTGTTTCATTCATTTAATCTCGGCTTAATCTCTATTCAAATGTATTATTATTCTCTTGCTCTTTTACGTTAAAAACCGTGAAATTTGCGACGTATCGAGAGGAATACCCGCAGAGTTGTCGTGTTTGAAAATGGTTTGTACAGACCCGACCGGCGTAATGGCGAGATCGAATAACGACAGAATCCCTGTTGCGGATGCAGCGTGGCATCTCTCTGAGAAAGAGACAGAGATCGACCGAGAGAGAAAGACTCGAGTAAACACGGCGCATTTCCGCCGTTCGGAATTTTCTATTTCGTAGAGTAAGAGCCCCCGGACGTCGGCGCCACTGGACGGCCGGCCGGCCGGTCGGTCGGTCGGTCGGTCGGCTCGAAGCATCCCCCTCGCACTCTCTATACAGAAAGGCTCTCTCTACCCGCTATGCTACGGCGTGCTGCGCTGCGCCGCACCGCGCCGCGTTGCGGTACGGTTTGCCGTGCCATCCTCAGCCGCGTAGCGTGGCTAGTTGTTTCTTTTCTTTATTCCTTTGTCGGAAAGTCGGCGGCAAGTCTCGTTTTTAAGAGGCGGCAGAGAGGGTCGGGTGAAGGGAGAGAGCGGCATGCGGTGCGACGAGGGGAGGACAGAGGCAAAAGGGAAACGGCGGCCAGCGAGCGAGGGTTGCGAGGGGGATGGGAGGGAGCGGGATGGCGGCTCGGTACAGCCCGGGGGAGGGGAGGGGAGGTGCCGCGCGACTCGCGCTGTTCGCTGGTAAGAGGAAATAAAACGCGCGGTTCAAAAACGCGGATACAGACTAACCTCGAAATAACGCCGGCAACGCGCACGAGACTCTCTCCTTTTCTCTCCCTTCCCCCATTCCCTCCCTCTCTTTTTCCCTTTCTGTTCCGCGGGTGTTGAATCCGAGTCATCTATTAATAATAAACTATTTCCAGATGCGTCCTGTGTGCCACCGTCAAGAACTCAATCGCCTCTCTCTCTCTCTCTCTCTATCTCTGTAACTTCGGTCGAGCGCTTTGATCTCCTCCAGTGATCACCTGACGTGCGTCAGTTAGATCACAGAGAAAAATCGGGATCCATTGTAATTTGAGCGCGCACGATTTCGTATCAATCATTTCAATTGGCGCATTTTTAATCGGTCGCGAATAAACGCGAGAGCCATCCTCGCCTCTCTTCCGAGACGTATCGGGAACTGAACTCGACGATATTACATCAATTTCAATTATCCGATCGCAAAACGAAGAAGAGATAGATATGACTAGACACTACGCATCAGCGTCGTTAATTAGACACTTGGGGATGAAGGATCATCCCGTGGATCAGACGATGTCGTCGATCGGTCGTAAGATCGACGGATCGATCGGCCGCGGCTGATCGGTCGCGAATGTCGCGCACGATCACGTCGATTAGACGACGGTAACGGCGTCAAAAGGGCGAGGTAAATATTTATCGCGCGAGGATCGACGTAAGGGGGCAGGAAGAGAAGCGAAGGGAAGGGAAGGGAAGGAAAAGAGTCGCGGGGGAGATGCACGGAGGCTCAAGACGCGCCGGGCAGGATACAGAGAAGGCTATAATACAGTTTTGCCGCGAGCGAGAGCGCGGCGAGAGTGACTCGCGCCGGCCAACCGGCGTCGGTCGGTTTTGCTGGACTCTCTCCGCGCGATGCGGCTTGCCGGATGATACCGGGTGGGAAGGAGGGAGAACTCCGACATACGACAGTGAGGTCGACGCGGAGGAACGAGCGAGCGGACGCGGTAGAACCTCGGTCGTGTTACGGCGCGGGGGAAAGGAGGAAGCGGTCGGTGCGTTTGATCTCGGCCGCGGGCGCCGACAAAGCGTTCGTCCACTCTCCTACAACGGCGGACCGTCCCTTGGGTGCGCGCGTGAGAGCGACGTCTGTGTAGTAGTGTGGAAGGAAAGAAAGATAGGGAGAAAGAGAAAGAGCGAGCGAGAGAGAACGTGAAGCCGAAAGGATGAGAGAGAAAGAGTCAACCGTACAGCAAGGACCGCACCACAAAGAATGAGAAGGATGAAGGAATCGGAGCGGTTAAAGTGGAAGAGAGAAAAGAAAACGAAAAGGAGGAAGATTGTGAGCGGTTACCCCGGCAAGGGAAAAGGTGGAAAGGGAACGGGGGAAGGGGAATCATGAGGGATCCGTTCCACGATTCATCGTGCTGTTGCGCTCACTCTAGCATGGCGCTTTGCCGCGCCACTCCCTCGCGACGGCGGTACCAACACGTTCGCATACATACATACATATACATATATATATATATATATATACATAAATATATATATATATATATATACACACACATACATACATACATACATACATACATACATACATACATACATATATACACACGCCATCGGCTTTGCTATTAATAAATAATGTTCTCCGTAGTTCGCATTACAACTAAAATTCCTTCCCACACCATCGCCGTAGTTGTCGTTGTTGTCGTCGTTGCAGAGGATGTATTCTCGATTTCGAACACTCGACCGCTCATGAACTCCTCTCCTTCTGTCCCCGGCCAACACGATGGACACGCGGTCTGTCACATCGGAGGGACGCATTAATGTTCACAGCTTCTACTCCGTGTGTGTTGGATGTATATATGTGCGCGCATTTCGTGGGATCGCCACGAAGGAGAAACGCGTCAATTATTTCACATCGAGAAAAAGTTGCATCGGAGAAAAGGCGAGAGAGAGAGAGAGAGAGAGAGAGAGAGAGAGAGAGAGAGAGAGAGAGAGAGAGAGAGAGAGAGAGAGAGAGAGAGATGAGTTCCCGTAACCAGCAATGATTTTCTATGGCCTTTGACGAGTATTTTCTTTTTTCGCAATATCATCGAATCCATGAGATATTGATTCGTCTCTAACGTAGAATAATTGTATTATATTGGCGTATACATTAAAACCACATTATCGTTTTATTTTCTATTCTCTATTCATTTTCTCATATTTAATATTGCGATTTAAAATATTGCAGAGAAGGTTTGACGATTTACGAATTCAAATAATATAGGACAAAAACGATACGAAACTCACTACCATATAGATGCTGAAATTTTGTTAATATCGGAACGCCATACTAATTGGCAATCTTTGGCCGTTTAATTATCGCTCAGGAAAGATATCGCGTATAATTATGCGTGATTTAATTTGTGGGCACAAATAACCGAATTACAAAATCCCGATCGATGACCCGACGATAGCCGTTCGAATAATGTATGTGACACACAAATGATAAGGGGAGGCCTTTGAAGTGTCTCTGGTTTCCGCGCCCAATAAACCGACAAAAGCAGCCGCCACGCATTATAAATTACGGTGTTCATTAGGAAGGCAATAGTTGTGCGCGCGGTAATAAGAGACGCATTAAGTCCGAGAGCCCCTATATATACATACGTGGCGCGTATCGAAACGAAAAAGACGAAGAAGGAAAAAAAAAAATAGAAATGAGAAGTTGGAGATACGACGAATTAATGCAGATGATTCAAGCGCGGCTTCCTCGAACTCGAAAATCGGAATCGGCGATAGAGCTTGCGATAAGTCGCGGCGAAAAATCCAAGGGGCCCGTTTCTTACGGCGACATCGAGACATGGTTCTCGAACGACCACACTCCTCGACGAAGAGTGTTTTCGTTCATTGAAGACCTTGTGTTCGTTTTACTTTGGCCGCGGAACACGACCGTGGTCGATTGGACCGTTCCCCAGTCGAAGAGAAGAAAAATAGAACGCCGGCAAAAACAAAGAAGCGATCGATATCCATGGAAGATTTGTGGAAAATAACCGCGATAAGAGCGCAAAATTCGGAATTATAAACACTTTAATGTGACAATAATATCGCTTTGCGAATCGACTCATAGTTTTTAAATTAATAGATTAAATATATACAAATAAAATATATATTGTAGGTTTAGATATATAGATAGATAAATAAAAATCCTAGAAAATTGATATTCCTCAAAATATTACGTAATTTATTTTTGTAAAATAATTTAGATATACCTAGAAGGGAGAGGTGGAATTTTCCAGGAAGGCGAAATTTAATATTTTTTTGTTTTTCTAAACCTCTGAAAAATTTGCTGAATCCAACAGAAATATGATCAGCGTGCCCGTGCGCTCAAAATCTCTTCCCCGAAGGCGGATGTAAGCTGACTCAGAGTTGCTAAGTTTTTTCTCTGTCGAAGAGTGCCGTTCGTGACCGGTTCTAATGTTACGGTAATTCGTTCTGGTAGTTCCATCTGGCGACTGGAATTGTTACTTGAAGTTACTCGAGTATGCCGGCATGTGCAGCTGTATATACGACATTTTATCGGAAGGAATCCTGGAATCCAGTAAAAACAGAGACCTTTATAAAATCCCATTTCATATTTACTTTACTTTTAAAGACATTTCCGGATTTATAACTTACACTTCCTTCAATGAACATACATATTAGGAGATTTAGATAATTTCCAGCTAATCCAATAATTATATCAATTCTAATTAGAATGATATTTTCTATTTGCATTTTACGCCCAATTTCAAACAAATTGAGGAGAGGTAATAGCATTACTATTTTCTATTATTATTTTTTATTTTTTTCCAATACAACCCATAAAATTAACATTAAATTTTACCTAATTAACCATATTATAGTTTGAATATTTATCATTAAAAGTTTTATTTTATTAACTTGAACAGAAGTATAATTGAGCCACCTTTTATTTATATTGGACAAATTTTTCAATTACTTACTTTACTATTATATTTTATTATTTCTCTAATTAATATGTACATATTAATTGGAGAAAATATTTTTAAAAATTAATTAAAATTAATAATCTTGAAATGAGATTATTAATTCGCTTAAAATAGTTCCTTTTGCAAAAGGATTACAAAGGCTACGAAGTACGTTATTTAAAATTAATTGAAATTACGTTAATGAATAAGCCACATTGGAATTATATATTTTCATTTTAGGGTAATAGTCACTCCCACACATCATTTGATCATATCATAACTTTGGAGCTAATATGAAAATCTAAATTTATACAAACTAAGGAAGGGAATTTAGGAATTAATAATTAAAATTAATTGAAATTATGTTAATGAATAAGCCACATTGGAATTATATATTTTCATTTTAGGACAATAGTCACTCCCACACATCATTTGATCATATCATAACTTTGGAGCTAATATGAAAATCTAAATTTATACAAACCAAGGAAGGGAATTTAGGAATTAATAATTCCAATAATTGGAATTAAAATTCCATTCTAGGAATTAATAAAAATTGCACCATCTAAAATTCCAAAAATTATCCAAAATTGATGAATTACGATTCGAAGCATTTTTAAAATTCGAAAATCCGAATCATAAAAATATAAATTTTTGAAAGTCGATAAAACATTGAAATAGCAATTTAACAAACCGAAGCTTTGATTTTTCTTTCTTTCATGATGAGCGAGATCTATAATTACGCGATATAATATATATAATCGGCATCATATTAGATAGATAGTTTCATCTTGTTATCAAAATTGTAAGTAAATATAAAATTATACATATATATTGAGATACATTTGAATAGAATATGAGTGAGAAGCATCGATTCATTCTTCCATTGAATTCATAATTGATGAAATCGGCGTGTATAGAACGAAGAAATCATTTGTTTTGTAAATTAGGGAGGAAAATCGTATGACGTATTCAGTGCGACATTCATTGACCTTTCGTATAACGTTGGACGTACGATGACGGCGTGGTGATGAACTGTGACATAAATTACAATAATTCCGCGACGGCCGCCGGCTCGCGGCGTCCTGTAATTCGATGCTTAATGACAGTGGCAGCCGTCGAGGTGATTCGCGTAATTTTGCGATACCGGTTCGCACAAAATTCCAAACCGGTATTACGATGATGAATCGCCAAAAGAGAGGGAGAGGGAATTCTAATAGTTTAATAGCGCGGGTCATTTCTTCCGTTTTATATCACGTGTTTAAATCACAAATGCGTCGTAACGTATTTATTATTTGTGACTCGAAATTCCCGTCTCTCTCTCTCTCTTTCGCCCACGGTCAATAATGTTAATCGATTCAAACGGATATCGAAAGAACGGAGCTTCGCGTGTGCGTGTTAATAAATCGCTATATAAGGAAATTACGCCGAGATGTCGACTCATTAGCCACAAATACGTTTTTTCCTCCCGTTAATCGCGGCTTTCCGACTGTTGCTCCGCAGGTTTCACGTTAGTTTCATCCTGAGTGAAGCGAGTAAAGATATGTCCAATCTACGGATTTAAAAGATTATTCTATCTTATTCGCGATTAAATCGTATATAAGTGAAAATATTGCATATTTTCATTACACAACAAAATTTCGTAAAAATTATAAAATTTGTAAAGTGCTACATAATATATGAACTCGTTGATATTTGTGTAATTATTAACAAAATAAATAATTTTTCGTTGCAAATGATTTTATAGTTGATATATTAAAGTAAGTCGTTTATTAATTAATTTATTAAATGCGAATTACTATGAGTGCTTATTAATTTTAACGCGAATACATAAGCGCATCACGCAAAAATAAATTCGCACATTGATTACGAAATCATGTACTTATCACATATATGTACATGACATATCACATATACATACTACATGAATTTTTTTCCTTTAGACGATAGAAGACGATAGAAGATGAAAGCACTGCTATTCACCGTTGCATTATTCATAGTCATCGAGATTGAAGCATATCCGGGATGGGTGAGTTATCCTGTCCAAATGGAAAGAGGAAATAATGGAAATCCTGGCCGCGGTCCACCTTGGGCATATCCGCAACAGATGCAGATTCCAAATAATGGATACGCTTCTAATGTCGAGTGGGTGTGCCAAAGCCCGAAGACAAAGGACATAGTATGTATTATGGTGATATTTTCTAAGTTTCGGCAAAAATTCTTTTATAAATTGATTATTTTTTAAATTTATATTGCAACAAAAATAGAGAGAGAAATGATACTTGATCTCTCTACCTAATTCATTGACATTGAAAAATATTTGGGAATGACTTTTGAGGTATCCCAAAATTAAGGAAAAATATTGCAAAGAATAAAAATTGCGGGATGTCATATGCATACGAATTATATTCGTGGTAGAATGTAAATGCAATTTGAGAAACACATATGTTTCATGTTTTGTAGATGATTATTGCTTCCGATGACACTCAACAACAACAGTCTACAGTACCTGGTAGAGGACCGTGGTGGCAATGGCATAATCTTCCACCAGGACATCAAAGAGAGCATCATCAACACGGAAATCGTTGGACTCAACCGATTATTATCGTTCAAGAAACTGGAAAGACTGATAATAACCAAGTATCATCACCACTTCCGACCACAACGGAAATTCCTAATAACATGCAAACGCAATCTCCTCCTTATCATGGTGGAGAAGGATCTATCGACATTAGATTCGGAGAAAAATAATTAACGAGGCTTAAGATAAAATATAATATTTATATTTTTTTAAAAGAAGTTATGGGTTTTTAGATTATATAATAATTGTGTAAATAAAAACGAACATAATTATATGTATATATATTAAATGATTTCTATTTGGACCCACATTTATTATATCACAATTAACGATTAGAACTACATCAATTAGTAAATAATAATCTATTTTTTCAGAGAGATCAACAAATGTTATAATACTAGTTTATTATTGGATATATATCATTTATATAATAATATATATTTTGTACATAATTCAATTAGAAAGAATTTTCAGTCGACAGACATCACAAAATAGTTTTGAGAAGAAATAATTATGAAAACATCATCTTAAAAGTTTCACATAAGATTTGTAGAGTAAAATACGAGTAATATACGATTTTTACTTATAATTAAACATAAATAATATATAACATATACATATATATTTATATATATATATATATATATATATATGATTTGAGAAACTCTCTTAAAAATACAATCAACGTCAAGCTAGAGTTATGTATCTTCATCGCATTTATTTTAATGAGATGATTTACATAAAATACATTTAAAAGTTTCCAAAATTTGAGGATCTCTGTATGCTATCAAGCCTCCACGATTAGAGAAATTTGTGCCGATAGGTAAATAATTCACGCTTAAATTATCCGAATCTGGATGCACGATAAATTCTTTGAATTCGATGATGCCTCCGCCAACTGATGATAGAAGAGCTTGTGGTCCACACGTGTCCCACTTGTAAGTGGAACCCTTCGACAAAATGTAAGCAGCCGCTTGTCCAACAGCGACGCTCAGTATTTTGTATCCTGCTCCAGTTACCTCCAACAATTTGAATCCGTTGTTTAATAATTTTGATTTCACATCTGCATCTTCGAAGCGACTGAGTAAAATGATTTTATCAGCATTACACGTGTTACTTATGGAAGACTTGGCGATGCCACCTCCCAGAAAACCCCAGTAACATTTTCCCATCCACCTATTTAACCAATACAGAATATAATATTTTTGATTTTACTTCAGTCTTACTTAAATATACCAACAATAAAAAAATTTAATATTTAGAATTTATTAAAAAATTATTGCTTTATTTTATGTATATACTTACTGTGAGTCCGTATTGACGCAAAAAGGTTGATTAACTACACCCAAAATTGGTACTCCTGTACTTTTCTTGTATGCTCCAATTAATACAGTGACGCAACGTAATCCGCTCAAATATAAACCAGTCTCCTCGTCCACTGTCTCCGTTGCGCTTATGTAATCCGCTGTTGAATCTACAAAAGTTCCACGAATTGCTCCACAGGCATACATTATCAAACTACAAAACAAACAAAAATTCTTACAAGCGTTGCGTCTCAGTTTATGGACCAATTATGATTCTTAGTAACAAGAGAGAGACATAGTTTTTACCATACAATACTGTCCGACTTTTATATTTTTTCAGTCTTGCCCTGAATTAATGTAAATTTACTAAATATCAATCAAATATATATAATACGGAATAATCTTTTTGCCATATTTACCGATTGGATCTATCCAAATACCAAGGTCGTCCACATTGACGTCAAAATCATTGGGGATGTCTAACGTGATTGGCACATTTGAAAGCTGAACGTCTTTATGGACTTCAGCAGCAAGCAGCTCTGCTGCCACGACATCATTACCCATAACTTTCGTCAGCAGTTGTGTTGTATCTTTGCTGCATGAGCAGACTTCAACGATAATAGATTCCCCCAAGGTATTGCTAAACACATTAGTCTCTTCACCTTGCACCAACTTAGCCAATTCTGGAAACTGAATTTACAACAATGAGTTTAAAATTTAATAAATCCAAAATATTTTTGGTATATTTTTATTAGCATTTTATATTGTATTTATATTGTATTTAAGATTTCTTTATACTCACTTCAATTTCTATGTCATGTCTGATAGTTTCCTGAATGAGAACATCGGCTAAAGTTTTGAAATCCTGGAAAAAACGAGGATTCTTTTCTTCCAAAGATTTTTCTTGTACTAACAATTGAAAGAGAGCTTCCTTCTGGCGGCAAGTTCTGGCAATGTTTGCTGCCTTCTCTGAAGCTTGTAAAAGAACTTTTAACAATCTGCTGCCGCTTTTCATTTTTTCTAAGGAAAGTCTGCACGGAATATCTGTAAAAAAAACTAACATTATGCTTATATTATTATTATTATTATTATTATTATTATTATTATCGTACATGTGTATTATATACATATATTAAAAAAAGAAAGATTATACCACATAACACAAGAAACCTTACAAGCTCTATTGGATGTGTACGTACGTGTGAAAATTAAAAGTATTGATTTTCTCTATAAATATAGCATACGTAAAGTGCATTAAAATGATATCGATAATCATTTCAAGATAGCGTTATTATCTCGAAGTATTAATAATTTAATTCCATTACAAAATCGTATAGATAAAAACATTAAAACAACGATAAATAAATACACGCACGTATATATTCTCTGAAGTGTGCTAAAATTTTTAATTTAATTGAGATATGAGAATGTGAAATATCAAAAAGCACTTTCCCCCCTCCCCCCCGTAAGTATCTCCGTGAGTAATCGCATAAATTATACGAGTGAAGTCGTAATTTTATCCTGATTGAATAACAGTTGTTGATGGAATGAAATAGATAGGAACGAATGTTTACCTATAGTTTAATATAAACGAATAATGCGTGGAATAACACTTTACACACGGCGCGTACTGCACTGCGATTACTTCCTCAATGACATGCGTGGACACGAGTGTACATCAATCGAGATATCTTATTTGCGCAGTGACAGAAGACACTGCGGAGCAGCACGCCAACTTATTAAAGGTCCGAGCACAATGGAAGGCATCGGGAACATAGAATTAAACATAGAGAATTAAGAACAGAAAATTAAACTTTTTTCAACATAATTCTGCGCTTCGGTGCACAATCAAGGAGTACTAAAAATTCTGTATCTTTTGAAAAAAGTAATTATCCTATCTTAATCTTAACTCCGATTCATTGAATGTTAAATTCGCATTAGCGCTTATAAAACGAAATTTTTAATTATATATAAATATTTAATGTTCGTTATTATATATAATATCTAATGTTCATTATTATTACAATTTCAAAGTATATAATATCTGATTTTTTGAGCTAACAACATGATTCATTTGGAGAAATTTGAAAAATGGAATTACTAGAAGCGCATATTATAATTCTCTAATGATTAATCAAATCCGTTTGCGATCTTAAGCATAAAATTTTATTTTTGTAATTAAATTTTTTGCCATGTTATTTTTCGGCTATGTGTTGTCTTATTCTAAATGCCAGAAATCATAATCAAATCTTTAGGGAAATATCGTAAGTCAGTTGCCTATTCTGCTCCATGCGAGTTCACCCAAAAGTTTATTTACATGAAAGTCCAGAATCGACAATTACCTATAATGAGTACTGGCCATTGTATTGGCCAATCTAGCAGCTGTCTTATGATCATAACTTTCCTCGATTTTCCTCTGGCTATTGTGATCAGTGATCAAACTTCAAAGATGCTTGGCTGCATAAAAACCGCGTTTATTATATTTTGTATGCAACTCGAAGAAAATAATAGGATATATCACATAAAGTAGTGGAGACACTTTATAATTGTATTCATTAAAATGTGGAAACAGTCGAGATGCTTGTACAGTAGATGCACTGTGCGGGGAAGAAAAGCTTTTTCTAGCAATCACAAAACTGGAGAAGTAGCTACGAAAGTGACCGACGCGAATTCGGACAATTCGGAACATGCGCTTCCTAAAGAAGTACGAGTTGTCATATGTGGTGGTGGAGTCATGGGAGGAGCTGTGGCATATCACTTGTCCCTCATGGGATTAGGAGCGGAAACTATTTTAGTAGAAAGTGGCAGGTATAAATATTTTTAAATGTATTTTTTAAATGTATTTTTTTAATATATATATATATATATAAATGTTTAAATGTGTATATATATATATATATATATATATATATACATATATATTTATTGTACTAGTGTGTTTAATTTTCTTTTTATGATATAACTGTTTATATAGATATAAATATTTTATATATATTTTGTATATAAATAATTATTTTATATATTTATCATATTAGATTAGGAGGAGGAACGACGTGGCATGCGTCAGGATTAGTGGGAGCCTTCAAACCCAGTCTGACGCAAGTAAAACTTGCTCAGGATAGCATTGCTTTATATGAGGAGTTGGAGAAGAAAGGTCTCTCGACAGGATGGAAGCAATGTGGTAGTCTTTCTTTGGCACGAACCAGAGACCGCATGACCTCGTTCAGGCGAATGAAGGCACAATCTGTGTAAATATTTAGTAGACATGATGATACGAGGGCAATTTTATTTTTTAATTTATTAATATCTTAGGTCGCGCGATATCGAATGCCACTTAGTTTCGCCAGAAGAAATCCAGGATCTATGTCCATTGTTGCATGTCGAAGATCTCATTGGAGGATTATGGATTCCAGGAGATGGTGTCGGTGATCCATATCAAATCTGTTTGACTTTGATTCAAGAGGCACGACAAAGAGGTGCCGTAACATTTAAATATTGAGGTACGAAGACTTGATTGTGAACTGCCTTTAAAATAAATATTTCTCCTTCTAGGAGTTACAGTATTTGAGAATTGCGCAGTTACAAAAGTTATTAATCAGAATGGCCAAGTAGGAGCGGTGGAGACAACGCGTGGCACCGTCAAATGCCAACATTTTGTAAATTGCGCTGGATTTTGGGCGCGGAATGTAGGTAAACTCAGTGAGCCATATGTCAAGGTCAGTACTCGGTACTTAACGCAAAAAATTTTCTGATGGAAAATAATATCTCATTTGTTTTTTAGGTACCACTGCATCCAGTAGAACATTATTATTTGCATACTAAACCTATTGCTAATTTAGACCCGATGATACCTGTTATACGTGATTTGGACGGATATGTCTATTTTCGAGAAAACGAAGGACGATTGTTAGCCGGTGGTTTCGAGCCAGTCGCGAAACCAGCATTTGAAGATGGCACGATTCCTGGTTAGATATGAATAAAATTCTTTTTAATGTTAATTTGTATCGAATTATATCTAATTATTCGTTTAATGATATTACTAAATTATTTAGAATTTTGATAATTATATGTATTTGTATAATGTGATTATAAATGTGTTTATAAAAAAGCTCATTTTATTTATTTTAGAAAGCACTGACAAGCGGTTTTTACCAGAAGATTGGGATCACTTTCACATTTTGTTGGAACAGATGTTACACAGGATTCCGAGTTTAGGAAATGCAGTTCTCGAGAGACTTTGCAACGGACCCGAAGCGTTCTCTCCAGATTGCAGATGGATCGTGGGAGAGGCGCCAGAAATACGTAATTATTACATTGCCGCTGGAATGAAAACGGTTAGTTGATTGGCTGGCTTAAATTACATCGACACTCGAAATTCTTCGATATAGATGATGGTTTTCAAAGGTCGGAATATCCGCCGCTGGCGGAGTTGGTCGCGCAACAGCGGAATTGATAGTTAACGGCTCGACTTCGTTAGATATGTACGAGTTAGACGTCTCACGTTTCCTCGGGCTGCATAACAATCGCAAATTCCTACGCGACCGAGTGCGAGAGGTACCTGGAATGCATTACGCGCTGCAATATCCGCATCTCGAGTTCAAAACCGGGAGAAATCTGAGAATGTCGCCGATTTATCCGAAACTTAGAGATGCGGGCGCCGTTTTCGGCCAGGTCATGGGCTACGAGAGACCATCCTGGTTTCAGCCAGACGATGACTGTGGTAATCTTCACAATATTTTCATAACTCTTTTAACTGTAGGTAAAATCCGTTGAAATCCGTTTCGATTATACAAATATGCTTAACAGATTTGGAGTTTCCCGATGGTTTCCAGAGATACAAGATAGCTTATACAAATACTTTTGGTAAGCCTCCTTGGTTCGACGCGGTCGCGCAAGAATACGCTGCGTGTAGAGAGGCGATTGGTCTGAGTGATTATTCCTCCTTCACGAAAATCGATTTATGGGTAATTATTCAAAGTACACATCTCTTTGCGGTAAGATAAAATTAATATCTTTTATATTTTAGTCGAATGACACGGAAGTCGTAGATCTGCTGCAATATTTGTGCTCAAATGACGTAGATGTGCCTGTTGGAAGTATTATTCATACCGGTATGCAGAATCATCGTGGTGGTTACGAGAATGATTGCAGTTTAGCGCGTATCGCACCGAATCAGTAAGTTGTAATAAATTCATATTCGCGAATTGATAGTTCATTATTGGTGACAAAATTGCGAGGGAATGATGATTCTACACGAGAAAATAGTCGAGGATGTAATTTTTTAATATAAAATCTTAATATAAAATCTTTTATTTCTGAAGACTGTTAAAAATAAAAAAAAAATTAAGTTATCTCATTGTTCCATGTCATTAATAACGCAGATTCTGTATATAAAATAAAATATACCTATACCTAAATACATCTGGAAATTTTTTGCGTTAGTTACATGATGATTGCCCCAACTATTCAACAAACACGTTGCAAAAACTGGATCCATCGTCATCTGCCGGCAGATGGTTCCGTTGCTGTATCTGACGTCACGTCGGCGTACACTGCAATTTGCATAATGGGACCGGCCACTAGACAGTTGTTGACTGAATTGACGGACATAGATTTAAATCCGAAAAACTTCCCATTCTTCACATTCAAGGTAATGCGACTGAACTAAAAAAATTAAAATCACGTTATTATCTATTTGCTTTTTATTATTAGGAACTAGATGTTGGGCTTGCCAATGGCATTCGTACAATGAATTTAACGCATACTGGAGAACTTGGCTATGTTCTGTATATTCCAAACGAGGTAAAAACTCCAAACAAGTAATCGTTATTCTACACTATATACTATTTTAGCTGTATCCCGTTAAAAATAGATTTCTTTCTGATTTATAAATTGTATCTAAAGTTTACAAACCTTACTACTTTACAAAAGTTTATAACTTTTTGAACTTTGTAATTTCAGTTTGCATTACATGTCTATACAAGGCTAATAGAGGCCGGAGCGAAATATGGAGTGAAACATGCTGGTTATTATGCAACGAGAGCATTACGCGTTGAAAAGTTTTATGCATTTTGGGGACAAGATTTGGATACATTTACCACTCCTTTGGAATGCGGAAGATCGTGGAGAGTAAAATTTGATGTAAATATTTTAAGGATTGATATTTTAAAGAAATTATTATATATAAACTTATATAAAATTTTCATTTTGCAGAAGGAAGTCGATTTCATAGGCAGAGATGCTCTTTTGAGGCAGCGCGAGCAAGGAGTCAAACGTAAATACGTGCAGTTACTGTTAAACGATCACGATCTCGAGTTCGATACCTGGTGCTGGGGTAGCGAGCCTATTTATCGAAACGGAAAGTATTGCGGAATGACAACAACCACGGGCTACGGATTTACATTCAAAAAACAGGTGAATTTAGTCCTTTTTTTTTCTTGCATGCCTCGTACGAAAAAAAGAGAAATTTTTAAGATATATAAGGATGTTACCAATATTTTTTTTTCGAAATATTTTATCAAATATCCACAGGTATGTCTTGGATTCGTGCAAAACTTCGATTCGAAAGATCTGCCGCAAGAGGTGACAAATGATTACGTATTATCGGGCGATTACGAAGTAAACGTCGCGGGAATCATGTATCCCGCAAAGTGTCACTTGCACAGCCCGAATTTACCGACGAAATTCCCCGATAAAGAGAGGGATGCTTATCACGCCACGCGCGACCAACAATCTTTGTAATCTCTCATTTAAAAATAATATTTTAAGTGTGTACAAACGATGTATATAGCAAAAGATTTAATAAATCGTTTAATAGATATCACTCAAAAATTACTACATCGAAAGATCTAAAAGTCACAGTAGAAATCCTTCAGGACAAAGAATCGCGTAAATAAATTACATTTGGATCTGTCGTCCTTCATGTCATTATGTAACTACTTTTCTCTTAAAAATTCATATATCTACGTATATACTAGTATTCTACGCTATATATATTTTACAGATTTTAAAATGTATTGTAAGCTTATAATAGTAGTTCCTATCAATATCTCTGTCCAGAAACATCTATCTCGCATTGCACAGTATATTATTTTATGTTCATACACTTCCCTCGCAATCTACAGATCCATAATCGTACACGTGCGCGAGAAACACCCGTCATAATTGCATTTGTTGAACACCATTTGTTATTTTGATGAACTCTTGTTCCACCACGATACACTTTATTATGTATATATACTGACATTTGTGTCATGTGTACAATATCGTTTATATTATATAATATACAATGTGAAATACATCGTCCGAAAGACACGTTTAATGAGGTGTGTGAGGTTTTGCTCCCCTTAATCGACGTTCCTTTCTTATTAAAATATTAACGCAATAATTGTCTCACTTACGCACTATATAAATCGGTACACACTTATTTACGATTATTCAGCAACTATTCACCTCAAAAACTTATACGCGATAATAGTTTATCCGTACATTAACAACACTTTTTACACACATTACTCAATCATTGACTTTCATTTTACTATACACAGCAACTGTCGAGGTTTGAACGCTCTATCACTCTGGAATCTCCGTCTCCGTCGTGGGCACCTGTTTCTGCACCATACACGATCTAGCTACGGACTCGAACAATCTGAAACAATAATAAATTGCATTTAAAAAAAAAAGGAACAAATTAATTACAACAATTGTTTTCCAATATTTAATCCCTGTAAGTAAAGAAGCAAGACTTACTTTTCAATTTCCGGCGCGCAATGTACAAACTCGTGTGACCAGAATTTATACGTCGGATTTTTGATCAGTTCGATGAAGGTAATGAGGAGTCCCCATGGATGTGGTCTGTTTACAATCAGTCTTTCCAGAAGAACTCTAGTGATCTGCTCCTGTATCGCTTCCGTATTCGCTTCAGCGAACAAATAGAGAATCGTACAACTAAAGTAATGCGTATGACTGTTAGGGTACCGCAACTGATTTGCTATGGCGTTCAGAAACAGATAACGACCCTCGGTGTCGAGATCGACGGCAAGGTTTTGAAAGATATCCATGTGTGCAGAGTGCGCGATAGTAGACATATTAGGAGCATGACCCTTGCTGCGAATGAATGCTATTGCCTGTGTTCCCACATAGAGCACTAGAGCATTCATCAGTTGAATATTATAACGCACTCCAGCCTCTTGTGACACTTGCAGATTGCTGCGAAGCTCGGATAGGAAGGTGACCGGCGCGCGAGCTTTTAGATAGGAATCGAGTTCTTTCTTGAAATTTAATGGCTGTATCGTAGATGCAAAATTGGTAAGAACACGCGGGGCATGCGCTATCTCCTGCAGCATGTCCACTTTCAAATTTGGTGTAAATGGATCAGGCAGACGCATGTTTCTCGGGAATGCACTCAAGATCAGATTTCTCATCTGTATGCAATTCGGTGGTATCACGTCGCAAAATCCATAATGATAATCGCAAAGGAACTCGGGGAAATCGTGAAGCAGCACGAGCAACACACGAAGCGTTCCTTTGTAGAGACTTGTCACAGGCTTTGCAAGCTCCGCGTTACGAAGGTATGGCGCAAGATATTTGAACAAATCGATGAGAAGCTGCGCATACATCCCCCAGCACTTTTGTTGCGGTGTAATGGCTAACATACGACCGATGAAGACACGGTGAGAGACCAACTCCAACCATGCATAGCAAAAACCAGATGCCTTTGCTGGTCGTAGGATGTGCAGGGTGTGACAAAAGGCGGTCAGGACTTGAAAATTCACGGCCTCCAAAACCGGCTCGGGCGCGCACAACTCCAAAAACAGCATAATAAAGATCCTGTGATATGGTAACTGTTGGAAATCGGTGCCGCGTATTTCGTGATCTTGTAACAGCACACCGGCCACGATACCAAGCACCTTGTTTAATAGATTTATCTTGGTATGTGTGTTAGTAGCATCACCTGAATGCTTTACTAGAAGTGCTACTAGACGTACGAACGCATCCAATGAATGGAAGCATTTTGCACGCATGATCGATGGAGCCGCTGCAGTTTCCGTGAGAGCTCGGTAGCAAAGATCGACGCACATCTGTGTGCTTAGCTTGAAGAATCTCGTGATGAGATCGTCGGTTTTCAGGATCCCATGGATATTCATTTGATGTACAAATATGCTAAACGCTTTCGTGGGATCTCGCGCATACTGTGGATTGTGGTGCATCTGCACCCATTCACGTAACAGATATTCCGTTTTCTCCATTAATCCGGGTGGATCATCAAAATCACGAGCCTGTGAAATATGAACACATGTTAATTATCTGTTAAGATTTGAGATATACTAAAATACATATATCGTATTTTGTTAATATTTGTCAGTATCGTAAATTATTAAAAAATATTTTTTATTTACAATAGCAGATATATTTTTTTCAAATGAGTAGAAGCTGCAATATTCATAGTATCAGATTCTATCTATCACATTTTTTTTAAATAATTAAGACAAATATCAACAATTATCGACAAATATCACAAACATAATGTAAAATACTGCTGAATTAATCTACTTGGATTGAATAATCTGGACAATCTACTTACTCTCACCTGCAGGATTCCGGAATGAATATGTGCCGTAGGCCCTGCTGGAGCTCGATCTACCAATACGCCGGAATCGGCGTGATTGGCGCGTAGCGAATCTACTAATGTTGTCAATCTATACAGTGAAATTCTGAAATATAAATTTTTCTGTGTATATGTATTCTGAATATAAGTACAAAAATGAATATGACAGAGTCATTTATACTATTCTATCTTTACGATCGTCAAATAATGTCATCATTAAAAATAATATAATAATACCCTTCTGGTGGCGTTCGATGATGCGCCATTCGAGCCATTATCTCAATAGTATGGAATAAGTCAGTTTCGGTAACATGAGTCGCTTGTCTCTCGTCAATCAAATAGAGTTGAACCAACTGCATAGCGAATGCTGTTGCCAAGGCGTTTCCTGTTTCTATAGCCTGCGCTAAAGCTACGTCGTATTGTGGAAGACTAATTAAATGAGATCTGCAAAATAATATCCATAATTAACAATGTTTTCTAGACGTTCTCCCCAAAACAATACAAATCGATATCGTGCCTTATGAGGTAGTCCACGGCTTCGAAATTGTATCGGTATTCTTCTCGGCACTCCGTTAGACAACGAGTTACGTGCTTGTTGGTCCATTGCATACCGTACGCGCGTTGATCTTGAAGACATTTCAAGATACGTAAGTGTAGTTCTCTGTAGCGCTGCGCTAGATTTTCAGCTTCAATGGTGCCGCTGGTAAAAATAGGCCCATCTAGTAAACCTTCGACCGCCTAGAATAATCATTACCGGTCATGCTTCCATCTTACATTGCGATCTTATAATTTAATTGAATATCAAGTCATTTATGCGTAACTCACTTTCTTTAATAATGTCATAGCTGCACCGGCATCTCTTGATCTTCTCGTAAGTATAATCGCATCTAAAAGGCTATGAAGGGCAGCGTTCTGCGGTGGAGGTGCTGCAGGTACCATAGCAGCCAATAAAACTTCAACTTCCGCTGCAAGTTTTTCCAACATTGTACCTACTTCATCGTTGCTAATTGTTCCATAGGCTACTTGTTGCGCCGTAGCAACCGCCACAGCAGAGTTTGGTGTAAATGCAGTGAGTGGAACTTCCTTTAAAACATAAAAAAAAATAAAGATTTTTATTATTTAAGGAATTTTTTGAATATTTTAATAAATGTCCATGCAAATGTCGAATAAATGATACTTACAGAAATCGGTTTCGGTACGAAAAGCGTTTGAGTATCCCGTTCGGAAAGTGGTAGGAATCCTGGAATATTTCTGGCAAATTCTTCATACACAGCCATTTGTTGAGGTGTTACTCCACCAACTTTCAGTCTTATCTGCTCCGGCATTCTTTCAGCTTGATACTTAGCAAGAGGATCACAATATCTTCTTCCTTCTTGCCGAGCAAGTTTTCGTACTTCAATTTCATTGAGTAATCGTTTGTCTATTTCGGGTATCGCTTTTTCGATAGCTGTTTTTTGTACGAATGCACACGCTAGTTCCATATTATCGGTAGCTACTACATTTGCCGCTTGTTCAACGAGTTCCTTTTGTTGTGGGGTTATACTAATTAACGCGGCGAGAAAGGCTTGTTTCAAATTCGAACTGATCGATGCCAGGACCTATATGTGCAAAATGATAAAAAGTTAATCAGCAACTCAATGATATTATAACTTGTTTTAAATGTCAATTTGTTTTACAATTATATCTTTAATTATTAGAGATATGAAAACGTTTAAAAATAAATTATTTTTTATTGTATTGAATTCAAATTAAGAATCATTTTTGCAAGATGAATTCAAGATTAACTATATGACTTTCTTATAAAAAGAAAAAATATTTTTTATTATTTATGTAACAGTTTTTTCTTCGTCTAAAGTTACTTAATGTTTTGTAAACTTTCTTTTTATAATTTTATAGCAATAGTTTATGTGGACTCTTACCTGATCACGACATGTAATCATAGCCATGCCAGCAGTTAGATTACGCGCCATATGACGGGCTGCTGTGCGCATTCGCACTTCCTCTGGATCCAAAGCAAAATCTTTTCTGACAATTTGTTCGCTGGTTGTAAGCGCTATTTTAATGGATCTATCAACAACAGGATGGATCCATTCTTGTATAGCTCTTTCAACCGCAGGGCGAATAAATTGCTTCAAATGAGGATGCGTTTGGAATAATGGTAACTGAAATCATTATACATCCATAAAATATATATTATATATAATTTAATTGTATCCTAATTATGTTTATTATTTAATCTTATTATTCGTAATGTATATTTAATAAAGATAATCAAAATTCGTGGAAAAACTCTTCCATACTTGATTGTTGATAGTGATGTGTTGAGATATATTAGCAATGCCTGTTACAGATATATCCATGTAATTAAATCTTGGCTCTGGTGGGCCAGCTGGCAATGAAGGTGTAGTATTTGCGGGTGGCACAGTTTGAGGATTGATAGTGCCACTCTGCGTTGTGGACCCAACCAACTCTTCTATAGGTCCCTGAGACTGCTGCTGATTGCTAGTAGTTTCCGATTTTTTGTTCGGATGCGACAACTGATATTCTAAATTGCGCAATTTTTCAGGATCTTTCAAGTAGATGATTGGTTTTAACTCCTGCGCGAAAACCAATATAGAATTTTATTAAATAATAAATAACGCTGCACAATTAGTATTGAACGAGCATTTAGCGCACTTACTCCAACATCGATGCTTAGATTCTTGCAAAGTACTTCTATTTCGAATTTTAAATTCAATTTCAAATCAGGTTCCTGATGTAATTCGGCTAGAACGTTCATAATTGCCATAGTCCAGGGATTGGGTGGACGAAAGACACGACTCTTGGCACAACTCTCGAGCACTTTGGCAACAAAGGGTACTACATAAAGTAGCTCTTGTTGTCCTTTGTGATATGCTTCAACGAGTAAACTTTTTAAATCTATGTCTATCTATAATTAAAAAGCAATAAAATTTATACAGAGCATATAATATTACATAATATAATATATTTGCAATAATGGTATACTTGTAAAATAGGCTTATTCCTGCCAAGCGTTAACATTCCGAGCCAATGTCCTAAATTCTTTAACAAAGACCGATCAGAGAAATTAGCTATTCCTTTATCACTCCGTAAAAGAACCTGAATTAAAAGATTTATGTAAAAACTTGATACTTGAAAAGAAGTATCAGATAAATAAAATATTCGCAAAATTTATCATTTTATTCACCTTAATATTTCGGAATGTTTCTCTCGTAACCATCTTGTTCATTTCAGGTAATTTTATACAATCCAGAAAATTTGAGTACAGAGCATGAAAATTCAACTCTATGCTAGCACGTTTCATTACTAGATACTGCGCCATCCACGGCCAGTATTCCTCCGTAACAATTTCGCGAATCTCGTCACATTTTTGTTGTAGATTCAGTTGGCTGAGATTATTAAAGATAAAAGCAGTTTTATCCTGCAAGGCCTCTGGCGGTGTCGTAATTTTCTCTTCCTTATCCGTTGCTACGAGCAACGTATCGATATTAGTTGCATTAGCGACCGAGGGCATAGAAGGCTGCGAAAATAAATATGTTGCATTATATATATGCACGTATGGCGATCCTTATGTGTTGAAAAGATTTCGAAAATTTTGGTTATCAAACTCACTCTAGCAGAGAGAGACGTAGTCGGGGTCGTAGACGGTTTCGCTTGCGTGGTGCTAGTTGTAATAGTAGTCGTAGTCATAGTTTTATATGTAGTTGTAACTGGAGTTAGCATATCCGCCAAAGTTTTCGGACCCTGCGGTCTCGATGGTTCTCTTCCAGTCAATCCAAATTCTATATATTCTACTAAATGAGGTGGGAATTCGTTGTAATGTGGAATTGTTCTGACGTGCTCACAATAGGTCTGGTATTCTTTCAAACGATTCTTGAAACGATCCAAAGCCGTTATACCGAAATAGTACATTTTACTACCTTCTGGTTTTTTAAGTGCATCAAGGACAAATCGTAATGCTAACCCAAGTGTCATATAACTGTTAACAAGTCCTCTTTCGATAATCCCACCGAACAATTGTGCTGTTATTTGTAATTCTTTCTCCGGATATTGTGGAAAAAATCTGTATTCTTCAAACAGATTTCGCAGCATACAATTAAACACCTCTCTCTCCCTTCTGATACCGGAGTCTTGAAATTTTTTCAACATATCAAGTACTTCATCAATCGACAAAGTCGGATGCGGTGGATGATTGTATATACGTTGAAAATAACTATTAGCTTCATCCTCGACCTCTTTGGATACATTTTGTCCCATATCTGGAAATAAATTAGAGGTTTCTTGCATTCTCGCTTTCTCAATACCAGCTGGCGGTCCAAGACGTCCTAAACCACCTATTGTACCACCGGGGAGTACAGACGGTCCCTGAGTACCAACTGGACCCGAGTGTAATTGTGAAGATAAGGGCAACATGGGAAACGGACTTGGCGAAGGTCCCATTAGTCGCGATGGAGAGCCAGGTGCTGAAACGAGAGGACCTAGCGCTCCAGGCAAATTAAATGCGGAATTACTTGGAGGTCCAAGACCCGTGCTAAGACCCATAGAAGCAAGGCTTGTACTAAGATTTCCAAGAGGATCCACTTGTTTCGAAGAAAACAACTGAAAAATAATATAAATAGTTGTACATATGAGTAGTGAGATAATAGTTGTACGTGTGTGATTTTATTTTAATAAAATTGTGCAATATTCATCGATAAAAAAAAATAAATGTAAGCACCTGGTTACCCAAAGTTGCCGGATTAAACGATTCTAATCCTCTATGTCTTAAAACTCCCGGCGGTGGTGGTCTGTTCATAGTGCTCTTGCTCAGCATTAGACTACAATTCTGCACCATTGTCATTATTAGCTCCGAGAGTTCTTGAGAAACACTTCTATAATACATAAAAACAGAAAAATTAAATGTAATTCTTGTCGTACGTTAAATGTTGATAAATTTATCGATAAATTTAAAAGAAAATATACCCGGCGCAAACTTGCAAGCAAGCTAGTATCGTAGTGAGCGTTTCCTGTGGTAGTTGGCTTGCCTTGGGAACTGTAGGATCTTCCTTGATACCAGGGCCCATAACTTGAGGACAGCGTCGTTGTAAGAATTTTACGCACGCAGTGACAAAAACCTCCCCATGGTCCCTAATTTTGTCCGTCAACCATTTTTCTAATTTCAAATACTCTCGTCGAGATGCCAAACAGGCAAGATCAATAACAAACTGAAACGATTGCGAATTAAGTAAAGCGGATAGTGCCTTCAAGTCCTGTGCGACATCTAAGATTCGCGATAGTCTTGTTTGATCGTGATCACCACGCGTATACCAA
Organism: Pogonomyrmex barbatus; assembly: GCF_055798465.1. Taxonomy (NCBI): domain Eukaryota; kingdom Metazoa; phylum Arthropoda; class Insecta; order Hymenoptera; family Formicidae; genus Pogonomyrmex; species Pogonomyrmex barbatus. Next base: position 22,827,656 of record NW_028297116.1, read on the forward strand.
TCTGCCATGGCATGCATTATAATTGTCTTTATCTTGGAGTTATTGACATGCCACGCATGATGCAATATCACAGCAGAATTCGGATGATTGCCAAGAAAAATCGGCAATAGCGTAGTGAACAGTTCTTGTCTCAATAATGTGAGAGGTGGATTTATTTGCAATAATGCCAAGACAAGTACATCCGGGCAATGCTGAACTGGCCACTTGAATATCTCCTGTACAGGATTGTATAAGCCTCTTTCAGCCATATGTAGAAGCAATTCCACTATATTCAATGATCGCCATATTTGCCCTTCTTTGCTATCACCCTCGGGAGCTGCTTTCAGTACATCCACTGTTACCGAATGGTACGGATAATCGGCAAAGCAAAATATATCTGGACATTTGAGAATTTGTTGAATCAGAGAGAATTGGCCTTCAACATTATCCCAGTGTCGATAAAAGAGCTCGACAGGGAACACGTCAGGCGGATATCCTTGATGCTGTAAACCTAACTTGAGGCCCGTAATCAATAAATTTAAACCTTGCCTGTCCTTAATAACAAATTCTGGATGATCTAATTTCACGATAACTTCATTCCAAGATAATGTAGATTGCTGAAACGTAAACGGATAATCGTAGTTATATATTTGATAAATCTTATATATAAAATTAATAAACACAATTAATTAATAAAACAATTATAAAAATGTGACAAAAACTTACTAGCTCTTTTAACGTTTGAATAAATACTTCAACGTTCCATGTTGTGGAAATGGTACTATCCGATGATTTCTCCTTGTTGGAATCTTGCGAGGTAGTCGAATTACCCCAAAACGTTTGTAGGCCTCCAGCATCATCGAGATTACTACAGCTACGTGCCATCTGCGCCAACACGCGAGCGACGCATGCCGGCGATATTTCTCTGGCACCTAAACCTGTTAATGCCGATCGACATTCTTCTACACTATTGGTGAAACTATATCCCAATTCCATAATCAATTCTACAAGAGTGTTGCTATCCTGGAAAATACATTGCAATGTTAGAAATTATTAAACGCAATTAATTAAACATACAGTTAAATGACAATAGTTTACCATTTGAGTGACAGCCATGTTTAATTCAATTTTGAATTGCAGAGTTTCCTCGTCTCCTGGATACAGGAATGGTGCTAGCACCACTGGCACCAGTTCACGAGGAAAGTCACGTCGTAAATGTTTGAGGAATTTCTCTTTTGTTTCCAAAGGTAAGTTATATGGATTGGCAGTATGAAAAGCTTGGCTAAGTATCAGATGAAGAACCTGAGGCAAAGAATCGTGCAAACCACCTTCGTGATGCTTGTTACTTGTCTCAGAGTTTATGTAATTCTTTATCAATTCAGGTAGCTGCTTCTGAGTATGCTCTAAGGCTAAAGCACGAATTTCAGCGTTTTCCGAATGTTGTAATGCAATCGCAAATGCGACCTCTTGCACTAAGGTCAGGCCAAGTGTTTTCTTCAAATTGACAAAAAACTTTTGAGAGGGATTTAATGACTGAAAAAATATATATAAAACGTTTAGTGTTTGATAGATATAATTTAAGCGTACAATCTGCTTACAGCAATAGTAATAGATAACTTTTTATAAATACCTTTTGATGATGTAAAGGATTATCTATTGCAAAGCACAAAGTAGATATAAAAGAAGGTTTGCTCAATAAGCTATTACACTCCTGTTTCAACAGCTTAGCTTGAAAATAATCTTTTGCACTTGAATCTGACAGCTCACCCTTGGAAAAGTCAACGCATGAGATCAGACAGCGCAACAAATGTCGGTCTGCCTCTAGACCATGCCACTGCACCAACTGCAGAAAAATGAGAATTAACTCATTATTTAGCATTTGATCGATAACATATAAACTCATGAATTATATATCTTGTTTTATTTATAAATTGTTATATTCAATACATGTAAGATTTAATTTATACTTTTGTACTACTTTTGTAATAAATTTATAAAAAGGTGTTAAGAGATAGAATGTAAAACGTAAAATGATCGAGCAAGAGAATAAAAAATGTTGAATCTCATTATGAGGTTAAGACAGAGTAAACATCTTACCGATCATATACATATACAAAAAATGATCGCACAATTCGAAAGGATACGTTAGGATAATAAATAGATGGATATTAGTCAAGCAGATTTTCAAAACATGTTCGATACAATGTGATTTGATATAGAGATCGTAGACGCGCGCACATACGCGATTTTCACATCATTACGTAGCATAACATCCACGTTGATATCGCGCCGTGTATTGGCGGGAGATCGACAGTGAACGAGACAAAAGGTATACGAATATATTGCTTTTTGTTCTATAAATTAAGATAATCGGTAAAAGAAATCAAAATAATCCGTGAACAGAGGAAGTGCATGGGAGTATGGGAGGGAGGGAAGGGGAAGGGAGGGGAATGATATTAATTTTTTGAAAGGTGCTACAAGATGAGAGGAAAAAGAGGAAGATTGATGATTTCTGATTCTTGAAAATTAGGTGAAAACCGATTCTAATTTTTCAAGTTGCAGCGCAAATACTCACGACCGATATCTCCCGACAGCTGTCCTCGAAATTTTTCTTACTCAAATTCGCAACCAAATAACTGATTTGTGACAAAGTAAAAGACAACGAGTCCAGGTTCATAGTTCCATGAATACGACCTCGAAAGCTTCAAACGCGTTTGAAGCTTTCTTCGGTATCCACGAGTTGCCGCCGCTGCCGCCGCCACCCCGGGTTCTCTCCTCCTCGTTAAAAGCACGAAAGTTACATTGGCGCAATCCTATGGCCAACATCGGGATTGATATTATTGAGATACGATTTCACAGCAACGTCATGGCGAGCACAACACGGACGGGAGCTCACAAAACACACACGTAACCACTAGCTGCTCTTCACACAAGAATTGATCTGAAAGAATCTTTCTATCTTTTCGATCGATCGTCACCGTCGCCGCCGTCGTCGCCGTCGCCAACGAATTCGCACGAACTCCGTAGTCTCTCGTTGTCGATACACTGTGTACACAGAAGCCACTATTGTTCATACTACACAGAGCATCGTCATCGCCAGTGTGCAGTCTCTTCGCGATCGGATTCGTCCATGATGATGCACAAAAGAGAGGAAAAAAAAAAGGGAAAATTCAAATGATGCACGAAGTCTCAACGTGATATCCGCGCTCGTCCGAGATGATCCAAGATAATGACGCACCGTGCCCGCTATCTCTCGTCTATCGGAACTTGAATCCTGAAACGCAATATGGCACCCAGTATTAATACATATGTAACCGTTTGCCGCAGCAAAATTTCACGCGCACTCGCGCGTATTATTTTCCTCTCGAGATGCGGCGTATCTCCACGTGATAGATCTCTCTTGCGTTCGCGTATCGTAATATCATTCTTACCCTGGTGCCCGGACGGTGCTTTATCCGTATCAGCGAGAGATCGGTCAGCACCAACTTCCTGATGATGAACCGTGAATTATGGGCTGTTACGCATGTGAAATTGCCCGATCGCGAAAACACGAGAACACGAGGCTGCCATTTTACATTGTGGCACCAGAACGAGAGGAATCTACAAGAAAGTCACTAGCGCAAAATCAAGTGAGAGAGATCCGATAGCACACAACGCTGATGGGAGAATCCCGTTTGGCCACGTCCCGATTGATCACAACCACTCATAGGGGTCGGTGCCTAGAATTTTTCCACTGTGCAAGCGCTGTGAGTGGCTAGTGGTCAATCGGGACGTGGTCAAACGGGTGTCACCCAACGCTGATTAGCCAATTAAGGGCCTCTTTCACCAATCTTTGGTTAAGTTAACCGACGGTTAATCCGCAGAAGTGTCAACTATAATTCAATGCTCAGAAAGTAATGTAAATCTCGAGCTACAATAGATGATTTAAGCCTTAAGCTATAAGAAATGGACGAATCGTAATCGAAGAATAGGAGAATAATCGACTATGATTGGTCAATTTCTTATGGCTTAAGGCTTAAATCATCTATTGTAGACCGAGACTTAGGCCCGATTGCATTAATGCTATTTTGACTTTAACTTTTAAGTCTGTTGCATCAACGTATAAGTAATACTTATAGTGTTCTAAGTTGTGTTTATTTTAAACGATAGTTTCAGTACCGCTTAAGAAATATTAAGGAACAGAAATCTGTTACCATTGGTCGTCACCATTATTCGCGCGTATTGTATAAATTATATATTGGAGGTTAATCAGAAAAATAGATTTACATTTCGATGTATTAAAAGACGATAATGAATTAGATGCATTTGATCTAGTTATTTACGGCATACCACGAAATATACATGCGCTAATTATTTTGAAAAATATAACGATTTAAATTTTTTTCGAAGATTTCGATTACAGAAATATTTTGTTACTACATATACTAGAACAGATTGAAGATCGTCTAAATTATGCACATATCAGATAAAAATATCATATTCTTATTATTATTTTTTAATATTTATTATTTTAAAATATTTGTAAAATCTCATGCACACTTTATTACAAAATTGTATTACAAATTACAATATATAATAGTTATAGTGTATGTCAATTACAATAATTAATTGTGGCAAAAAACGAGTAATTTTGTAATTTTTTAGAAATAATCCAGTAATTCATTTGTGATAGTCTCCCAAGTATTATTTTTGTCCTTCCACGATATTTTATCTGTTTTTTTGGATTCAATGATATTTTTATATTTGCTAATAATATTTATGAGAACAGCTTTTCCTCTGCTGTGTAATTTGTGCTACGTACTCTCTTTTTCTCTGATTCAATTTCCTCAGTCATCTATAATTAATAAAAATAGAGATATGACACAACTAAATTTATATTAAATTAATTACAATCAATGTTTGTATTGTAACGTTACAATCTTACGTTTTTATTATTATTACAGATCAAAGAAATTCCTCTTTCTTTCTCCATCTTTCTTTATCGAAAATTTTCTATTTTCACCATTCTTTTTTTCACCATTTTCTTAGACACATCAATTTTTCGCAATTTCTTAATATAATAATTTAATTATTAGCTTAAATTATTAACTTAATATTAGCTTATTATTAGCTTAATTATTAGATTAAAAATAAATATTGGTTTTTTTCTTGTGTCCTTGCAGTATTTATGACTATATTACAAGTTATCTTAAATTATCCAATATTGAAACATGAAAAATTACTATCAAAAGTTCCACGTAACCAAGTAATATTTTCGTGGCATTCGTGCAATACTAGCAAATTTTAAGTAACACTTATTCTAAACGCACTTTAACTAAGCGAAGAACTGGAATGACGTTGGTGGAATCGGGCCTTAGGGTGCGGTCCACTTAGCACTTCGAAGCGTTTCAATAGCACATATGACGTCATTAATACGTCATAGATTTTCACTTTCAATTCGCTCCCAATGCTACTGCTTGGAGAAGTAGTGGCTGCATTCCGATATTCACTGCCAGTACTGAAAATATATAGTTCATGTATTATATTATAGATATTAAACCTCTCCAAACAGTAGTATTAGGAGCGAGTTGGAAATGAAGTGTACAGTTTGAATGTACAAAACGCGGGAAAGCTTAACGGACAAAAGCATATATCATGGTAAGTAGTGTGTGGCGATTTAATTATTTTTGCGTGTAATGCATGTTTCGTTTCTGTTATTGTACTAATTTTTCAAAATTATTTTTATTGTGTATTGCATCAAATATTTAGAGATAAATCATAAAATTAGGAAGATATAATAAAGGAAAAAGATATAATAAAAGAATAATTTATAACATAGAAGTTTCTGAAGAGGAGGCTGTTAAGACTAACTAAAGTAATGTTATAATAATCTATAATGATTTACATGTAATTTTATTTTAAATAAGTTAAAAAAATAAATGTTTTTTTATTTTTTGGGATATGTGCAATTACTTGTTGTTCTGAAATTTTCGTTGTCTTCATAAATATAAGATAATGGTTCTAAAAAAGTCTTAATAACATAAGGTAATATAACTTTTATCTCATCAAAATTTATGATCGCAGAATATATGTTTGTAAATACAATTCCGACTATTTTAACGCTTCAAACCGATTCACTTGCATAGTGTTGGCAATATTAGTAGCATTAATGGATCGCACCCTAAGTGTTCTTTAACCTAATATTCTTTTCATGTTGTAGATATCTTGGTAGATGAAATTGTAATTACAAACAAGTGTAAACACAAAAGTATAAAATACAAATAAAGATTATAAGAACACTTATCTATAATAAACAGTTTAATTCTCAGTCGTTGACAATCGATGATGATCGAGTTAACCGTCGGTTAGCTTAACTGAAGATTGGTGAAAGAGGCCCTAAACACAATAATTAGAAAACTACCGCTAGGTTGTGTCCGTTTCTTGCATGCAAAATTTATCAAACTTTCTATATAAGCAAAATCATATTCAACATTTAACATCCATTTATTATTTACGTATTTTTATGTCTGCGCTTGATGGAAGACGTAATTGTCCAACAAGGTAGTTAACGAAGTGTAATACCTCGGAAATAGTACATTATATAAAATGTACAATGTTTGATATATTATTTGATACGTTATATAAGAATCAAAAGAATCATAACTTATATTTTTAAGAAACTTTTCATAACTTATTTGTGCTGTAAAAAATATATTAATTTCATCATTAGTAAAATAATTAAAAATTATTTTTCTAAAATAAGAGATAATAGAGAATATAGAGATAATAGAGAAAAAATAATAAAGACATTTTTCAAAATTTTTTAGTAATAACAATTTAAATATTTATGAAACAGAATTTGCTCGATTTCTGTTGTTAATTTGCCAACAAGTTATGTTAACAGGGTGTATTCGATTTCTGCTGCGTCTCTGTCACACCTGATAAAGCAGATCACGCCATACACTTGCCGCAATTTTGTCGTCACGTCGTGTTCGATTTTTGCTGCGTTTCTGCTGCCAGTATCTGATATGGCAAACTTTGCACGATAGCTGCTACATATCTGCTGACACAATGGGACAGCAAGCAATGCTCGATTTTTATCGCATTTTTGTCATTATTCTATGATGAGAAGATGTATCGCAAAAAACTAAACTTAATTGGGAAGCAGCAGCTTGAAATTTGTTGCGAAGTCATGATCGGATCTGCTGGCACAGTGCTAGCATACTGCTGGCATTTTGCTATTTGGGTAACGAGTTATAATAAAATTTGATTCATTTACGTGTAACGCATTTTTAATAAATAATTGTAATAAATAAGTGTGATAATGATATTGTTCCTGATACAGTCCTGAAATGTATTTTAATAATGACATATTCTGACTCAAGTAGCAAGATGTTATCATTACGATGATTTAAGGTCATTTTTCATCATTCGTTGTCAGTGTACTAAATAATGACGTAAAATAATGTAACATTTGTCACAAAATATTATCGGCATAAATATATTATTATTTAATCACTATTTTTTCGACATTTTTAATTAACAAAATAATGAAACATTATTATTAATTAATCTTTCTTAATTAACTATAATATATAAATAAGAAAAATATTTCCCATATTTAATACAATTATTAACATTCATAAACAAATAAGCAAAATATATACAACAATTTTCATAAGGAAAATGATTCTCATAACATAATATAGGTTCACGACTCTATATATGTAATTAAATTATCTACAAGAATTACATATGCAATCGAGATTTTAAAATTAAGACTATTTATATGATAATATAGTAACATTCATTAATCGGATCTATCATATTTTATGTTAAAATTCCGTGTTCACTTATATCATCATTTCAGTTGCAGGTTTCATCCCATTATAGAAGTTAAACAGCATCGAGCAGAATCCCAAGTAGGATGGATAACCGTTTTAAAAATATGCAATGATACAAGATAAAAAATGTTTCATTACTTTCTCTGTTTTTTTCATTTTTTTTTACTTATTTTCCGTAAGAGATGTCACGTATATTATAAATTTTCACGATCTATATGGTCTGGGATACTCTTATGCATGCCCATGATACTGTTCTTAAACTATTTTCATCCTGTGGCCATACTACGGGATATTCTCCAGTACATACTAGGGATTAGGTTAGTGAGTGGTAGTAACGATCTAAGTACATTCCACAGTATATCGCAGTACGTATTTTGAATGTTCGGAGAATATTTCTAATATACTTGTATGATATCCCATGGAACGTTCTCAGAATAGAGAGTGCTATTAGGGTAGTAACATTCATTAACTAGATTTATCATATTTTAAGCTGAAATCCTGTAATCACTTATTTCTTTATTTTAGTAGTAGGTTTTATCTCAATACAGAGGTAAGCGACATCGAGCAGGATCTCCAAGTGGATGGGTGACCGGTTTTAGAAACATGCGATGATAAGAGATGTTTCATCAATTTCTCTCATTTTTTTATATTTTTTTATATTTTTTTCCACTTATTTTTCGTAAGGGGTGTCACGTATATTGTAGATTTTCAGTACTAGCAGTCAATATCAGAACGCGATCGTTTTCAAGATGTCATCCTAAAGTCATCCTGAAGTCATCCTAAAGTCGTCTTAAGAAAATCCTCAGGATAGTCTGAGGCTGAGTGGAGAAACCTGAGACGTCCTGAGAAACATCTCGAGAACGTAATGAGGCGCTCATTTGCTAGTCCACAGGATATTCTGTTTACATTTCAGGATCATAATAGGTCTTCAGGATATCCGGCTCATCTAACAGGACGTTCTGAGAATGTCCTTGTGTTAGGGAAGTTAAAAAAAATAAATTATTTATTTTTTGAGATATGTGCAATTACTTGTTCTGAAATGTTTTCGTTATAAATATAAGAGTGATAGTGATTCTAAAAAAATCTTAACAACATAAGTTAATATAACTTTTATCAGAATTCATGATTGCAGAATATATGTTTGTAAACAATTCCGACTATTTTAACGCTTGAAACCAGTCCACTTGCGTGTGGCAACATTAATAGTGCTAATGGATCATTTTACGGAAATAAAAGCAAAAGTATTTGTAGTATTAAATGGACTGCATCCAATATCGCGATTCATAAACGAAGGATCTTCAAGGAGTTCGAATTCCGATTGGTTCCATTATTTTTTCCGTCTCTTATATATAAAATACATAATAGAAAATAATAGAAAATTTATTAATAATAGAAAATTTAATGTTTATTTAAGAAAATAAAAATTATTTAGTAAAAAAAATGCTTTAATGACGATTTGATGAAAGATACGAATTCAGACTCGTTCCAATATTCTATTATATATAAGTATTTACAGTACATATATAGTTAACGTATATATATATATATATATATATATATATATATATATATATATATATATATATAGTATATCGAAAAGATATTATTATTTTTTGTGTTATATATATGTGTATTATAACTAAATGCTGAAAAGTTCTAAATAGTTTTAAGAAAGAGTATTACATATAAAATCTTGCATAAAGCTTTTATATATCTTTACTATTTTGCCTTTCCAAATCTATTCAGTAATAAAACTATAATTTAATCAAAATATTATTATCAGTCATTAAGCTTTAAACACACACATACGCACGCACGCACGCACACACACACACACACACACACACACACACACACACACACACACACACACACATAAATATAATTATCAATAACAATAATTTATTTTAACAATAGATTTTCATACACTATTATTAAATTGAAATTACACATTATTATGTGAAAGCCAAATCAGTTTTTAAAAAACACAAGTATACGAAATAATAATGAAATTGATGAAATATTTATTGCTTTTTCAACATAAACCAGAGAAGATTGATTTCTCAGGAACCAATGATTTAGAAAGGAAGAAAGACGTAACAATAAATTTTTATTATTTTTGCCGTTTAACTGAAAAAAAGCTATTTAAAGAAAAATGAAACAAGATAATTTTTAAATTAATTAATAAAGCAAAATACAAAAAGCTCAAATATTTAACATCTATCATATAAAAATTAATATGACAAATTAATGATAGCTATAATCTACATCATGATAATGTCCACAAAAATTAAATAAATATCTCAACTTAGCATTAAACTACATACTAATATTTACATCTTAGGTAAGTTTCAAAAATTTTTCTCAACCTCTTCCAAACAGTCTTTTGAAATATTGTTATATAACTGTCATTATATTTAGTGATGTACTCTCAGAAATATCCTGCAAAAGCAATGGAAGGAACACGATACTCATTATGGGAACATTATACCAAAATAAGTGACACTGAAATAAAGTGTAATCATCCCTGATACCCAAACCGAAAGGACAGATTATGCACAAAGTCTGTTATAAATTTTTGATGTTAGAAAGCCAATAAATTGCTAACAGATTCTGTAATATCTGACAATGTTAGTAAACTGCTGCCAGAAACCTGACAGAATCTATTGACATTCTGTGCCGGCAGATTGGCAGCAGAAATCGACTAGACTCTGCTGCAATCTGTCGTCAGATTGGCGGCAGAAAGCGAGCAGGACCTGCGTGACACAATTTGATGGCAGGATCTGCTCAAATTCTGCTGCCAGTCTGTTGACACAGAATGTCAATAAGTTCTATCAACGGAATGGAAGCAGAATGAAACCTCAGATGAAGTCAGTTTGCTAACATTTTCTTATTAAATCTGTTGCCAATTTGCCGACATTCTGCTAACATTTTGCTGATTGGGATTGTAATCAAATTTATAAAAGCACATATATAAAAACAAAAATGAAAGTACATTTACGTAAGCATAACATAAATATTTACAATTTAGTGTGGATTTAGTGTGGAAAAATACGAAAAGTAAATCTAACTTAATATAGCAATATTACACAAAAAAAGAAAATTACACTGCAATATGCAAGATTTGTAAAACATTGATAAAACATGGTTATGATATAACATATTTAAAAAGCCATTTTTTGAAAAAACATCAAGAAGAAGTAACAAAAATACAAAAACTAATTTCAAACAGTTGGTTATCATCGCATTTCGCAGACATAAAAGATTGTATGGCAAGGTGCATTCTTTGCGATCGCAAATTAGATATATTAATTGGAATAGATCTTTTAGCGAATCACTTACATATGTTTCATGATATAAGTGAGAATTCAAGAAATGATAACAAAACTGTAAAGAATAATATGAATATGTGAATTACTATCGTTGAAACATTCGTGGGCGTGGGCGCAACATTATACATCAATAAGCAAAAATGAAATAAAATGTAATCATTGTAATAAAATTTATAAAGGTTTAGAAATTACATCACATATGAAACAACATTTATATAAATATCATAAAATATCAAATGTCAACGAGTGGAAAAATTTCGAAACAACTCACAACTTAACATGGCAATATTTCACTAAATAAGAAGCATATGCAGCAAAATATATTATTTGCAATCAGCGGATAAAAAATACACTTGATGTGGCATGATTTGACATCTCATAAGAAAACATAAATAATAAATAATAAATATATAAGAAATGATTAAACGTACCTGGCTAATATGACATTTTGCTATCAATAATAATCATATGATAAAATGCATTCACTGCAAGCGCAAATTGTCGATATTTATGGGAATAAATAGCTTAGCGAATCATTTACTAGAGTTCCACAGAATAAGTTACAGTACGCGAACTAAAAGAGAAAATGAAGAAAATAGTGCAGACATAATGATGCAGCCATTAGTAAATGACAAAAGCAGCGCAAATGTAAGTTCTCATCAGAATGATTACGCGCAAGCTATGGAAAATAAGAAAAGACAACGATAAATCTTATGAATATTATAAATTCGTCTTTTAAAAATGATTTAAAAACATACAATTTATATACAATGTATATTTTAAAAGCTTGACATTTTTTATTCGTTTATCATAATATTCATGTAAACATTAGTCATTAATTCAACATGCGTGTGTTATAAATGTATAATGTAAAAAAATATCTGCATTAAATCAAATTATTATAGAAACTTGTTAATTAAGATTTGCAATTATTTCATTAATATTTAAATTTATCGTAATAAATTGATTTACGACTTATATCTGCCAACCAATTCACACTGTTGAAATGAATTAATTATTACAATTAACATGTACTATATGTTGTTATTAATTATTCTATATTGCAGATCTTGTTATGAATCAATTCAAGATCAGCCAATAATGCAGACAAATACTTTGGAACAGATGTTGCGATCTGATAAAACATCAAATAATGACAATTTAGCAGATGCTTTAACATCTCAAGATGTAAATAAATGTTTAAAGTCTGATGAAGAAACTGGAAAAAATACCGTAGGTTTACAAATGTAACATATGACAAATGATACGAATGTTACAAGTTCAAGATTATCAAGAGATATCCCTGCCAGACACAGCAAGTGAAGAACAATGGTAAAAATTCTACCATCATTGTTTTATCTTTTATATGTAATTCATATACAACAGAATATAGCGCATGTAAATTGAAAATTGTATATTTGTTATTCGTTTATCGTCATATTTTTTAAATAATTAAAATATAGTTAGTTTAAATAGTCAGATATTTTATGTGCGCGTTTTATTTATACAAACACTCCGGATATTATAATTATTAATCTTATCACTAAAAATAATTATTTAAAAGGCTGTAATAAATTTTGTTAATTTCCAATTATTCTATAGCTAAATATTTCGAGATCACCGAAAATTGTTATGAATGATATTCCAAATATTCTCAAATTCTAACATTATTTAAGTAGATGATCAACTTATCAAACCTATAAATAATAAATTTTAATTTTAAACTATCGAGTATAATTTTAAATTATCGAGTAGTTCACATAGTTAATACATATCTTAATTGTTTTCAATAGTAATAGAAGCGTAACTCTAGAATGTAGTGTTTTACTTTTTGCATCCATTTATGTACAATTAAAGATTCCATTATGGAGCGATTCAGAATTGCCAGTCATAGGAAGTGAAAAAAATATCGTAGGTTTACGGATGCAACATATGACAAATGAATCGAATATTGCAAGTTCAAGAATTTATAAAGAGGCATATCTGCGAGACAAGCCAGTGAAGGAGATCGATGGTAAAAATTCTATATGTCATTATTTTATCTTTTATATGTAACTCTTAAACAAATTAATATAATATGTGTATAATATGTGTGTAAATTAAAAATTGTATATTTGTTGTTGGTGTTACGTCCTGCGCACTCCATAATTCCTCCCTTTCGAAGGGCTTTCGAACAATCTCGAAAAATTCGTTTCTCGGCGAAAGTTATATTGCCTATTAAACGTTTTTTTTTTTCCTTAAACAAATAGTCTCGGCGCCAACAGGACGGAAAAGTCTAATAAAGATAGAAATTTTCCTAACGGGCCCATAAAATAGGATAATAAACAATTAAAATTCCATCACGTAACGGAAATCGTAAACCTTTTTTTTTATATATTTTTATTTCCCCCTTCTCAAAAGTCGGGAGCGGGAACTCAATCCCGGAAAAGCCGAGAAGTATTTTTCGAGATACCTATCACCTTAGTTGTTAAGTTAGATTTAATACGCTGAAAGGCCGTAAAATCTAAAATCCCAAAATTCGATTAGATATAAGGAACACGCCCTGGAATCTCCCGTATCTCCAAAATCCTACATAAACCACAACTCCGACCGCGTCTCTTTCTCTGCAATCGCAACCTCTGCTCTTGGTCGTGCACTATAGAACTTCGCCTGTGTTCACCGCTACATTCTTTGTGACTTAATCGCGACTTAACCCAGAGTGAATGAAATTCGGCGGACGAGTGCGGATCATCGAACCAACCTCAGAAGACGTCAAGTAGTAAGTCAATTTATACATTTCCTTTTTCGGTTTCCTTCCGCGCATGGTAAATTTTCGTAATCTTCATTAAATCTCCGGTAAATTTAATAGTAAACAATCAAAGAACAAATAGAAAGACTGCAAAGCGTCTTCGGCGTGAAGCAAAATTGCAGGCGCGGAGCTTGTTGGATCAAGCTTTCAAAGACTACTTAGAGACAATCAACTCGAGTGTCAGAACCTCACGACCGCCCGAGACAAGAACACGCGCTCCAACGGAAGAACCCTCGCGCAGCTTACATACCACCGTCGCGAGTTCCAACGCCTCACGCACTGTCTCCCGAATTTCCGCCGCGAGACTCACGCTTCGCACTCCGTCCTTCGAGGAACCTCTCCTTCACTCTCGTGAACCTCAACGCTTCGCATTCCGTCCCCTGTCTCCTCTCCCTCACTTTCGCGAACTTCGATACCTCGCGTTCCGTTCGCCACTTCGCCCACAAACCCCATCTTCACCAGCGAGTTCCATGTCGAGCATGGAATTCATTCAAGAAGTTCCACCGGTACCCTCGATGGTCTTCGGAGAGGAATTTACGTTCCAGGATATCCTATCCCAGTTCCCTATAACCACCGAAACTCTTCCTCCAGGATCATTTACCTTAGCCCCCGAATCCGTTGACCTAACCGCACTGCGAAACTACGTAAGCACAAATCGCCCGACATCATCTCCATATATATCCTCCGAGTATCCGTTTTTAGTCCCTGTCCGATTCTTTTATAAAATGTTCCTTCCATCGACCATTAAAATTCGCGAGCTTAGTTAAATCTGCACACTTCTTCCTCTCTATCCCCGACACTCTCACATCCACACCCACACCCACCCACCCACCCACCCACACACACACACACACACACACACACACACACACACACACACACACACACACACACACACACACACACACGCACGCACGCACGCACGCACGCACACAATGCTAAGAAATAGTTTCTTGTATATAAAACATTAGTCAAGAGTTGTATTTTAATTATGAGTGTAAGTTAAAAGTCGAACTTTCAATATGATTTGTTTTCTTATTATATAAAAATAATATAATCTATTGTCAAACCTAAGCAATGATTTGTTTATCTGTTGAACTTACGTTTTAATTTGTTTTCATGTAATTAATCTTTTCCCCTCAGGGACGAGAAGACCCTGTAGAATTTTATTAAAATTTTTATTTATGAGTTTGTTTACAAATAAAATAAATATTTTAATTTAGTTGGGAGGATTATTATATTAATTAAACTATATAAATAAGATGATATTAATTTATAGATTTATGTAGAATGGTTTTTTTATTTTAGTAGAATTAATTACCTCAGGGATAACAGCGTAATATTTTTGGAGAGTTCATATTAATAAAAGTGCGACCTCGATGTTGAATTAAGATAAAAATTAAATGCAGAAGTTTAATATTTAAGTCTGTTCGACTTTTAAAATCTTACATGATTTGAGTTTAAATCGGCGTGAGCTAGATCGGTTTCTATCTATAGAAAATTTTAATTAAAATTGTACGAAAGGACTTTATTTTTTAAATAATTTAATTGAAATAATAAATAAAAATAATATATGTATATATAATTGTAATTACTTTGGCAGATTTAGTGCTTTAAATTTAGAATTTAAATAAATATAAATGTTATTTATATAAGTAATAATTATAAGATTTTTTATATATATATATATATATATATATAAATTTTATTGGTATTTTACTTATATTATTAAATATTTTAGTTGCAGTGGCTTTTTTGACATTATTGGAGCGAAAAACTTTAGGATATATTCAATTACGTAAAGGGCCTAATAAAGTTGGTGTCGGAGGTATTTTACAACCATTTAGTGATGCAATTAAGTTGTTTAGAAAAGAATTATTTATTGTTAGTAAGTCAAATTATATAATTTATTATAGATGTCCGGTTTTAATTTTTTTTTTAATAATTGTTATATGAATTTTTTTTCCATTTATTACTAATTTTTTTTATATGAATTATTCAGCGTTATTAATGTTTGTTATTTTAAGATTGATAAGGTATATTTATATAATAATTGGATGATCTTCTAATTCTTTATATTCTATAATAGGGTCTATACGATCCCCTCAAACTTAAAGAATGTATTTGTTTTTATTTTTGCTTAATTAAATTTCTATGTTAAGATTAAAATTTGTATTTTTTCATTTAAATTAAGATCTCGACCATTCCAATTACCGAAGATTCACAAAGTCCGATCTCGAGTTAGAAGGATTAAATTCTTTGATTCGAATTAACAGACCAACGTTCACGCCATTCTCGAGAGGAGCGTTATAGCGTCGCAACGTGACGTTGACTTCATTTCGGAGTTCCTTAACGCGTGAGCTACTCGTTCCGCCTCGATCGCCTACCGCGTGAGGAACGAGAGGTTGCCTGTATGTCTTTCCTCTAATCTCTCCCTATTCCTAAATTCCATTGTTTGAATAACAAACTCCTCACTTTTTAAATAAAGAAATCCTGGACGTAACAGAACCTAAGAGAGTAAAAATTGGGGGCTCGTCCGGGATAATAAAGTGCGATCTGCTTTGAATGCGGGAATGAATATAACGAGGTCTAAAGCCGATAAAACGGTAGTAACCAATACCAAGCTGCTATAGAGTCAAAGCAAAACTAAAACAAGTGAAAGATATCTATTAGATTCGGAAAAAATTAACGGAGACCAACTGGATTTGAACTCGGGATCCTTCGTCTACCAATCCGACACTTAGTCTGCACGACCACGACGGCTCCTCTCTGTTAGCTGTTTATATTCCGAATCTCTTTTATGACCGCTTACGGTCGTCTAATTCTTACAGTTCGACCATTCTGGCCTATTACATTCGTCCCGAATGTACCGAGTCTTCCTCTATCGGATTTTTATCCGAAACTTGGAGCTTCTGCTCCCGACTTTCGATCACTTTCTTGAACGACCGACACGACTCCTTTGGAGTACTACTCCGCGACTTTTTTCCCGTTCATTTCTCTTGAACGACCGACACGACTTTGGAGTACTAACCCCCGACTTTTTCCGTTCACTCCTGAACGATCGACTTGTCAGGTAACATAGGTTGAATCTTCTCTGAGGTAACATAGGCTGAATCCCACTTCTGAGATTGAAAGATATCTATTAGATTCGGAAAAAATTAACGGAGACCGACTGGATTTGAACTCGGGATCCCTCGTCTACCAATCCGACACTTAGTCTGCACGACCACAACGGCTCCTCTCTGTTAGCTGTTTATATTCCGAATCTCTTTCATGACCGCTTACGGTCGTCTAATTCTTACACAAGGATCTCGATTCCTATACACTCCTCAACTCCCACGGAAACATTAAACAAAACCGACACCTTATCAAATTCAATTTCTTGACTGATAGAGATGATGAGATTGCCGAAAAAACGCGTGGGCTTGAATCCGATAATTCCGACAAAACTTTGCGACAACCTAAATTCGATATTCGTAATACAAAGATGTTTCAACAAAACACGCTTGATACACTAAAATATATCGTAGACGCTATTTCGTATTTTGATGGCTAAAATATTCCATTGAATTATTTTATCGAGGGTTGCAAAGAAGCGAAATCTATGTTTCCTGATGAAACCGAGCCTCAATTTGCTAAAATTATTAGAACGTGTATAATCGAAGAAGCACGTCGAACTATTCAGGATCTTCTAAAACTTTAACAGTGTTGCCCAACTCACTAAATATTTAAAACAAATTTATAGTCCTTCGACAAATGTCTATCAACTGCAAAGGGAATTGGGATGTATTTATCAAGGGAACGACGAAGACGTAGTTACATACGCGAATAGAGTCAAAATTTTGGGAAAGCAAATACTCGAAGCATATCGGAATTCGGGACCTTCTCTTTTCGAATAAAATATTAAGGCTTCATTAGAAAAGGACATGTGTAAATGCTGTAAGAATTAGACGACCGTAAGCGGTTATGAAAGAGATTCGGAATATAAACAGCTAACAGAGAGGAGCCGTGGTCGTGCAGACTAAGTGTCGGATTGGTAGACGAGGGTTCCGAGTTCAAATCCAGTCGGTCTCCGTTAATTTTTTCCGAATCTAATAGATATCTTTCAATGCTTTATCAAGGGATTAAAGCCGGAAATCGAACAAAGAATGTTAAGAAATTCGCAGATGTTAAAGCAACCATCGCCGATACGCATAGAAAGAGAGTTACGCGCAATATCAGATTTACGAGGCGGTAATATTACGAAAACGCAAAATACTAGTTTACAACGCGAGACTTGCCAAATTTGTTATAAAGATGAACATTTAGCCAGTTATTGTAGAAAATTCATTCAAAATTCACAGCAGAATTATGAAATACTAATTTGTCAGATTTGTAAAAAACGTGGTCATGATGTTAGTAAATGTCGAATGGGCGACTCACAATCACGTCGAACCATTAACGTAATACGAGAAAATACAATCGTCTGTCAATTGTGCTCTAAACTCAGTCACAGCGCGAAATAATAATTCGTAATAATAATCAAAGTAAGTCTCTCTTGAGAGTCTTTGTCAGTGGTGCGATAGACAAGGACATTCAGTTAATAACTGCTGGAAAAAACAAAATGAACAACGCGCGATAGAAAATAAATTAAGAATTATTTGCCAAAATTGTAATAATTCAGCGCATACTGCTAAGGATTGCAGATCCAGAATGGATCGAAATATGAACAGTAATAATACACCATTTTGCCGATATTGTAAAACGCAAAGGTATCTTCTCGAAAACTGCGAATTATGCATTGCAAGTAATAATCATAGAACGGTCAATAGTTCGGTAAGTTCCAATGGCCCCTCGAAGTCGGGTATGCAACAGAGGTCCGAACGGATTTCACGCCCATCAACGGCCGCAGCACCTCAGTAAAGAGCGTGCTAGACGCCCGGTTTGTGACAGTAAATCTTGACAAACATAGTTGCGTACCTACCATTCAGGTAAATTTAGAAAAAACGGCCCCATGTATAATTATGTTAAACGCTGGTTCCGGGGCAAACACAATCAAAGAAAATTTTGTACCAGTACATAACCATAAATTATACTAATATCTTAAAACTGAATGGAATAAATAATTACCCCGTCTTCATCCTTGGCGAAATTAAATTAACCCTTTTTGATTTTAATAAATTTTCATATAATATCAGATGACTTCCCAATATCGCAAGCCGGAATATTGGGCAATCCCAGAGAACGCCATGTGAAAGAAGGCTTTGATCCATGATATAGAACGTATTAGGTGTACAAAAAAGTTCTGAGCTTTAGATTTCATACAACCGAAATAACAATTTAAATTTTATATATCTTCCCGCCCTTTTGCGGTTTTAAAGCGTTGACATTTGGCCTTCTAAAATGCCATACGGTTTGGCGTTTGATGCACATAACCTCAAAAATCAATAGTGTTCATGATGGCAATAACAAAAGAGCATATTCGATTTTCCATTCACTTCGCGTTTCATCTGAAGAAAAATGCTGTTGAAGCCACTGCAATGATTTGTGCTGCTGATATGGAGAGAACGCTGTAAGTCATGCTACATGTAAAAGATGGTATCAAAAATTTCGCCAAGGAGATTTCAGTCTTGAAGATGAATCGCTGGACGCCCTCAAAAGATTGAAACGGACGAATTGCAAGCACTGCTGGATATAAACTCTGCGCAACTGAAAAGGAGCTTGCAGAACAACTTGGCGTTACGCAGCAAACCATTTCCGTACGTTTATATATGATGGGAAAGGTTCAGAAGGAAGACAGATGGGTTCCGCATGTTCGAAGACAACAAAAATCGTCGGCGTAACACTGCACTCACTTTGTTTTCAAAGTTCCGGAAAAAAGATTTTCTGCACAAAATCATTATAGGCGATGAAAAGTGGATTCTTTATGATAACTCTAAACGTAGAAAATCATGGATTGACTCTGGTCAACCTTCGACATCGACGACAAAGCCTAATATCCACGTCAAGAAGGTTTTGCTCTGTATCTGGTGGGATTGGAAAGATGTGTTGTATTACGAGTTGTTACAACCGGGTGAAACAATCACGGCAGACCGCTATCAACAACAATTGACCAATTTGAGCGATGCATTAGAAAAAAAGAGGCCATTTACTGGCCAAGGACGTCGTAAAGTGATCTTGCTTCATGACAATGCTCGACCACATGTTGTGAAAGCGACTCAGGACCATATCTTTGCATTAGACTGGAAACTTCTCCCGCACGCGGCGTATAGCCCAGACATGGCGCCTTCCGATTACTACTTTCCGGTCGCTGCAGCATCATTTGGCTGATACACATTTCGTGAGATTTGAAAAAATGCATTGATGACTTTATCGCTTCGAAGCCGGTGAGCTTCTATCATCAAGGAATTTGCAAGCTATCCGAAAGATGGCAAAAGGTCGTTGATGCAAACGGGGAATATTTCGCTGATTAATATTTTTTTGTTTGTTTTTGAATAAAGATTGAATTTTACAAAAAAAAGCTCAGAACTTTTTTGTACACCTAATATTTCGCGGAATTTCGAGAAATGCGTAATTAATACAACCAATTGCTGATTAGAGTTTCTGTTGTACTCTCTAACAGAAATGCTAAACTAATTTGATTGGTTTTTGTAATCTGCGTATCTGGAAAAGTACACTTCATGGAGAATCGAGATTTTATGTACGAGTATGTGTACGAACAGTCAAGTAGATGTGAACCTAATCTGTGAGAATGTATTCAGAAGTTATTATAGACTCTGACCTGTTGTTATTAATAATATGGAAGCGATGGCAAAAGTAGAAGAAGATGAAACAATCTCAATAACAGAAAATTAGATGATATATTTTAAAATTGTTTGGAAACTGATGGTATACCAATAGGAAAAAGCTCGTCATGTGGGTGCGTCCAATATTCGCAAAAAGACGAAAATTATTACAGAGTGACAGTGACAATCTGGTCAAAGAAATGGAATTTGAAGATTACGAAATGTTCTACAATTATTGTAGAATGTTCATAGAAATGTTTAATCAGTTGTTAGATATTGTTGGGCCACGCATTGAAAAACATTATAAATTAATTAATATATATATATATATATTATTAATTAATTTTATATGATGATTTAATTAATCATTATTATATTAATTAATTAACTTATCCTGATTTGATCTTTTCATTTTGCCAAAAAGCTCTGATTATCTGATTATTCACTGTGTGTGTGTGTGTGTGTGTGTGTGTGTATTTCTTCCGCAAAAAAATTAGGAAGCTATTATTAGATTCAGCGTAACAATATAGCATAAGTAAACAGCATAAAGTAACTAGGCGGAATCTGATGTTCAACGATGTGATTGGCGCAAGTTACGTTTACGCAAGTTACGCCGCATGTGATGGCACCCTAAGAATATATGGATGGAGCTTGTTGCGCAGGATAGGTGAGATTAGCAATAAGGAGAGACTACATGCACTTCGGCTATTGGAAAGCCTTCTTTCACATAGAGTAGCGTTCGGAATTAGTTGAACATTTCCGATTTCGAGGGCGATGCCTACAGTTCCCCTATCACCACTCGAGTATCAGCAGCCGAGCCGCCGAATGGCTGTGCCTCAGGAATGTCGCCTTGTGAGTGTCGGTCCACAATAGGTGACTTAAGCTTTAAGACGTAAGAAATTGACCAATTATAATCTAATATGAAAAGAATAATCGACTATGATTGGTCAATTTCTTACGACTTAAAGATTAAATACTTATTGTGGACCGACACTAAGAAACATGCTCGTATGCTTTTCGCCTCAAACTGTCACTTAGATATCTTCTTTGCTAAATTATTTTTATTTTTATAAATAAATAAAACGTTGAATTTTCTATTATTAATATATTATATTGTGCTTTATTTATGTTCTTTCTTCAAACATAATATGTTAAATATCTCAAAAAATATAAAAGATACGGAAAAACATTTCAGATAAAAATTTTATACCTTCAAGGAGGAAAGACGATAATACATTATCAATTTCATTGTAAATAGCGCCACTTTCGAGATTTTTTTATGATTGCCATTCTTTTAAATGAAATCATACTTTTTGTTATGCAATATGATTCCTCTAGTTATTGTGAATATAAAAATATTATATATATAATATTAAGGCACAAATTAAAAAGTTACTAATTTAGAGATATTTTGCTTTTTTACTTACTTTTTTGTCGTATTTTGACATAAAACATAAAATAAATTAATAATTTTTTGGTAAACGTATCTTAATATTTTTGTGCACAGAATAATGAGATAAATCAATTAGTGTAAAGCTTACAATCTCGAATACTCATATAATATATAATATATTAATAATAGAAAATAATAGAAAATTTTTTGTTTATTTATAAAAATAAAAAATAATTTAGCAAAGAAGATATCTAAGTGACAATTTCAGGCAAAAGGCGTATGAGCATGTTTCTCACAGGGCGACGCTCCTGAGGCACAGCCGTTCGGCAGCTCGGCCGCTGAGATTCGAGCAGAGTGGGGAAACTGTAGGCGTCACCTTCGAAATCGGACTGAAATTTTCAACTAATTCCGAGCGCTGCAGAGAGCATGGATTTAAAAATATATGGACGGGGCAAATACTGTCAGTTAGAGCAAGGAGAGTAATGAGATTAGCGGAAAGGAGGAACTACATGCATATCGGGTCGATTCGGATTAACTTAGAATTATTCGACTCTTGAGTCTCAGCTATTCGCTTTGGCTGCGTCACAATATAAGTAGATACAATAAGTTCACTCTGTTCAATATCCGTGAAATAGTTGTCACTCGCGCATGACAGAAATGCACTCTCAACAATATGGCGATTCAAAAAAATTGTATATGCTATAACCACAGTATTGTGGTATAAATAATTTGTCAAGTGGTGTATATAAATTTATCAAAGGCCAACAATTTAAATACTCTATAGTGTGCAAAATTTATATAAACATAAATAAAGAAGTGGATATCGAACTGAATATTCGTTATATTCTGTTTTAGATATTATATATGGCGTATCTTCGCTTAGACTCTAAAAGAAGGAAAATTAAGTAGAGAAAGAATTATTAAGAAGTGAATTCGAAATTAACACACACCTACAATATAGGATGAGTCAATGAAAAGAACAAACTTCAAAAAATTTCAACCTCTCATTTCTTTTGTAATTGTACACACACACACACACACACACACACACACACACACACACATCATAAATGATCTTATCAATTAATAAATCTTTTTGAACTCTATAACTTTTATCTAAAATTTTATTTTTTAATATGTACAATAATATATCGTAAATATACATTTTTTATATTTAATAATTGTTTTTCATATAACTAGTGATGTCATTATGCAGCTTTTTTCCCATATATTATACCTGCAATGACAACATAACGATACAACATTGTCGTTAAGAAATTAGAGAATAAAGGCCATTGCACGTGAAACAATTTTAATCGTAATCGTAAGATTATAAGCAAATTGATCAATCAGAATCAATTATTCTTTTTATATATAGTCTAAAAATAATCGATTGTAGTTGATCAATTCGCTTACGATCTTGCGATTATCATTAAAATTTTGTCGCGTACAATGGCCTTAAGCCTACATCTGTAGTTATCCGAGTCGAATGAATTAGTAATAAAAACTCGATCTGAGTTCTCGGACCGAATTCTAGCATCGTAGACACAGGTCTTTAGGAACGCTACGTTCGACTTAGATATTTCTCGCCATTGTATAGGAAGAATCTGGAATTGGTAAACCTGCCAGCAACATTACCCCCTCACCTAAGCTTGGTTCCCGTCAGTTCTCGTAGCAGTATTTTGCAGTGCTGGGCGATACGTGAATGTGAAAATATGGCAAGTTCGTCACGGTAAGCTTCGCAAGAACTAAATATCATTTCTAATTATCAATTATTAAAAATGTAACAATCGTTATGAATCACACTTGAAAATTTTATCGGTACCGCTGAAGTAAAGATCGTACGCAATCGTTCGACTAGTCGTATTTTGTTTCTTGATACTGTACAATGCAAAGCGCACTTTTCATCAACATGGGGATTGGGGATAAATTAATTGCGACAAGACTAAACTTTAATGTAAACCTTAAATCGAAATTATAATTTGCATAATTGTAAAGCTATGTTACACTTTGACATATTAACATTTGACTAGATATAAAATTGGATTAAAGAATTCAATTGTCTGTTGACATTGGCAATATCATTTGCATAAAAAAAATTCATATTTAAATCCTTTCTTAGTCGCGTATGATATACACGAAATATTTATTTTCGAAATGGATGTTTTACAGGAATGCTACAAATAAGGTTTGTTGTTATGCACATCCAGATGCCCCACTTATAGAAGACTATAGAGCAGGAGATCAGATTTGTTCGGAATGTGGATTGGTTGTAGGGGATAGGTAACTCTAAGACTCTAGAAATATAAGTTTGTTTTAAAATTTTTGATATTTACAAGCTTCTTATGTTTTGTAGAGTAATAGATGTAGGCTCGGAATGGAGAACATTTAGCAATGAAAAATCAGGAGTGGATCCATCACGTGTTGGTGGCCCAGAGAATCCACTTCTCAATGGTGCGGATCTATCCACAATGATTGGACCAGGAACGGGTGCTGCATCTTTCGACGGCTTTGGTACTGCTAAATATCAAAATCGACGGACAGTTAGTATTATATTTCATTTTTTTTTATTACTTTACATAATATTTTACATGGTTGCAAAAATATATTTTAGATGAGCAGTTCTGACAGAGCTTTGCTTAATGCTTTTCGTGAGATTAATGGTATGGCAGATCGTATTAACTTGCCAAAGACCATTGTGGACAGAGCCAATACATTGTTCAAACAAGTGCATGATGGCAAAAATTTGAAGGGTCGTGCAAACGATGCAATTGCTTCTGCATGTTTGTATATTGCCTGCAGACAAGAAGGTGTGCCACGTACATTTAAGGAGATCTGTGCAGTCAGCAAGATAAGTAAGAAGGAAATCGGTCGATGCTTCAAACTCATTCTCAAAGCTCTCGAAACTAGCGTGGATCTCATTACCACGGGTGACTTCATGTCCAGATTTTGTTCTAATCTTGGCCTTCCAAATATGGTACAGAGAGCTGCTACACATATCGCTAGGAAAGCTGTAGAAATTGATATAGTACCCGGAAGATCACCTATCTCGGTTGCTGCAGCGGCAATTTACATGGCATCACAGGTACACAAAATTGTAATTACACTGCATTCCGTAATTATGCGAATGTTGTTTTATTTTCATGTATTTTTATCCTTTTACATAGGCATCGGAAGACAAAAGGTCGCAGAAAGAAATTGGCGACATCGCCGGTGTTGCAGACGTCACGATCCGACAATCGTACAAATTGATGTACCCACACGCGATCAAGCTGTTTCCAGAAGATTTCAAATTTGCCACGCCGATTGATCAGTTACCGCAGATGTAAAACTGAGAAAAAATCTCGTTTCCTTCTTCCGAAGTATGTTTAGCCGTTAAAGGGATATTTGTTTTCCATCACAAACGTAACGAATGTATGTAATAATTTTTATTTACAAGGGTACACATTCCTGATTAATTTATACTTTATATTTTTTTCTTTAACGCAGAAAGTAGCAATTGATCTTTTTTTTTCTTTTTTTTACTTCGTTATTAAAAAATGTTTTCTGAAAAATACTTAACTGAATATTTAACATTTATATTCTATTATATTGCTTATAAGATATAAAAAGTGCCTTGTGTAATCCATGTTTGTTTTAGCATACAATTCAACTGTTATTTTCCTTTATTTATAAATTGATAATTTATGATATAAGACAAAGTCCATTTTGTACCACTCTGGCAGATAAGGTAGTTATTTTTCCAGCAACAATTACAAAGCAAATTCTTATGTGATGGCCTCACATCATTTAAGATTGCGTTCGTAAGATTCGCGTACATTTAACGGTTCATAGATAATGCAATTAATTACTTAATATACAATTTTTTATAAATTGTACTATGATTTTCTATGTACATACAATTAATATACATATTTAATTATGTAATTAATGCACAATACATATTAATTATATAATTAATATTTATATAATATCCACATATATTAACTTATGTAAGTCCTATACAAATTTAGAGTATATATTTTAGGAATATATATTATAGGGGATATAAAAGATATAGGGAACAGAAAAATATGTATATATGTATATGTATCTGTGGCGAACATGTTACACTCCTTATTTTCTATATAAAATCTCTTATATTCCTTTAATAGAACTGGCCCTGATATAATTGATTTCAAATTTTCTTTTTTTTCATATGCACAATAAATTATACTATTATAACTGACTGAGGACTGAGATACTGTACAATAAGAATATTGTATAAAATTTATTCTGTGATATTTAAAAAAAAAATGAAAAAAAGTAACACTATCTTGCAAAATGTCTGATTCGTCAATTTATATCCAACGCATACAACGTTAAGCATATAAAGATATATAAGTTGATAACACACATGTTGCTTTACTGATTAATTCCTCCTTCCTTATCCTTAAATTAGTAATAAAGTTGAATTTATTTCTGTCGGCTTCTGACATTTTTGAATAAGTAATTTTAATAAAATATGATTGTGATATAATTGTATAATCTTCCTCAGTTCAACATGTTTGTTTCCTTCTATTCAACAAGGACGGTCTTTACAAAAGTGTTTTTTGCGATTTGCAAATGTATTTCGATAGTTAACTATGCATAATGTTTCCTTAACATACGAATTGTACTTAGCACTGCAAAAATTCGGCTATATGAAGTGCAATTAAAGATATTTATTCTTCGCGTTTTGTTTGATCTTTCTTAATAAAACTTAAATGTTTATTTTATTTGAAAACGCTATTAAATAATATTTTTAATATTGGAAATATTTTCCTTAAAATCTCTTAATTCCAATTTTTATTTTGACATCGGAATGAAAATTTATTGTGTGTGCGTCCTTCATTCGCTTCCTTGTTCTCACGTGGTCGCGTGCAAGAATGAGTAAAAGAAGAATAGTAGAAGGGGAGATTTTTAGTTTGGGGGAAGGCAACTGCCTGGAGAGAAGACTTTAGAATAGAGAGGAACTCGTATATGTATAGTTTTATATATATATATATATATATATATATATATATATATATATATGCGTGTATGATAACTTAACCTAACATGATAATTAAATTCTAATCCAAAGTTCGATATATCCATTTTTACATTTGGTACATATTAGAGATCTTGTAATTTAAGTCGACTAGTAAGATTTATTGCGATATTTTTCTGATTTATATACGTATATGTATATGTGTGTACGTAAATCTAATATATCTATGTCACAGAGAGAGGGAGGTATAGATTAAGTTAGAAAAGGTTAATAATTTTGAAATAGTTTGATTGATAAAAATTTATATAATTTCTTAAATGATGCTTGATCTGAATGAATATATGAACAAATATTTGAACGAATAGCTATTTTTCCATTAAAAAAGAATAAGACGATTTATTTGTTAGCTATTGACAAAAAAAAGTCTAAGATGAATATAACGCCTCCTATCAAACCACCACGAGGAATTAAACCGACGAAAGAAACGGTAAATAAAATGTTCTCTTGAATTCTATTAATAATAATGAGATCGTTGATTATCGTTAAATGTATTTAAATCTATGGCTTTTGCATATTTATTTTATAGAGTGGTCTGCTGATCTCTGTAATCCGAGCAT
Organism: Pogonomyrmex barbatus; assembly: GCF_055798465.1. Classification (NCBI taxonomy): domain Eukaryota; kingdom Metazoa; phylum Arthropoda; class Insecta; order Hymenoptera; family Formicidae; genus Pogonomyrmex; species Pogonomyrmex barbatus. The sequence continues at coordinate 22,855,363 of NW_028297116.1, forward strand.
TATCAGCAAGCGAAACGAATGAACAACGCGAGATCGAGAAAGCCAAGTTGGAAAAAGAATACAAACGAAGCGATCAACGACTGGAAGAGTTAGTCTCCTTGCACGATCAGGATCTCATGGAAGTTATGAAAGTATATATATAGATATATTGTATTTGATTTTAGTAAAAAATTCGAACGCCTATCTATAAAAGTGTGTTCTATCATATTATGCATTATCCTAGATATTCAGTGCGCTTTCAGAGAAAGTTACTTCGTCACGAGAAAAGATTCATGCGGTGAAGGAAAATCTGAATGCTTGCAAACAATTGTTGAGGTGCAAACGAGAGGAGTTGTTGAATTTATGGCTGGAAGGAATAGAACATAAACAAGTCTTACATCTTCTGAAGGATGTGTAAGTTGTACTTGCAAATATATCTGAGATTATAAAAGCTAATTCTGTTTTTCAACATCAATTAGATATAAAGATGATGAATCGATATTTGATTAATTTTAGGTCATCAGATTCGTGTGGACGTATGATATCCTTAACAGAGCCTGAATTAATATCCAATACATTGCATGATCCCTTAACAGATCAATAATTAAATATAAATATCATCATTCTATATATATAAACTTACGTTATTATATTACGTTATTATAGATATTAATTAAATAATTATGAATTTATAGATTTACATATTAAATAAGAAACATAAAATCACAATTGGATAATTGTTAACTAAACATGTATAATTTCTATATGTATATAAAAATAAAAAACTCTCTATATTTGTTCTTATTTCATACAAGTAAAAAAATTAAAATTTATTTTAATTTTTCTGTTGTCCAACAGCTACATATACTGAGAATTTAAATGTCGCGGTTTTGCAAGATACCAATAATTGAAAAAATATTTTAACGTCAATAATCAGGGAAATTACTAATTTTTCACTAATCCTTGATACAAATTCTTGAAATTTTAAAAAATTCTTAGAATTTTAAAATGAATGCAATGATTTGCTGATTATATTCTCCGAATATTTCAACGATTTTAAAATTTTTTATTCTTTATTTTAAAGAATTTGAGGATTTTCAAAATCTAGAAATTTTAGTCAGTGCAACTTTCTTGCTGGTTATAATTCTTTGATATGTCGTCGACTTTTGTGAATTTAGATATGTACGTTTTATTATATTTAAAAAAAATATAAAAAATATAATAAATAAATTAGAATACATCGGTGACCAACAATCATAACGGATGATTATTTAAACCGATGCCTCCAACTGCAAATCTATTATTGGTGTAATTTCACGTATGAAGAAGTATCTATGGCAATTTTAAATACCGATGAAGTATGGCCACGGAAAGATGGCGCTTTTGCTATTTCCATAATTCTATATCAGCTGACACATGACACGGATGTCCGAAGGGCGATCGCGAGGATTATATGATTCCGACCGAATTCCGACCATTCCGACTTCTCCTGTGCTTATGAGTAGTGTAATCGACAGTACACGGCTCTTACGACAGGCCGTTTTTTAATTATTTTATTTTCTTTACACGATCGGTGATTATGTTAATTATTTTACACGAAAACCCGCGTGATTAATATAGACGCGATATTCGACAAGTAATTAATTTAAACAAAATGAGCGCTCAAAAGACGGTACCGAACGGTGTAAAGTTCCTCATCGGCGGCACCTCAGGGTTTGTGTTCTTTTTTTTTTACGTTTCTTTCGAATACATGACATCTGTGACAACTTCAAGGCGACAATGCCAGAACAAGTGTACATTATTTTTTTTTAATAGCTATATAAAAGGATTTCGTAATCGCTCAACTAAAGGTCGAAGGTCAAGATTCAAAATTCATCAAACTTGTTTCTCGTGAATGTTACAATCGACGTTATTGTTAATGACTAAACACGGAGAAAAAAAAAGATTAATTTTTCACGATGATGTAATATATATGTACATATATATATATCTTATCGATACTATAAATAGATTTGTATTCCTGGACAAACCAATAGCTCGTTTTATATATTGATAGCGCGCTATAAAAAAATTCTATTCAATTTTTAATAATTTACAAGAAATAATATATAATAACTATAAATTAATTTTAACGTCAATTATTTGATAAATTAAACTTTATTTAGTGATCAAAAAGTAAGAAATGTTTAATTGGTTAAATTTTTAAAATAACTTATTTTTTAATTATTAATTATTATTTTAATTATTTTTTAATTATTTCCACGATATATAATTTTTGTTATATGAAATTTTTAATTGTATTAGAGAAGATTGTAAATTTCCCCTAAAATTAATAGATTCTCTAACTCTAATAGATTCAGATATTATATTTTTTTAGTAAATAATCAAAGAAAAATGTAATATGTTTAATTACAGTATGGCAGCGACATGTTTTGTACAGCCATTGGATTTAATAAAAAATCGCATGCAGTTGAGTGGTACGAAAACATCAACATTAAGCGTTACATCGGCAATTCTAAAGAATGAAGGTGTTTTGGCATTATACTCAGGTTTATCTGCTGGTTTAATGCGCCAAGCCACATATACCACCACTAGACTCGGTATATATACTTGGCTTATGGAACTTTCTTCGTAAGTTCATCTACAATAAAATTTTCATACAAAATAAGAATCCAGATAAATATATTACAAAAATATATGATTTAGAAAAGATGCACAACCAAGTTTTATCGTGAAAGCATTACTTGGCATGACGGCTGGTTGCGTTGGAGCATTTGTAGGTACACCTGCTGAAGTAGCTTTGATTAGGATGACAGCAGACGGCAGATTACCTATTGGTAAATTTTCACATCTTTCCTCATAATAAGATTATTATAACATCCATACATATATTATTTAAAATTTAATCATTTCAAATGCAGCTGACAGACGCAATTACAAAAACGTATTTGACGCATTATTCCGTATAATTAAAGAGGAAGGTCTTTTTACATTGTGGCGTGGTGCCATTCCTACTATGGGACGAGCTATGGTTGTAAACGCAGCACAATTGGCATCATACTCTCAGGCAAAACAAGCATTGTTGGACACAGGTTTATAAATACAAGATTTGCATAGCTAATTAGACATATATTATAATAATAGTAACATAAATATTACTATTTATATCTATTTATATCTATATATTTTTATTGTATATTTTATATTTATATTTATTGTATATATTTTATTTTTTTAAATAGGATATTTTGAGGAAAATATTGTATTACACTTTGCAAGTTCTATGATTTCTGGTTTAGTCACCACTGCTGCTTCTATGCCTGTAGATATCGCTAAAACAAGGTAAATCCTATGAATAAATTCATAGTTTTACTTATTTAATTCAATTAATTTTTTAAGTGCAAAATTACTAATTTATTGCTTCTTTCAGAATCCAAAATATGAAAACAATAAATGGCAAACCAGAGTTTACGGGTGCAATCGATGTCCTGACTAAAGTTATAAGAAATGAAGGCTTATTTGCATTATGGAAAGGCTTCTTCCCATATTATGCACGTCTAGGGCCACATACAGTCCTGACGTTTATTTTCCTCGAACAAATGACCGCTGCTTATAAAACATACTTGGCATAGTTGTGTGCCCTTGCAAAAAATTGTTATCGATAATTTAAAGAGTCTTTGAGAATCTTTGAGAGTCTCTCAGAATCTTTGTTTTTTTCTTTACTATTTATCAGATATTTTCAGAAACATTATTTTTATTGTAAATCCATTTTTTTAGCATATTTATCATCAAATGTTACGCACATATTTGCAATATTATTTTATAAATTTTATATAAACATATAGAATTTATAATTTATCCGATAAAAATTGTATCCATAATAGTTTGTATAAAATTGTTCATAAATTTTTAATTTTTGAAGAGTGCATTTTTATAATCGAAGAATTGTATAATATAAAGATGAATTTCTATTTCTATATAAGTTTATGTGTGTACTCACAAAATTTTTAATCTGCCATACAATTTAATATATATGTAATATGCTAAGATGTTTTATCATTATTTTGTAGAAAAAGAAAAGCATTATACTCTATGAATATGTACAAATTCGCAGCTCGCCTGATACAAATTGTAGTCTAGATGTATCATTCAAGCTAGCCTTTTATTGTTATTTTATATAAAATTTGTTTTATAGATATATACATCTTATTAATATGTATGAAATCTGTATGATGAAATGTCATTATTGTTACTAAATATAAAATGTGAACGAGTATTATAGTAATGCATTAAATTGCAATAAAATATTAATACAGAAAATGTATAAATAATATTGTGCATTACTGAAATAACAAAAATTTTAATAATAAAGGACTATATTTTGAATGTAAATTTTCTACTGTATTTTAATATAAAATATAACAAATAAATATTTTTTTAATAAATTGCAGATATAAGATTTATAGGATTATACATATATGACAATTTTGAAGAATTAAGTTTTTTATAACTTGTATAAATTTAAAATGGAAAATACTGTTTCTTCTTATATACAAATTTATTTCTTTATCACATTGTAAATTTCAGCGACATAATTTGTTGCAAAATGAAATAAGATCATGCAATGTTGCTAAATTGATGATAGAACTCAGGGACATTTCAGTTAACTTAATTTGCATAGAACGATGCTAACGCAATCGTTCAAATATTGAATTTTTACATTGAGTCAAATCGAGTATAATTTTTATATCAATCTTTCATCGCTTTGCAGCGCAAGACAGATGACGAAAAGTAAATATGTTCTTTGGAGCCATGAGCGTTTTTGACGGGAAAGAATAGGCACATTCATTATGACACAAACATTTTGAAATGCAATTCACTTGTTATTGTGTGTTATTGTGTTACTAATTGACATTTAATATAATATAATCCTAATAAATTAAGTGATAAAAAGAAAATAAATTTTAATAAATTTTCGTGATTGAATTACACGATACAGTTTCTCCACTTCTTTTGAGGTTATATTCCTTGGTGCTATTAACAACTTAATATTTACATAACAAATAACTAAAATTCAAAACATGTTACATATTAGCATCATAGTTTAAATTGTTATAAATTGAATTCAGCAGAGGAATAAATAAAATGAAATATATGAAAAAAATGTAATATTTTATTTAAAATCATACTTCAAAGTAAGAATAATTTTATATAACTATAATATGTATTTGTTTCAGTATGCATTTGTCATGATTATTGATTTATAAATTTTTATAATTTTTATATGGAAATTTTTAGATGATCAAACTAATATAATTATGTCAAAAAAGAAAAGAGATCATGGTTGGGGAGAAGATGGCTTTGAAGAATGGGTAAGTATACATTATTAATATTTATTTATTTATCCACATACATACAACAAAAACACATTTAATTTGTTTCTCGTTTTATAACAATGTATATCTATCAGGGCGGTTACATGGCTGCGAAGAAAGCCAAGTTAGAGGAACAATTTCGTGATACTGCAAGCAAAGAATTTAAGCAATCGTCGAAACTATTTGAAGGAATTGCAATATTCGTGAATGGCTATACAGATCCACCATCAGATGAACTTAGACGTCTAATGATGATGCATGGAGGAATATATCATCATTATATGCGTCCTAAAATCACAACTCACATTATAGCATCTAATCTACCATATTCTAAAATAGTGATGTACAGAAAGACTCAAAATCCAATTCCTATCTGCAAACCGCAGTGGATTATCGATAGCATAACAGCTGGAAAGATCTTGAATTTTCAAAACTATTTGCTTTATTCTAACAGCACTAATGTACAGCCCCAATTGATATATAAATTAAATAATCAGGATAAATCTAATACTGATTTGATTATGCATGATAATCAAGATACTGACAAATCAACTTCAGCGAGCAACGAAGCTAATATGAATATTGAAAATTCATCAAAACAAAATGAGTTTAACAGTATATTAAAACAAGACACAATCAGTTCTTGTCAAATTCCAAATACAAAAATGAATGCACAGTCGACAAAGGATGCTGAATTTCTATCAACATTTTACAATAATTCGAGACTGCATTATATTTCTACTATGGGAACCACTTTTAAAGATTATGTCAACGACTTGAGGAACAAAAGCAACGGAGTATTTTCTGGTCTTGAGCGTTTAATAAAACTAAAAAGTACCAAGAGTATTTCAGTTGATTACGAATCGGGTTCGGAAGATGAGACAGTTTATTTTACAGATAAAATTGTAAATAAAATGGACTTTAAGCAAGAATCTATTATAATGCATATTGACATGGATTGTTTTTTTGTATCCGTGGGAATCAGAAATAGACCGGAATTGCAAGGCCTGCCAGTGGCGGTAACGCACGCAAAAGGCAATACGTTCTCGACAAATTATGACGGTAAGGAAGAGTTTGGATCAATGTCAGAAGTAGCTTCGTGTTCGTATGCAGCGAGAAAGGCTGGCATAAAGAATGGCATGTTTCTGGGAGAGGCATTAAAACTGTGTCCAGGCTTAAAGACAATTCAGTATGATTTCGAGGGTTACAAGGAAGTTTCGTACATATTGTATGACACAGTGGCATCTTATACCTTAGATATCGAAGCAGTAAGCTGCGACGAAATGTATGTAGATTGCACAAAAATTCTTCGAATATCCGGACTCACACCGTTGGAGTTTGCCACTATAATTAGAAATGAAATAAAACAGAAAACGGATTGCCCAGTATCTACAGGATTCGGCAACAACAAGTTGCAGGCGAGATTGGCAACGCGAAAAGCTAAACCGGATAATCAATTTTATCTAAGCAGTAAAAATGCAGAAATATATATTCGAACTTTTAATATAAAAGATTTACCAGGTATATTGATTAGTCAACATTGTTACTTCATAATTTTTTTATTTTTAATCATTTCATTATTTTTATTTAATTTTTAATGCTCTTTTCGCTTTTATTCTCAGGAGTTGGCGGAACAACGACGTACAAATTACATAAAATGAATGTATATACATGCGAGGATTTGCAAAAAATTGCGTTGGGAGTTTTGCAAAAAGAGTTTGGCAAGAAGATGGGAGAACAGTTGTATAAGATGTGCCGTGGTTTAGATGATACAAAGTTGAATCTGGAATACGTCAGAAAATCTGTGTCAGCTGAAGTTAATTACGGCATAAGATTTCGAAATAATGGCGATGCTATCGATTTTTTAAGTGAATTATCCGCGGAGGTATGCAATCGATTGACAACGGCTCGTGCAAAAGGCAGATGCATCACACTGAAACTGATGATTAGAGCCGAGGAAGCACCGAAAGAAGCACCGAAATTTATGGGTCACGGTCTTTGCAATTATGTAACTAAATCAAAAAATCTTATAACGGCTGTTGATGACATCAATATCATTAAAAGGTGAGTTTTCGTTATTTTTAATTTATATATATATATATATATATATATATATATATATATATAAAGAAATTATGCAAGTATATATCTTATTATTTAGGGAAGTTATAAACATTTGGAATCAGTTACATTTAACACCTGAAGATATGAGAGGAATTGGAATACAAATATCCAGACTAGAAATATGCAAAGCTAAACAGACTAAAAATAACTTAGTTAATTTCTTTAATAAAACGAAAAAGTCGGAACAAGTCATAACAACATGTGATAAAATATTAGAAGATATCGATAAAGATCGATGTGTCCCAAATTTTAATAAAAAATCTAAACCGGACTACTCTGAAATACTTTTGGTTACAGAATCATCGATGGCAATAAAAAATATTTGTGATACAGAAATTAGTGATTTGTCGCTGGAATCGGCAAAATCTTCAGAATCTACCGGTGTAATAATTCCAGTCAATGTTCAAGTTGAATCGTCAATGATTACAACTCAAACAAAAAATAGAAAGCTATATGATCCTAAGACATATAAAAGTATTACCAAAGCAAAGGATGTACTTATGAAATCCAATAATAAAAAAATAATACAGAAACAGACATCTCAAGAGAACTTTTTTAGACATGTAAAACCAAATAGCGGACGATTATCGAAATATGAGATGCCTCCAATACAAGATATCGATATGTCCGTATTAATCGAATTACCCGCAGATATAAGAAATGAAATACTTGACGAATATAAAGAAAATAAAAAAAAATCTCAAGTTATAATGAATACCGCAAGTACAACTGATCTCATAGATGACGTTTCGCACGACGAAGCAAACATACAGAATTGTTCGCAAGTTGATCCGGACGTTTTATCAGCTTTAATGGAAAGTGACTTACATCCCGATGTGCAACGTGATGTGCAAATGTATTGTGATATGAAAAAAGAAGCAAATAGAACGAATTTCAAAGAAACAAACGAAAAGAGCAAACAATTGCAAGAAGCAGCTACGTCTTCGAAAATTAATAATACAGAGAATGTGAAACTTATTGTAGATAATATTTGTATAGATGATGCTGGACATACACTACAAAGGAACACAGCATTGCATGCAGGGAACCAAAAGTCCGACAAGGACGATGCCATCAAAATGAAATCTATATCATGTCAAACTAATCGTACCGAGATATCACATAATAACGCTGCAATGAATAAAGCCGATACCTTTATTTTACAGAATTTAAATATTTTACATAACAATGAGAACGTAGATAAACATCAGGAAATGTTGATTAATCTCGTGAATCATCTCTTCACCCTTCCATTACAACAGGTACCGCATAATTATTTCGTAAAGACAAATTATTAAATAGGAACTGAGTTTTTTCGCATTCTATTTTTGAGATCTGGTGCACGTAACTGTTGCAATTTCAATATTAAACAGCAAATTGTACAAAACTATTTCTTAACAAATAATATACAAATTGTTAATCATTATTGCCATAATATTGACATATCAGATGCATCAGAAATTATTTCTTTCCTATATATATTTATCCGATTTTGAATATTAGACAAAAGACGGTGAATTCTGTTCTTTGAAAAACGTGATATTTTTTTGTGTTTAATAATTGGTGTTCAGATCGCTCGATCTGTATAGAATTAGTAATTATAAAATGTATTTAAGATGTAAATGTGTGAATATGATCATGCTGAAGATTGAAATGGTAACTGTGACATTGGCAGCAACAAGTAAAGTTATGGAAGATTCAAGTCTGATAATAAAAAGTGTCAGTAATATCCCATGACAATTGTTAGCTTATCACAGTACGTTGCGCAATACGGTTTTATTTTCGATATTTTCAGTTTTAGATTTACCCTTATCATGTACATTCTAAAATGACAACTTTGAAAATTTTATTCTAGTTTGTAAATGAACGTGACATGGATTATTAATGCACTTCACACGTGAATATTTCAAATAAATACTAATAAAATATTCACCTTAAACAGTTAATTAAAGAGAACAGAAAAAGAAGAATGGATATTTTTAACAGAATTAGGAAATTTCCGATTAAATTATCTTCAATATTCCTGCGGATAATGCATTCAAGGTTCTATACGTTTTAATATAAAATAGAGCAAGAAATTTTCTTTCGATAAAAATCGTTTAGATCACATTATCTTTTTTGATAATAATTTTATCATTACGTATGTGTAGATTACTATTTGAAAAATTGCATTAACATATATCTTTATCTCAACTGAATTAAATATTTTTATAGGTAAAGATACAAATACAAACATGGGTTACCAAATCTAACATCGTGAACGAAGTAGACTTCTTGTCACTTGCAACGTTTCTTAGCATGCTTCCAGAAAAGAAACGCATCGAAGATTTGCACGTCTTGTTAAAAACAATGTACAGGTAATCTATTCTTGAAATGTTTGAGTTACACGTTTTCCTTTTTATATAACAATTGGATAATAAATAATATACAACGCAGATTTCAAGGAATAGATCGCTTTACTCGCTCTTTCATGATCGATAAATAAAAATATTCGGCATACGATAAAATATTACATGTCTATCTGGTTTCTTAGATGTACAACTAAAACTGGAAACTGCATTTGGCATAGAACATACAGGAGAACCGTGAAACATGTTCAACGTTATATGCAGATTGAGTACAACAACAATTTAATGGTACCGTTGATCAGATGCAATGATCCAAAATGTAACAACGACAATTGAATACGAAATCTCGTGAATTTAATAAATTAAATCTTCTACTATAATGAATGTGTAATATAAGAAAATCTATTTACAAGTAAATGTGATGCCTTTAATTCCATTCGAACGTAAATGCCATCTTTGTCTAAAGAAGCCAGTAATACACGACTTTAATGTATGCCTTTGGAAAAGATTGCTCGGTTTTGTATAAATTAGTAAGAAGTCATCAATCTCGAATTCGTGTATTTCTTTCGTAATATATTTATATATTTATATATTTTTTTAAATATATTTTTTCGCTTTGTAATATCGTTACGCGCGCAAGGGATGGTGAAAAAATAGAAAGGGGCCAGATGAGCGTTTACTACTCCCATTCAGTTGTTCCCGGCGGTTTAGACGTTAAGTCATATAAAACTCGTGAGATTCCGGGTACTGTGGATATTTCAGTTACCATCTTTTTCACCACCTGTGAGACATAATTGGTTTTAATTGCATATATAGCCTTAAGCATATTATTCTTAATGTATAGAATATATGAAAAATATATGGAAAAATTATGTCAACTTACATGTATTGGTAGATCTTTGCCAGGAATGGCAGGCATGCCAGTCATAAAATCATTAGTACAGAATGGCCTAAGCACAACAGAACGTTGACATGATAACGTTCGACATGCCGTGTCGCGGTCAAAATGTATCGGGATTAGAACAATGGGCATCTGATTAATGGCTCCCATACAACCATTAGAAGCCAACACTTGATTAGCTAAGTGGTCCGCCTGTCGTAGTGTTGCTATCACATTCGAAGTGAGGTACGTAGGCGTGATATCCTGGATCGGATGATGAAGCTGCGGTCCGAAAATGTAGCACACACGGTTTACATTATGACACACGCGTGGAATTAGTTTTGCAAGGAATAACATATCCTCCCATTCCACACCCTCGGATACAGTTTCCTCACACGATAAACCTACTACATAACTATAACTTCTTCGATCACCCTATGAAGATTGAAAAATATTTAAATATCTGGCAAAATTAGAAATCAAATATTTTGTTATTGATAATTATCTCTTAATATGATTTTTTAATACCTGAACTCCTACGCTACGAATAGGCAAGAGAGTCGCCGCGATATGACGATGACTTGAAACCCTGCGAAGTTGCTGACGTTCTACTTCGCTCGTTGCGCCTTCGACGCGATTTAATAATGCATGTTTCTTCTGAAGCATCTGCTCATACTCGGCCATTATTTTTACTATGACCTACAAATAAGCAAAATTACAATTTATATCAACAATTCATGTCGTTAGAGAATTTTAGAGAAACAAATGTGGAATTTCAATTTTTTATTTCGCGCTCACATTACCTGTGTTTCGGAGAAATCCTTTTCTATGTATGGTTCATCTGCGCAAAGAATTCGTACCGCGAGTCCGGGTCCTGGAAACGGATGACGCGCGACAAGCGCCGCCGGCAATCCGAGATCACATCCCAATTGCCTTACCTCATCTTTATGAAAATCTTTCAAGGGTTCGACTACATGTCCTTGCGCTCGTAGTACTCGTACCAATTCACTGTCGTTATGATGCGTTTTTATGGCATCCGCTTTACCTAAATGGATATAAAAGATTTGCATTCATGCAGCACGAAAAAATTTTGAAGAGCTTTAAACAGATATTTACCACTGACTAAGGCGCTTGCACTTTCTATTAAGTCGGGCCTGAGAGTCCCTTGACCGAGGAAAATGTCCTCTGGCTTCAATCCCATTTCTGTCATTGCTTCGTTCGCAACTCTTATGAAAACATCTCCTATAATTTTTCGCTTCTCCTCTGGGTTGGTAGTCTCGCACAGCATCTTAGTTAATCTGGTTCTCGGACTACTCGCGGCGCCGCATATTCCTTTGTTATTTGTAACATTGGCATTCATTGCAGGTGCAACGTTATCCAATGGAACGGTCGTCGTTCCTTGCATGAAATAGCGTCCAGCATTTACTACTCTTAATGTGACACACAATTGAGCTAAACTTTGTTCCACGAATTGCGTTTCTCCCTTACGCATGAAGCCGTTATTAATGTGTAGAGCTATAACTTGTTCCTTACTTAAAGCTTTTTGTAACAGAGCTGCGCACACTGTAGAGTCCACCCCACCGCTTACTAATAACTACAATTTAAATTAATTTAAATGAAATATCTCTTTCGAAATATCTCTTACATATTTAAAACATTGCAACTTAATATCACTTTAGAGTTTGATTTATATTATAAATTATAAATTAGAGCGCTTAATTACGTACCAGAACTTTTTTATCGCCTACAGTATTTCTGATATATTGGATACATTGCGTCTCCCGATCACGGAGCGTGTAATTACCCGTAAGGCCAGAGATACCGAATAAAAAGTTATGAAGCATTGATTTTCCATTAGGCGTTAAGTCCACCTCTGGATGAAACTGTACGCCATACAAATTCATCTTATCGCTTGCTATACCTGCTATAAAGCTTGACGATCTGGCAGTAGTACGAAAACAGTCGGCCACCCTATCTATGCTATCTCCATGACTTAGTAGTACCATCTGTTCCTTGTCCAAGCCCCTAATGAATAACAAATTACTTATCTACTTATCTACTTCGCATGTTTCGAATATTTAAGAATATTTTTATTATTTAAACAAATAAATACTATTTAGTTAGTAAATATCAGTCAGTAAATGTTTTTTATATTTTAATATTTTACGATTAAAATTTACGTACTTAAATAACAGGCACTTGGTATCAACTTCAATAGGAAATTGACCATCCTCTCGAGTCTCTCTCCTAGTTACACTACCACCGAATTCTTTATTCATCATCTGCATTCCGTAACAGATACCTAGTACAGGAATTCCTATTCGAAAGATATCAGCATCATATCTAGGTGCATCTTCTGCATATACTGAACTAGGACCACCAGAAATTATGATAGCCCTGAAAAGATGTTAGAAATGTTAGAGATAATTCAAATTTGCTTTACATATAATTATGACAGCAAAGTTCATAAAATTAGATATCTTACTTATATCCTTTTTCTTGAAGAGTAAATGCAGGTGTATCAAGTGCCAAAATTTCACTATGGACATTTAATTCACGAATCTTTCGGTCTATTACTTTTCCATATTGTGCGCCTGCATCCAAAATAGCCACTCTTTCATCAACAATATCCATGGTTACTTCATCGGCACCATTATTTCTCTCAGCACGAAACAGCAATCCATCAGCACTTTTTTCCATTTCAATGTTACGTTAATATTAATAATCTTGCTATGTTACTAAATCTGCAATAATTTGGAAAGAAAAACATGGAATATTAAAGAATAGTAATAAATCATAACAGGATCATGATTCATCATTTAATTAGGAAAATGCTATACTATGATAAATATATTTCTAATTAATTGTATTGAATAATAAGACAATCTTCTTTGATTATTCTTTCTTTGATCATTTCTTTAAATGTTACACAGTCCTTATGATTATATAATTAAGCTTGCTCAATATTGTTTTCGCTCATTATCTTTATGCGTCAGAGATTTTGATAATACAGGAATATATTTACGTAACAGAACTAAATATGAGATAATTAAACTGGCACATATTTTAACACACATTTTAGATCTAAACAAAATTTTTTATATTGTTTTAAATTCTATTTTATATATTTTTTTAAATTATAATGCTTTATTCTAGCGCCAAAAGCTTGCAAAATACAAAGAAATATTAATCACTTGTATTTTAAAATAGTATAATTTTCTGATTATTTCTTAATACATTCAATAATAAATCTTTTTTGAAATATTTCAAATTAATTTTTCTTATTCTTTCATACTTCTAATTTTTTAAACAATCTTAACGTTATTATTAAACATAAGAGTACAATAATTATGAATATTCATATACTAAGAATCGTCCATTCCATATCACGAATTTTCTATAACAGATGGTAGCTTCGTATAATATTCATATTACTAATTGTTCTGTCTTAATTATACGAAAACTCAGTGACAGGTAAGAACGTTACTACCTCACATGCTATCGAACGTCTCAACGAACCGCCGTACGCTTCGATTATCATCCTCCAGCTCGACGATTCGCTCGACACACCCTATATATGTCCGAAAACACGCGAAGAATCGCGCTCGTGAATTTCGGCGGCGCACCGCGTAGCCGCCAGTTGGTTATTTAACAAAAAACAAATCTTTTACCGGGCATGCGAGGGGCGCCTCGGCGGTACGTTCGCGTAGCGAATCTGCAAACTATAGGTTATCTCGAGCGTCACCGTTTGGCCGGGGAACTATCGTTCGGCTTACCGGATCGTTCAACGAGAGACACCGCTCGCGAGGATCACCGAATAAAGCAAAACTAATTGCAGAAGAACAGAATGGACAGACATCAGACGAGGCGGCCATTCGATCGCCACAATGCAGCGCGATCGTTGACTGCTTTCAAGTAGCGGTCGCGCAGGTGCGCCAATCCTCGCGTCGTGAAATCCCCAAAGCCGAGGCTCGCCGAGATCACCCATAATTCGATATTACGATATTAATTTTGTTACATAAAACCTAATTTTTATTATATATATTTTGTGTATAAAAATATAATTTATACGTACATATGTTGTATATTATTGTATATTATTTGTATTACAAATTCTTTGTATGTCTAAATCCGAATATGCATCAGCGCGACGCGTCAGTTTCCATTTTATGTAAATAAAATATATAATCTCAAAATATCTCTTTTTTTTCTTCTCTCTCTTGAACATAATCCTACATTTAACGCCAAGTACAACGTGACTAGGGTATTTGGTTGCAAATTATGAAGTGCGAATGAAGCGCTCACTTCACGCGTATCGCGAGATAGCAACAATGAAATTGCAGCCTCGTGGAAAGCGACGATAGGAAGGAAAGACTTCACGCTTTCTCTCTCATCTAATATAAATATTCAATTTCGTTAAATATTTTATACTGAGAAAATAAAATTTCAAAGAAGGAAAGAAAAAAAGATATTATTTTTTTTATTAAGTTCGGATTAATTTTCAGAAAAAAATTGATTTACATTTTTGCTGAGAAATCTAATTGGAGTAGAAAACTTAAAAATTGCGATTAATATTATATTAAGAAATTCAACTCCAGATTTGATGAAAAGTTTGTTAAATTTTTTTGATAAATGATCGAATGAGAGTGATAGTAGTTATACGTAATCCCCTAACAAAAGACAATCCGTTATACTGATTATTCTGTATTATACAAATTCACATTACATAATTTATAGTTTCGTTAGCACATTTGTGCATAATTATATTATATTCTAAATTACACACATTAACATTTCATCCTGATTCATTTATATATTGTAAAATATTAATGAGGCAAAAAAATATTATCTCAACTAGAGAACGAACTTAAAACCTTCCAACTTTCTACAACAAGTGTTTTTGCTAGTACAACTATTAATATTTATTACAATAATTAGATTACGTAAACAAGAAATAAATGTTTTAACACAAGAAATATATACAAAGTATATACAATCATGGCATAGATCTTAGTGATTAATAATTATATTTATAAGTTTACATAAAAACATTTATCGATCCTTAAATGTTTATATAAAATATTAATATATATGAAAATTAAAAAATGCACAAAGTGCGTTCTCTTCTGTAAATTTTATATATACGTAAAATATAATGTAAAACACACATATAGTAAAGCAAAATATTTATATTTTGAAACATATTTTTTTCGTCAAAATATCAAGATAAGTGATTTTAATAATTTCTCTTTAGAATTTTAAGATTATTAAAAAATTTTAGTTGGATAAAAACAATCTTGTATAATGCAGACAATCTTATCAAGAACTTCGTTAATTGGATTTTTCGGAATGAACATCTTGACATGATTCCAATCTGTCTATATCATAGATCATTTTCGAACTCGATGCAACGCAAGATAATGAATAAATCGCTTGGTTGTCAATTATATCACTCGGGATAGGAAACCATCTGTGACTTGATGGATAATTATGTAGGAAACACGCTCGGCGTTATTTCCGAGTAGTACTCTGATGCGGAGCGAAAAGTACAATTACGTGTGGCATTGTATGTACACGAGCCATGGTAAAACGTATTATAGTATTTGCGCAGCTTAAAACCAGCAATTTTCATAGCAGCTTGTTGAGAATTCTCGGCTTCAGAGAGACAGCTAAAACAACAAGTTGAATATGCAGGCCGCTCTAATGACCGTCTTACACGAGCGAAATAATTGAACGCTTGTGTCTCACGTCGCAAGCTCATCAATTAATTCCTCCGGGATTGGGTCTTCCTTCCATCCGTCCTATCTGCCTGAAATACATGTGATTACAATCGATCCGACATCTAACGATCTATTTACACGATATTTACGTAAGGGGCGATTCACCAAGGATAAGTGCAAACTATAAAAGATGTATCTAGCCAAATAAGATGATCAGTTTCACGCGGTACGAATTCTTAATAACGATAAAATATGAGTAGATCGAGTCTCTGCTTGCTGGCCATTCTGGCCGTCGTGGTGGCCGCCACCGCCGAAGAATTGTACTCTGACATGTTCGATCACATCGATCCCGATGAAATTTTGCCGAACGATGAGCTTCGAAATCAATATTACAAATGCTTCATGGACACCGGCCCGTGCGTAACGGAAGATCAGAAATTCTTCAAACGTATGATCTTTCTCATCAATTCTAAACTAATTGAACTATTTGAATTTTGTAACAAATATATATTTATTTAATATTAAAAGTGACAGCTCTATCAATGCCACCGTTAATAGTAAAACAATTATTATTTCTATCTTTTTTTTTTTTTTTTTTTTTAATAGATCATTCGAATAGATAGAAATTTTGTTTTACAGAGCATGCCGCTGAAGCGTTCGCAACGAAATGCCGAAAGTGTACGGAGATGCAGAAGAAAAATATGGAAAAGATAGTCGTATGGTATACCGAGAACCGTCCCGAGGAATGGAATGCTATGATACAAAAGTTTCTGGATGATGCGAAAAAGATGAATATTACGCCCATTGCCTAATGTTGTCAAACAAACAACGTTTTTCGCGGCGTCATGTATACTTAATTGTGAAATAACAAATAATCAGCATCCGTGTAGTTTTCCAAGATATGAATAGCTGTAATATATAGGCACGTAGACGAGAGCGAGATTTAGCGGTATTGCATGTACAATTTTAACTGACAATAAAAGCCGTTTCGTGACGGACTGAACGTGTGTACTTCTCAACGGAGTGCATCGGTAATCCGAGATCATAAATCATAGTGCGATATTTACTGCCTATCGTCGAGTGTCTCTCCGCGGATCTAATCGCGGAGTCAAGGAAAAGAGCGATAACAACACGTAAATTCTCGTCACATGCGTCTTCACCTCGTCATCGTCGTCATCGTCGTCGGTGGCATCGTCCTTACGCATGCGTCGGAAATGCATTTCCTCGCAGAGCGCAGGGGCGGCGGAGGGGTGACACTTGCTTGATACTCTATGTACCGGCGAAAACGTTTTGGCTAGTCGCGAAATAATGCTCGAAGAGGAGACGTTTATGTTCAACCGTCAACATTTATATAATTCCGACTAAGCGTTCCGCTTCCGAATCCGTCATGAACCGCCGACCACCAACGAGATCGATACAAGTGGTGGAACGGGGTGGCCATGGCCTGCAAGGGTGATATTGCATCGTGACGTGTACATGTCATTAAGTTTGGCGGTAAAATCCTTCTCGAAATTGACGAAATAATCTTCACAAGACCGTTACGGTGTTGACCGTCACGCGATATCTATAGCTATTGATATTTCGTCAACTGATAGTCATTTCACCCAACAGCCGGCAGTCGATCCACTGATCTCGCCGATGGTAGAATACACGCCTAAGCTGAGGATCGCGCGAGGATCCTACATGTACGTCCCGTGTACTCGAGTACTTCGCAGTGCTTGTTCCAATTTATCTTGAAGTAGCGATGCTTTTATTTAGTGTGACAATTTTGACACTGTAAATTCTCCCGCAGTGCGGCAGCGAAGTTCGATTGATGCGAAACGTTCCGGATAAAAAAATCGAGACACGATCGAGTTCTTTCTTCGCGTCAAAGTGAAATATTAACTGATTTAAATTTCCGTAGCATGTAACTAAACACGCGAGCATGACGTAATGTGAGCGAAGGAAATAAAAAAAAAAGCGGACGTAACAAATCCGTTCCAGATAAATGCAATTCACACGTCATGAATAATAATTTCATATAGTAAAAAGATAACAATGTTGTGTTGCATTTGTGTTGGATCATGATGACTGGAGGGGATACTTAACACGGAAAAATAGAGATTTGTGTAAAGCTTGTGTGTAAACACGAAAGGACACCTGTTTTATGGGCGAGCGCAATAAAACAGGTATTTGTGCTATTGTTTGCCGTAAGATATTTTGAGAATGTATCCACAATTTTGCGGGTACATTCACTCCCCTCCTCCCTCCCCCCGTTCCATTCCGAGAAATGTGACGTGTTGTCGATTTACATTAAGATTACTTAACATGGTTTTTCTCATATAAATTATTAAACATTGATACATTTTGTATATGTGTTGTAACAAATCATCGCATATGATTATCTACAATCATATTATTGCATGCAATAATCTATTTCAATCATAGCTCTATAGCGAAATAGGATCGTTTAAACATGAATAACAGTTTTATTCGATGTAAAGCGAGACGTATTTGATTTTTATTTTTTTATATTTTATACTTTTTATTCGAAACAACAAGCAGCTGCATCTTCTAATAAATAATGTACGTATGCATTTATTTTATTTTTTTGCACTTTTACACGAAATAATTATTTTATAGGAGCTATTAAATAATCCAGATAAAAAAATAAGTAAGTCAGTAATCAGTGTAATCAGAGAGAATGATAGAAAAGTTTATTTTTCATCATATGCGCAGAATCTTGGGACAACCATATGACTTTAGAAGAAACATGCAAATCAAGAGAATTACAAATTATATATTATATCAGCGCTATTTTAATATTATTATATTATTATATATAATATTATATATTATTTTATATATTATATATTATTATTATTTAATATTATCTTCATCAAGATTTTTATTGAAATTATCAATTTTATTTTATCACTTAGAGATGATAATACTAATGATAATTCCTCCGATAATTCCTAAGTGTTTCGTAAGCTCATGACAGTCTAACTGCAAAAAATATTGCTATAATGAACTTATGAAATACTTAGGAATTATCAGATTAGCCCAGTATTAATTATTATTTTAGAAATGATAAAGTATACTTTATATAATATAAATTTCGGTAAAAATTCAGACATTGACATAATATTAAAATTATATTCAAGCATTGATATAATATTAAAATAATTAGATAAAATAATATTGCTGTAATATATTTGTAATCCTTTCGATTTAGCATGTTTCTTTTGAAGCCATGTATTTAATCACTTTTACGAATGCGATATCAGAAATAAACTTTTCCTCTTTGAGTATCATATTTCATTTGTTGAAAACATTCACTTCAACAAACATCATTTAATTCGAAAATAATCATACATATTTATAGAAATATATTTAAATAAATTCCATTGCCTTTATCATATCTTTTGTACGTGTAAATATTAAATTTTAATACAATGACAAGATAAGATGTATCTGTTTCAACTAACGAGGAACAATGATAATGATTCTCAATTATCTATAGGCAACACTATACTCGAACATATTCTGACAAATCGATTTTATCTCAATGTAGCGCAAGTCGATGAGAATATCCAGAAAGATGAAAAAAAGATTATTGTGGTGCGGCTTTGCTTTCGCCGTTGTGCTCCTCATTCTAATGATTTCAACCGAGAGCAACATCATTCAAAGGATACCATTCCTCGATGTGACAACGGTTAATAATATTAAATGCTACGATGAAGTCTCGACTACAAAAGGCATCGATAATTTCGATCCAGAATCAAGTATAAAAATTACTATCTACTTTTTCATACGTATTAAAAGTTTAAGAAAATTAGATTCTTTATAAAAATATATAATCCTAAGTATAAAGTATAATGTTTATAAAACGGTTAGAGGACATTCTAAAAGTATGTGATAATTAGATTAGAATTTGGATTTTATTAATATCCATTTATCAGATGTTGAATTTGACACGTTTGATTCTTAAATCAAATATGTCAAATTCAATATCTGACAACTGGATATTAAAACACATATTCTAATTGAGAATTTTTTTCTGGATTGCGAATATTGCGAATATTACAACAAATGTTATGCTTAAAAATCGCAATGGATTAACATATTTTAATATTTTATAAATATATGACATATTAATATATTTCAGGTATCGGCAAATTAATGTTAGGCAAGAACATCTTTTTTCACGAAACTTCTTGTTTCGGCGAGGAGGGCATCGTATTAAACGCTAGGCAAGCGTGTGCCGTAGAATCGGCGGCGCGGATGAATCCGTCAATGACCGTGTACTTGTTACTTGTCAGCAAGTCAAAGTTCTCGAACAGGACGCGTGAGATAGTCAGGCATCTTCTCAACTATTCCAACGTCAGGATTCGTCACATCGATCCGCAAACATATGTAAAAAACACACCTTTGGAAGTGTGGTACACCAGCGGTGCTTTAAAGAAGAGTCACTGGCCGGTTAGTCATATGTCCGATATGCTGCGCTATCTGACTCTATGGAAGTACGGTGGTATCTATCTGGATTTGGACGTAGTGGTCACCAGTTCGCTGGAGAATCTGACAAATTTTGCCGGAGCCGAGGACTGGGACGATGTCGCCGCCGGCGTCATGGGTTTCGACATGTCAAAGTTGGGTCGACGCGTAGCTGATGCTTGCGTGCGCGATCTTAAGAAGAACTTTCGTGGCGATGTTTGGGGTAACAATGGACCTGGAGTCATCACGAGGACGTTGCAGAAACTCTGCGCGACGATGTATGTGAGTATTGGATGTGATTCGAAAAAGATGACTGGAAATTGGAAGAATTTACGTTCCAAAATTTAGAATGAATTAATGTTATTTACAATCACTTCAGACATAAAGTTATATATGTACATTATAGATAATACTTTTAATTTTACAAAATTATATCGATTATATTTTTGAGAAATTTCTTGAAGAAATTAAAATAATAAGAAGTTTGAATATCTTTAGTTTCTTTAGATTAATTTTTACAAAAAAAATTAAAAATATTTGTTTTGATAAATATTAATAATTTAGATGTGTTTTTATTAAAAGAATTTTAAAGGCAGATTTAAATACAGATGAGTTAATAAATCATTTAAAAATGGGGAGGTTGAATTTGATCATCTGTTGAACAAAGTGATATGTGATGAATATTAATAGTATAGTTAAAATGATAAATTATAGGATAAATTTTGGGTACATCATTTCACGGCATTAAGAATTATAGGCATAGACTTATAGATACTTAATTCTTACTTAAACAAAGGAGATACAGTGTGCACAAAACAAAGAACGAAGTCGTAGCGAATAAGAGACAGTCGTTCCGTCTAATTGAATTCGCTAAATTTGTTCGACGGATATGGTCCATTATTCTCTTAACGCAGAATCAAAGACGCGGATTAAATATACAGATCAAATACGCTAAAGATTCGTTTTTTATCTATTTAATCAATTCTTGTCAATGTGTCACAATGCAAAGAATTAAATTATTTATATGATAAATGTATATTATATATACATTTATCATATAATGTATATATACATTTACCATATAAATAATTTAATTCTTTGCATTGTTACACATTGACAAGAATTGATTAAATATAATAGATAAGATATTATATATACATATTACTGTTAAACTTATTGCACACACATATATATATATATATATATATATATATATATATATATATATATTACTGATAAAACTATTATAAATGAACAATATTGTTTCTTATACATTCCTTTATGCGTACAAAATGTACTCTACATATCAGTATCTCGGAACGCGCGATACTATATCTAACGCAAATAGCAAATTACAAACACAGACACTTTTGATAACGGATATAGTGCTATAAATTCGATTTTTTTTTTATTTATATTACGAACTGTAAACGCTCGTATTCTCATCTTATATGTTCATAATTATTACTATCTTATTTTTTCTTTTTTATTTTTTTATTATATCTTTATCTGTGATACAATCTTGTGCTCCTACTATCATTTCATGATTATTCTTAGTTTCTTTTAATTATTATTGAATCGTCTCATTAACATCAATTATCTTTTCTAATTAGTGTTAAACTTTCTCTTGCAACGGATATAATATTATTCGTAGTTATTTATTTACTTTATAAACAAAATAAAGAATTGAAATTAATTAAACTTTGTTTAATTAACAAAATACTTCAGTATTATAGATTAGAAACTAAAAAAGCATATTTATATTTTATAGGCGCGCGATATGACACCCGACCGATGCCATGGTTTCACGGTATATCCGCCGTCAGTTTTTTATCCGATTCATTATAAAAAATGGAAGAAATATTTCGAGACGAAAGACAGCAATGCGACTTTGAAGACGTTGAGCAAGGCGAAGGCGATTCACGTGTGGAATAAATTGAGTAAAGCCGAAAAAGTGCGAGTAAACAGCAACGTACCGTACGCCATTATTGCGCAGAATTATTGTCCTTATATTTTCAACAATTGTGGTAAAATATTTTAAAGCCAAGTATAGAATAAAAATTGTAACGCTTATTGACCGATGAAGCACGGGAAATACATTCCACATGCGACATTTGCAAGATAGATTATTTGATAGAATCGAAAAAAAAAAGACGATGACATTTGTCATGTCGGATAAAATGCATTTAACGAGACAAAGGCTGATTTAGAAAAGTATTCCAATCACTCTGCTTTTTCCGTGAATATATATGAAGAATATATTTATAATGTCTGAGAAAAACAGTGCCATTTTAAATATATATTACCAAATAAATTATAAATATTTAATTAATAAATATTAATAAATTACTGTACAATATGATGAAGCTGTAACGTGGACGTATACGAAGGTACATTGAAGACAATGTAATTTCGTTGTTAGTCAGATGTTAATGCCTACTATACTGATCGCTTGTACATACAATAACAGAAATAACAGATTCTTGTTCTCCTGTTATGGAGACAGAAAAATCTATTTTTACATTAAAGAGACTCGTCAAACGTATTTTTCCCATTTGAATAAAAATGAAACAATTCTGTTCATTTCCATTACATAAAGTTTTCTAAGATAAAATGCATAAAATAACTTAAGAACTTGAGAAAATTTAAAAAGATATTATTTAAAAACCAAGATTATTAATTTCCATAATATTACACAAATGTAGTTATACAACATTCAATTTTATTTACATCTTAAATTGATATCCGTTTTATATTAAATACGTTATAAATTGTTCTAGTCGATATAATAGTGTTGTGTCTAATTATAAGAGCTCCATATATCCGCCTCTTATTATATAACGTCAGCGGGACTGGAATTGATAAATCCAATGGAGTCTCGATCCCTAGTCATAAAAAGGAGATGTAAGTAAACAAAAGTTGTATTGGAGATATCGTTTATACGAGAATTGTGCAAAAGTATCAAAATATTTCGAGCATGAGTTCCGTCTATCAGAAGACCGTCCCAAATGTAACTTCTTAGAAAAATAAACAGAAATAGCTCTTTCAAACTTAGGGATATCAAGGAAGATTATTTGTTCATCATTCTGATTTCCACGGCTTTCGCGAAAAATAAATTTAACATCATTAAGGAAATTTAACATCATTAAATTTAACATCATAAATTTTATTGAATAGAAAAAAAACGTTAATAACAGCAAATTAATAAAATATTCTTTTTTTAATTCCAGTCAACTTTATCATTTATTCGTATCTCTTCCTTTAAAATAGCCCATTGGCAACAATCAATCTTTATTGGATTTATAATTCGATTGAATTTATATGAGAAGATGCGAACATACGAAGCTCATGGACGCAATAATAGTATATTAATTGATAAATTAAATTTGTTAAAATGGAAACAATATAAGAGTATAAAAAGAGGCTGTTTAACAATATGTAATGTATGTACTATTGTTGTTGTCATCTGTCTTGTAATATGTAACAAAAGATGCATATTGGATAATTGTTATATATACAAAGAAAAAAATGGATCCATTAGTACAAATTAAAAAATAACCAATTGTTGCTGCAATTGTTGCAATACGATCAAAGAATTTGGCATATAATGATGATAGTAAATTTTATGAATTAGAAAAACTTAATTAAAACTAAACTTTAGAAAAGTTTAGTATTTAGTTTCAAATTAATTTCCTCAAATTCTTAAAATAAAATGGATCGTTGTTATGGATCGAATCTTTTGATTGTATTATAGATATAAATATTAATGTTATTGTTATGCAATAATAATTCGCTATATATAAAAACAAGCAGTTTAAATATCAGATCTTAAATATCATAACTTTTCTTATTTTTTGTAAATGACTTTGCAAATCATGAGCGATGATGTATTAATATTAGATTCATTTCATTTTAGCTTTTCGTCAAATTCAATGCAAACGTTGATCTTATGGCTGTGCAACATTTTATTTTATGATCGAAAATAATGACATAAAGGAACATATATGCACTTATGAATAAATTTACAGAGATTTTTATCTGCACAAACGCAGATATAAATTTATGTATATGTAAATATAAATACGTATATATGTTTTTCATTAAATTCCGTCATTAATTTTCGTCTCTGTTTATTTACACATTTGTTTTGATTTTGATAGCAATTGTGTTATTTTTTTTTATTTTGTAATTTTGTTAAATAAATTCCTATTTAACAATAATAAAAATGAAAAATCAGGATATTAATATATAAACTCGTTAATATTGTTGCAAAATTTTTGGTTACCTAGATTACGTTTGTTTAAATTGAAAGTATAATACATCAAATTTAAATATTAGAAAAGTACTTGAGATGATAATTCGGTTTTAAGAACTGATATGATCATTAGCCCAAATTCTAAGATGAATTCTGATTCACGAATCAATGCAGTCTGCAAGTTATCTATATTGGAAGTCACACTTGCCCAAATATTTTCTGAAAATCCACATCATTTTTCAAAACCAAACTATCACTCTAGGCACTTTCCATTCACTTTCACTTAATTAGAAAAACCTGAGATTGGAAAATATAATTTCATCATTTGTACAGTTTTATATACTGTAAAGCTATGAAATCCTGATACGTATGTATGTATGATACGTATATTAATGTAAAATAAAAAAATTAACAACCGTCACAAATATATCGATATTTCTACCAACAAGCAAAAATATTATCTACAAAAATAGGCACTCTATATTTCGAAATGGTCATATATTTCTATGGAATTCTATAAAATATATAAAGATGCTCATGAATGCAAAAACTTTCAGTGAATATAATGTTTATAAACTTTGTATTTTAAATATAAAATGATAAGAAAACGTTTTATAATATTTAAAATATGATAATTGATCTATTTCTACAAACAAGAATTTTTAGCATAAAGTCCTCGGAAAAAGTTCAAAATGTATTTTATGAACGAATATATGTGTACGCGAAAAAAATTATACGAAAAAAGTCATTATTCATTTACTTAAAATAGGCAATACGTAATTGAATTGTTTTATTCTTTCAAAAATGTTACTTGCCATCAACAATTGTCAAGATAGATGAAAATACATAAATGATATATTGTATGATTATATTATTTAATAAAATACATGTAAAAACTTTTATTGTTTATATTTTATCTCGCAATAATTTTCTCGTCTTTCTCGTTGTTTCTTAATTCTGATGAATGTCAATAATTTCAATATCAAAATAAAAAATAATTACGGACCAGAAGTAAATTCTATTCATCATTTTTCAATAAAATAAATAATTGAATGTTTGAAATATTTCTAAGAGAAAAGTGTAATAACTATCACTTGACGTCCGTTCAATTTGCCAATTGGCAAACGCATACTATGATCTTTGAATGATACGCTTTTGCGAAGATTATTAATACCAATGACTTGCTACAAGATCTATATATATATCACATGGTAAACTGTAGTTAAAGCAGTATGCAGCGAAGGCTAAGGTTCAGTCATGTGTGAGAGCAAAGTCTGTGCGAAAAGTATATTTTTCTTTACGAAGTTTATCGTCGAATACAAAATTTTGCAATTATATTTCTTAAATATTTGTTAAATGTCTTCTTCACGGAAGTATTTTTTATCTAAAAATTTACAGTATTCACTTTTAAAAAGAGCAGGTTAAATCGAATATGTAGGAGTTTATTACTATCATTTTTCCGTAATATATATATATATATATATATATATATATATATATATCGATTGATTCTCTCGCGCTTTGTAAACAGCTGTTGCGGAAAGAGCACATTTCGATAATTTGTATATTTATCATATATGTATATTGTACGTAACGGTTATCGCGGATAAGAAGGTTACAAGTTGTGTGAAAATTACTTCGTATTTTCTTTGAAGTATTTTACTAGTTAAATATTGAAAATAAATTATACACCTTTACAATTATATACCTTTTTCTTTATACAGTTATTCATAATTCACGAAGTGGACATACACACACACACACACACACACACACACACACACACACACACACACACACACACACACACACACACACATATATATATATATTGCAGAAAAATATATATATTGCAGCAAAAGAAATAACACGCGTCTTATAAAAATTTAATACTGGAAGCAATGATTATTTATTTTGAATAGTAAAAGCAATGTTGTTCAATGTTTTTAATACTCAAAATAATTAATTTTCAGCATTAAATTGGATTTTTGTAAAAACTGTAGTATCTAGTATCCTAAATTTCATCAATCGCTTTTTATTAAAATCATTTTATCTTATCTTTTCCGTTTTTGAAACGTAAATTACTCAGCATGATTCATCGTCAATGACTCGGATAATTAATTCTTTATAATAGAAATGCGATTAAAGAGCTCCGCGATCTTTTCTCAAATATATTTATATGAGTAATTAATCATTATGAATGTGTATCTATACCGGTAAAAATTTTTTTATGCAAGAACATATATAAATATATATAAATCTGTATAAATATATATAATTATATATGAAATATAGTTATGTTTTTATATGTTCTTCCATGTATAAGAAAAATTTTTTATCGGGAGGTATAGATAATAATTTTTATTAATATTAATTTAACTAATATGATAATATGATAATAATATGATATAATAATAATACATAATATATAATAATATGATAATGCATTAAGTTTTATTATTACTCTTTTGTACAAGTTGTCAAGTGTTTGCGCATATTAATAAAAAGAAAGAATAATTATCTTATTTAAATAAGATGAGATTCCCGAAATAAAATAATTTCCATTTTTATATCACAGAACATGATACGTACCTGAATATCAAGAGATCAATGATAATCGAGCAGTTACAAGTTACTTCACACGCGCTCATCATAAAAAATTATATAACAATTGTATCGTAGTACGGTTAAAAATTGTTTCGATATTACACATATCTTAAAAGGACCTTTGGCAAGAAATCAAATTTCAACATAAATAAACAGGAACAGAAGGTCAAATAGAATAATACAGACACATTGTATCAAATTTGATAGGTTTGTTATAAAAGAACATTGCGCGATGGATAGTTATCTGCAGCTATGAAGAAACGACGTGCGTTTTTTATATTCTGCTCCTTACTTGGATTAACCATCATCAGCTATGTGTTTTCAAGTGAACTATCAATGATATTGATTGTCATCAACTCCAATCAAGTTTACTGTTATTGGAGCAGAACCAATGGTATCATAGAACTCGGGCAAGGAGAATGGGGTTAGTTGAGCAAAATTTTATTTCCGATATCTCGAATATTGGAGAATAAAATAAAAATTTAATTTTCTATTATAAATAAATAAATAAATAAATAAATACATACATATATATATATATATATATACATATATATATATATATCATATATTTTCTGTTTTGTAAAGTCTTTTTTATCATTACATTCTTCTTAAGACGTTTTAAAACTTTATCTTTCTACTTTACTAACTTTATCTCTAACGTTTTAAAACTTTATCTTTGATAAAGCATGACTTATGATAAGTAATCTATTAATTGTCGTAATTCACATTTTTTACAATAGAACCAATGCAACCATGTTAAAGCTAATTTTTTTTTGAAGTTATAATTTTATTTATCAGAAAGAGAGAGAAATTTTATTTCTTTTTAAGAAATAAAATTATAGATTACATAAAAAAATACATCGTAAAATAATCAACTAACCAGTCTTAACCAAAGCATTCCCTTACTATCCTTGATCTATATGCTACTAATTCGTAATCATTTACGATTTATGCCAACTACTGTAAAATATTCGCAAAAATAAAAATGTCATTATAAATTGTAGTTATGTAATTTCCTATGATTAATTTCTCGAATAATAAATAGGAAATTATTAATTATTTAGTATTTTTTAAATATTTAATGAATAATTTAGCTTTTTTAAAAATAAAATCGAAAATCAATTATAATTCGGAAAAATCCCTTAAGTATAATATATTTATTTTTACATAATGATAAAGTTATTTTTATATTATAACTTTAAAAAATAAAATATAAAAGTTTTTTCAAAATCACAATTTTCAATTACTTTCTAAGTTTAAGGATTGCAATCATTTAAAATTATTTTTTAAATAAATATTACCTCCTTTTCTCTAATTTTCAGATGAACAAATGTTGATACCAAGCAGATGTCTGTTCTTCCATGAAACCACATGTTCACCGCCGAATCTCACACCTCGACAAGCCTGCGCTGTGGAATCAGCGGCTAGAAATAATCGCAATTTGAATGTTTTCCTGCTTTTCTTCGCGACGGGGCAGTTCTCTAAAAAATCCAAGAAATTTGTTGAGATTTTAGAGACTTACGATAATGTGTATATAAGGAGAGTACGTTTGTCGACATATATTATCGATACGCCGATAGAAGACTGGTTCTCCGCAAATATCCGGAAATTTTCGAAGAATCACGACTGGCTATACAAAGACTTCCATGACTATCTTCGTATGTTGACACTATGGAAGTTCGGCGGCGTGGCATTGAATTTGGACAGCGTGATACTGGCGTGAGTTGGGCCGATAATCTCTTATCTCAAGACTTCAAAGTAAACTCAGCAACAACAGATGGAATTATGATGATTATCCTAAATTTCTCATTAATATCAAGTATAAAGATGTATTTTAAAATCTGTCGGGTTCCATGATTTTTACGCGGATAGACAAGCTAGTATCAGTGTCTATCAAATTCGCTGCGATCTATAACGACAGATGCATTAAAAAAAAAAAGAATAAATAAATAAGAATTTGCATTTAGATCGTTGGACGAGCTGACTACTTTCGCGGGCGTGCAGGACGACCGAGATATGGGTATTGGTGTATTTGGCGTCGACACCAGTACGAATTTCGGTAGGATGTTCGTCGACGCCTGTATGGAAGTCATTCGAAGTATAGATACGTCTAGCTATTCGAGATACAACATCACGAGAATCGTGACCAAAGCTGTGCAGGAACTCTGTTATCAGCGAAACGTGAGTGTAAAACAAACTTCTCTTGTCATAAAAAGTAACGTTATCGATAAAAAAAATTATCTCAGTTATTGATCTCGGCGTTGATTTCTGACAGATATATCGCTAATGAATATCTTGTTGACAAATATTGTTCGTTTGTTTTACTTAGCCTCGTTTGCAAAATAACTGATACAATTGGGTCTTAGAAAATTAACAGTCACTTTCTTCAGCGTATTTACAATTCTCTTCTTTTTTCTTTAATTAATAAAAATTAAAAAAAAATTTTAGAATTTTATAAAACAAAATTTTTTTACATCGCGTATGTTGTGAGTCATTATTTATGTGCTTACTCGACGATTGATAATCTTGTCACGTCAGGACACATCGTATAATTGATGTGCGTGACTAATGAAGTAACTTTTTAAACAATGCAAATTTATAACGTCATAAGCAAAAAATGTGCAATAATTTTCTTGCGACGTATAGTTTTATTTTTTAATTTTCTCTTAAAAATATAATTTCGTGATCCTGAAATTTATTAAATGTATGAAAAACATTTTTTCTGTTCGATCTGTCAAAAGTATAAAATAATTTCTAAAATAACAGATCATACTTCAACCATGATCAATTGTCACGTCGCTTGAATATGGCTGAAAAATAACTTCATTATTTCAAATATTATTTTACACTTTTATGTGACAGATCCGATAGATGTTTCAGTTTTCTATATTGTACAAATTTTAAAACCATGAAATTATTATGTTTTTAAGGGAAAAACAAATTATACATTGTATGTATAACAAAATATACATTGTAAGAAAATTACTACACATCACTTCTCGCTTATGACTTCATAAAACCAAATTAGCTGCTCAAGTTAAGCCTAATTTGGACAAATCTGTTTACAGATTCTTTCTCGGCAAGATAAGGAATGTCGACAATTCACGATTTATCCACCTGAGAAATTTTATCCTGAGTCTTCTGACTTTCACAATATTTTTCTGAATGCAACAAGGACGGAAGAAATGATGAAGACAGGAAAAAACACCATGGCGATCCATCTGTGGAATGATTACAATCAGGATGCTAAAACGGATAATATAGCGGCCTACAAATTAGTGGCTAGACAACATTGTCCGAAAATATATGAGTTTGCTAGAAATAACTTTTAATTAATTCATTGATATGTATTGATATGTAGATACAAGATACCTGTTTATATTGTAAATTAAATAAATTAAGCAATCAAGTAAAATTATGTATTTTAATACATGAATGTATGTTAACGATAATTAAGAACACATGTGAAAAATGTTGCCTCTTCTGTATAATATAAAATTATTTTTTAATAATGTTTCGTTTAATAACTCTGTTTTTACATATTTACATCCTGATGTATTTATTTTCATCTTTTATAACCTCTATTTCTTCATAAAAAAATCCCGAAATCTCGCGCTGAATACTGAAGATATATTTGAATCTCTGTAATATCGACATAACTTTTAACAGTTTGGCACATCAACGCCCTCGATATTAATGACGATATTTTTCATCTTGTCTCCATGAATTTCTTCAACGTGTTTGAAGATTCATTGGATTACTATGATTGGCTACAATAATGTCTTTAATGTTTAGGCATAGGCGATAACGTCGATTAATTGCACTCGGCACATTTGTACCAAGTCATCGATCTTGATGAAAGTCATTTCGACATTTTTGCAAAAGACGAAAAATATGACGTTTGATCAGACTCGATGCATCGAGGTTACGTTGCCACTGAAGGACAACGTAGAGGCAAAAAAAATGAGGAAAAATACCTCGATACGTTACTTACGCGTGATCGTGACGCGTGTAGTTTGATAATTCGATCTCCGTTATCAGTCCTGGGACAAGATCGCATAATGATGGTTTGATAAAAAAGAATCTCGTGGATCTTGGCATATGATCGTTCGACCATATTCGATGCACAGCGCGATATTGTTTCGCGTTACGAGAACGTTGATTGCGCGAGACTTCATAGTTTTCCTCTCGCACAGCACGCGTATCGGACAATTGAGCACATTGCACGCCGCGATGACCCAACAAATCTTCAATGGTCATAGCGATCACTATAATGGTATTACGGTCGACTCGGTTGAAGAGGCCTGCGACAGTAAAGTATTCACGCAGCGTCTTAAAGGTAAGAAACGCATTTGTCTTGTTTCTTATATTTCCCTTATATTTCTAAATACAAATAATTATTTTGCATATTATAAGAGGAATATATTGAATTGAAGTAATGGGAAGAAGTCTTAAAGAACCTTTGTTCTCTTTAAGTTGGATGAATCTGACTTGTTTCTGAAAAGCATGCATTTAGAATGAAATGATAGTATTTATGGTTCTTTATTCGTTTGCTCAAAGAGTTCTTATTCTTCAGTTTTATTTATGTTAAAGAAATAAATCGTCATGCTATGACAGAATATATTAATAGCTTAAAGATTAGAATAATATTATTAAGATATATATATTAAGCAAATTATAAATGTTTTTATAGATTCTTTAAAACAATGGACAAAAGACAACAAACGTACTATATGGTTTCGTGTACACATACCACATACTGAGTGGGTTCCGATATTAACAGGACATGGATTTGTCTTCCATCATGCGAGAGAAGAATATGTCATGTTGTATCGTTGGTTGCCAACCAACGAGGACTGTAATGTGCCAAAATATGCACATACAATTCTAGGTGTTGGTGCATTTGTATTCAACAAGGACACTGATGAAATTCTTGTTATTAAAGAAAAATATCTTCTGAAAAATGCTTCTGTTAAAGCAAGTTGGAAACTTCCAGGTGGCTACGTGGAACCAGGTATCTTAAAGAGCTATCGCATCTTGTACATAGTATTTCATTATATATGTACATATATATTTAATTGTCAGGTGAAAATATTGAGGCAGCAGCTAAGAGAGAAGTTCTGGAAGAGACGGGAATTCAGACCAACTTCAAATGTTTAATATCTTTTAGACATGGACACGATTACTCCTTTGGATGCTCGGATATATATATGATCGCATATTTAACACCTCAGAATTTTGAAATTGAAAAATGTAAACGAGAGATCTTGGAATGTCAATGGATGAAGGTAGAAATTGCATCATAAAATCCTTTTCTTACATAGCCAAAAATCCAAAATTATATTTCTATTAAATTTGTACATAAATTTTTAACAAAATCTGCAAATATTATATTTGTTTGATATAACATTAAAATATATATTGCGGTGTGCAACACATTGTATCTCGAAATGTCACTGCTTAAATTACAAACTTCTATTATTTTTCTAGGTAAATGAATTCATGCAACATTCAGAAGTACATGCAAATAATAAAATTTTAGCAACAAAAACAATAGAGTTTCTCCGCCATCAAATGGGCATGGTAGCAAATTATGGAGTACATCCCATTACTAAAAAGCAGATATGTGTATATAGTGTAGAAAATACAAACGTTGAAAGTTCGTCTGTGGAATAAACCTTTTATAGAAAAAAACTATATATTATTTAGAATGATAGTAGACATTTTAGTAGCAATAGTGTGCAACGGAAAATGTATAAAAATAAAAATTTTTTTGTTACTGAAGTTACTATAAAAATATATAAAATAATGATAGATGATATAATTGAATAGTGATATTAAACTATTAAATAATATTTTAAATAAAAGACTAAATTTTCTAACAAATTTATATTAATTTCAACAAGACTTATCTTATATATCACATATATCACAAATTAAGAACTGAGTCCTTCATATTATATAAATATTTTGACTATCTCGTAATCATTGTTCATGTGATATGTAGTAAACAAATTGCTCTAAATTTTATGTTACCCAAGTATGTAATTTTGATTATTTTTATAAAATAATACTTATATGTCACAGCATGCTGTTATAATCATTTAATTTATAATAATGAAAATATGTAAATATATTTGCGTATGACGCAAATTTCAAATGCGTATTGTCATAGCTATGAACTTAGATTTTTATATGAAACGAATGATGAACGATATAAGAAGAATTGTAAACATAATTTTCTTCCAATTATTGTACATTATAAATATAATTTCTGCCGCGCGCATGCGATTTTTATTTTTATGAAACGATCCTTAAGGAATCATGGAATTTAGTGTGATGAGTATTACCATTGCAGCTGTAATAGGTGGCATGTACCATTGATAAAAGGACGGACGCGGAGCTGCTGTCATAGAAAGAATGACCCAACTCGTGAAACATAATATATATTTTAATACAAATGAGCGATATCCTTTATGGTTAGGAGAAAATTGTATACCTAATGTACTGCATATAACTAATATTGACCAACTTGTCAAAAGAACAGGATCTTCTGTGTTGAGTCTCATATCATAGCTGCAATAAGAATATTTTCCATTAATAGATATAAAATTATGAGTCGATTAATATTATTGCTTCCATTATCACAATTTAATATTATTGTAATGAGAAAATGAAAGTTTTAAATCGAGAATTTTACACACAGATAATACCTGAAATTTTTCGCCCAAACTAAGACAGATGGAATTGCTGGAATCGCAGCAAAACTATACAATAAGAATAAGAGAAGATGATTGTATATTTCTTGACTGATGCTTCTATCGTTTTCTTCTTCATTTGTTGTACCCTTCAAACGTTGAAACCAAGCAAACTGTCGGAATGGAGTCACTAGTATGTCTTCTAAATAATCTTCATACATCCTTGTTAATTTAAGAAAGTAAAAGAATACTGAAATTAACATGGCAAGAGCTCCACACGTTGTTGGAATTAGAGATAGTATGAGAACAGTTGTAATAAATGGTAGCTGATTTAAACCGTTCAATAACCAATCTGACCATGTTATTGAGAATGTTATTGCACGTGCCAAGAATCTATAAAATATAAATATATTTTTAGATATGATTTATGAAAATATTAAGAATATATCGTTATTATTATTTTATATTAATATTTTTACTTTATATAAATATAAAGTCATACCTGACAGTTATTCTTTGTACAACAGAACCAAGAAATACAACGGAGAAGCACACACTAATGGCAGATATAGCAATAATGCAGAAAGCAATACCGGTTTCATACATAACGTTGAAGACATAAGACAATATCATGGTAACGAATATCATCGGTAATATGTCCGAATAATTTATCCTTATAGAAACGAAAAGTAGAAGTAAACTGATAACTGTCAAGTAAAGCAACGGCCAACGATCCCGTATTCTACAAGAGATCTTATCGATGATTCCTCCAGGTTGAATATTAATCATATAAATACATTCTGGTTCCAATGTAATTCTTAAACTTGCTATTTCATTAGGACGTCCGTAGAGTGTTTGTATTTTCATTGTTTTTGGGCCATCATCCCTGCATCATAATGAAATGTAAAGAAGAGTTTTATATAAAGCTCATTTTATTAATAAATACACTTACACATTCGTAAAGATTTTTGACTGAGTCGATCCTACATTCCATGATTCTAGCAACTCGACAATGGCGTGATATTTATTGCAATTTGGTGATTTTAATTCAATCGCAACTGCATCCATGATGTTAGGAAGTATTACATGGTATCTTATACTTCCCTTGACGGTTTCAATCAAATTGGGTCCACGAAAGCCAAAGAGATATTTAGGATGTAAAAATCTATTTCTTGTAGATTCGATTCGATTATTGTAAAAATAGGAATCAAAGTTGACTGTAACTTGATTGTTTTTCTTCAAATCATCTGGAGTTATTTTCACAACAGCATGTGTTATGTGCGAGTATGTTATTTCTTTTAAATTTAAATCAATGGTCCTTCTCGACCGATATAAAGAGTCAGGTAAAATTCTCGTCTTGTTTGTCAAATTCCAACCCCATTCACTGAAAAATATATTAGTTATAAAATATTAGTATATATATATATATATATATATATATATATATATATATATTAGTTATAAAATATTAGTTATCAAATAATTGTTGTCACAGTAATAATATGTGATTTAATATTACCAAATGCTTTTTTGGCCTTGTTTATTCAATGCTGAACACACAAATAGCCAATCCTTGTTTCGTAAATTTATTGTATCAATAGTTAAGAAGTCAGATTTGTGAAACAGTTCCACTGCAAGATATATGATGGATGACTTCTCAACTACATTCTTACTATCCCAAACATACCGTTGAGGTATGCTCACCCATTCGCTATTGGCCTCAAACTGAATTTTTTCTGCATAATCATATAATTTTTTCCCTGAAGTATGCTAAAATTGCAATTTTATTTTATTTCATTAATAGAATTCGTTAACTTCAGAATCTAAAATTGCTAGGCATTTTTCTCCTCGAATGTATGAGTAAGCAATTACGCATATCACGATTAAACTTCTATGACAATATCTATCAAGTGAAGGTATCATGTGAAGAAAATATATATATATGAAAGATTAAATAGATCGAAGATAAATATTAGTCTAATGGATTCCTGAGAAACATGTTTACGAAACTTTTTGTACTGAAATCGTGTTAGTAAACAATAATTACTTACTTGTAAAAAATGATAGGATAGAGCCTGCATTTTCAAATCAGAATTTGATGTAATTTTAGGTGGTTTTTGCAAATAATCTACAGAATCAAATAGCGAGCGCACGATTGCGAATACTAATTGCTTGCACCATAAAATACTTAAATGATCCGTAGATCTCCAAACGGCTGGCACACTCGTAGAAAGAACGTTTATGTCCGCAATACGATCATAAGTTTGCCTAGCAGGTACAAGTATATCACGTGATCCACCTCCTATCGATACTACTTTTACTCCTGCAGCCTTAATCTTGTACAAATGTCTTTCTAGTTCATAATAATAATTGGCAAATACACCATCGAGAACCAACGAGGGAGTATGAGGAGTGGCCAAGTTTATTATCATACTTGCAAATGAAGCATTCATATTTGGCGCCAGCAAAAGAGCTCCTTTCGCAATAATACCACCCTGAAAAAGATGCCGATTAATTTCAATTAAATTTTGTAATATATATTTAGGTCTTACCATAGAATGACCAATTAGCACAACGCTGTCCATCTTACCCTTGTATAAAGCTAATATAGCTTTTATGCAATGTGAGACATACATAGTTTGTTCCATAAGCACACCTGAAGGAAGTACAAGCAATTCATATTAAATATATAATTATTTTTATATGATAAATGCTTTCTATATTATTCTTTCATTTATACCTCCATATAATGCAGAATAATCTTTGCTGAATGAAACAGTAAAAAAATCAAAATGAAAGGAAGTCTTTCGGCTTTTTCTTAAACTTACTGAAGCAATAGATCGTACTGAAAAGAAGAAATGCAAATATGTAAATTTAAATATCTATTTCATAATAGTAAAAATTGAATTTCTAGAATGTATTTATAAACTCATATGAACCTTGCTCGTGAGATCCAGCATTGCCTGGTATGAAGAGAACTGGTATACCAGAAAAATGCATTCTTCTCAACTTTTCTGTTAGAACGCCTTCTCCATAGGCATATAATCCAAATCGTGGGTATTTCTCTTCTATATTATTTTTTAAAGATATCCTCTAAAATAAAGAGAATTAATAGAGAGAATTAATAGAGAGAATTAATTTAAAAAATGTATATATTCTATTTAAAATATTATTCAAAATATTTTGTTATATCTACTAAATGAAAAAAGAATATATCTTTTCCTTATGACTTTCATGGAAAAAACAAAGAAAAAAAATGATAAATTTAGTGGGAAAGAACAAACATAGCATAATTTAGAGCAGATAGATAAGGAATCGAGATAAGCTTGCAGATCAAAGTACAATCCCTACTCTTATGATAGGCCACCTCCAATCATGTATAAAAACTTGGGTGAAAAATCAGAGGATAGCAGTCGGACACGATCCATGCATCTACATACCACATATTGCGGGAACTCGAACATATATGTCATTTCACATGTATTCTCCTCAAAATCAGTAATATATCTCGCAACTCCGAAAATATAAAGCAGAGTGAGCGTGATAAAAAACGGTGCCAATGAACCATAGATTATTATCCATTTTAACGAAATCATTTGGAGTATCTTGTTTCCGAACCTTCAAACAGAAAGTATTTATTACTTGGTACAATTATTACTCGCTTTAATACCGATATTTCTATTCTCCAAGACCGTTGGATAACGTTTTCAGGTTATGAATTATGTAATAAGATTCAATAGCAATAGGAAAAATGCAAAAAATTATATCGGTTTTCATTATAATATAACAGAATATACGATAAAAATGAAAATTATATACCAAAATAAATTCCTATTATTTTCGTCGGCTTGCATTGAAACTGAAGATTATCGTTACAATTTCTTCCGATATATTAAAAAAAAAATACAATTTTAAATAAAATTCCAACGCATGCGCAGCGTTCCGTGATTTTACTCCTTTTAGGCGTGCTCTGTGTTTCAAAATTCATTGCCATTAGTCTCGGTCTACAATAAATGATTTAAGCCTTAAGGGGGGTCGGAGACAATGGGGAGACCTCTCGCGGTCGGCTATGAATTACAGATTCGCTAATACATTATAGCTAAAATACAGAGAGAATTATAAAAAAATCGTGATATTCATAATCAGTAGAAGATTACACAATTTCCATAAAAAAAGAAGGGATAATGTTGGTAGTAACAAAAATCCTTAGACAACACTATTTAATTTCTGTGAATTGGTGATACTGTGTAAGTAGTAATCTGTTAGTTGCGGAAGCCTTTTTGACATGCGTATATGCATATGCATATGACGTGCATATATAAAATAATAATAAAGTATTTTCTAACGTATTTTCTAAAGTATTTTCTAAAATAAAATATTTTTTAAAAAAAGAATCGAAAAAAAAATCGGTCCAGCACATCTATAGTCATAGTGTGTATATAGATAAATTATTTTCCATTTTATAAGAATATTAGTTTTCTGATATTTATCCCTTCTCCATTTGCTTCTTCTTATTTTTCTTTTACAATATATTTTATATTTACGGTTAGAAAATATAAACTGTAAATATAAAATATATTATAAAAGAAAAATAAGAATACTTCTGAATGTATTAAAGCTTTGGTAAGAATTCTAATCACAAAAAATATTTCGACCAGCGTCTTATACTTTTCCGATTGTCTCTTTGTTAATTTTACTTTAATTTATTAATTATACGGAATTCTTAAATTGTATTGTTTTTAAGTATTTGTTTTTTTCTTATTTAATATAATTTTGACATTTATAAATATAATATATAATTTATATAATTATTTTTTTTAACTTAAATCTATTTTTATTTTCTTGTAAACTATTATTACGTTATTAATTTTTACATTATTTGCTATGCCGTACGAATTCCTTAATACTAATAACATTTTGGGATAAGAAAAGCGAAATGTATTCACTGTGAATCTAATAATATCTTATCGATATGTTTCTCATTTTGTTTCCTCTGGCCGCAACTTTTCGAAGAGGGCGTTAGCGTGAATTTTTCCTGCCCCGTTAACTCCCGTAAGATCGTTGGTCTTTAATAGTATCTTGTCGGTGCTTTAAGAAATTCATTATTATCGTCGCCTTTGTACGGCTGCAACGTCTATCACGAGATGTCATTATTAATCTTATCGACTCAATGGATTATCAGACTGATAAGTCAGGGTACTGTAGGATCTAGCGAATCAATGTTCGCTGGGTCGATAAGATTGATTGATTGATGTAAACACGGTAGTGTTTTTGGTTGTAGATCTCTCGGGTATCAATATAATAATAAATACGCGTGTATTGAAAAGGAAACATTACAGCAGTATATTTAATAAATTGTTTACTACTATTGCATAGTATGCTTATTCTTTTTCTGCACGTCCGAGTGGTGGTCAACGATGTTGACGTTTGCGGCGAGTTTAACAGTTTGTGATAATTTGTTTCGGAGTGTAACTCATATTTGTGTCTACTATATTTTGCAAGTTTCTATTTTTCATTTTATTATTTTATTTTTACATGAACATTTCAATTCAACTTCAGATTCTTTTTTAAAAATCACGATTTTTATAAAAATTTATAAACATTAATTGAATGACAAAGATTAAAGTTTAGAAGAATAAGAATCCAAGTTGAAAAAATTTTATAATTCTTTTTTCTTTTTATAAAAAAAAGATATTTATTTATTTCAATGTTTCTTCTTCTTGCAGGTTAAAATGTAATAAAAGTTATATTATTAAATTACATGAAAATTATTAGCAGTCAAGAGACATAAATAAAAGTTACATTATTGTTATTAATATTTAATAAACGATATCCTAAAAAGACCTGATATGTATGGATGAATGGAGTCTTCTAAATTAACGGCGAAATGAAAATATGGCTTTAGATAAGTATAAAATATATATAAATAAATGTTACCATTTTATTATTATATATGAACATTTCAAGTTGATGTTATCTAGACATATTTATTCATATACATATCTATATAATATAAAATAATTAATTTTATCTAAGTATGGTTGGGAAAAAATGCTAAAATTAATTAATTATTAATTGAATGAAAGAAATACGACAAAGAATAAAGTTCAGAAAAATTATTTTACATAAATGTTTCAATTTGGATTTCGATTCTTTCTAACTGTTTCTATAAGTTGTGTAAATTTATGTTATTCTGTAAATTGTGTAAGTTGTGTTATTTTATTTCTTTTTATAAAAAAAAGATATTTATCCATTGTAATGTTTTTTTCCTCTTACAGGTTTAAATAAAAGTTACATAAAAATTATCAATGTTTAAAAAAGATGTTAAATAATACTCTAAAAAGATCTCATATGTGTATACAAGAAAATAATGTTTAAAAGAGACATATACAATACTTTAAAAGAACATGATATATATGGGTGAATAAAATTTTCTAAATTAAGGGCTTTAGATAAGTATAAAAATATATATAAATGTTACCATTTTATTATATGAACATTTCAACTCGATGTTTCTGGATCATATTCATATACATATTTATATAATATAAAATAACTAGTTTTATCTAATTGTGAAAAAATGCTAAAATTAATTAATTATTAATTGAATAAAAGAAATAAGTTCAAAAGAATAGGAAGCTAAGTTGAAATGTTAATATTAACATTATCATTTTATATAAATTTTTTTTAACGTGAGGAAATGCTATTACGCACTAACCTCCCGGGCGTTTGAGCTCGCCCGGGAGATTGTGGGACTCGGGCCGCAATTAATCGCGGCCCCCTACCCATTAAAACCTCACCTCGGGTGCCATCCCAGGCGCATAATTGGGACGATCGGGGAACACTTGCAGTATACTTCCCGATCCCGCGCCCGCGCGCCCTTTCGGGGCGCGCTCCTCCTGATGGAGAAGTTGCCTTCTCCCCCACCATACTCCCTTTGGGAGGCGGACCTAAGCCCTGAATAAGGCGGCCCCCCCTCCCCCGGCGCAGATCCCCAGAGGCTGAGGTGCAATGGGGCCGTCACGAATGCGGGCCCTCCCAGCGTTGGGGGTCCTCACTGGCTCGGCCTTGCTGGCCGAGCCGTCCGATCGCTCCGACTATGGGGGAAGGAGGCTACTCCTCTCCCTCCCAGGGGAGGTTAGTCGACCATCGGGAGGATCCGTTGGCGCCACGGTAGCCAGCGCCGCGATCCCCTCCTTCCTCCCTGTCCGGGGCAGCCGTCGGGGAGAGGCATCTCTTCCTCCCTCCTGCCCCGCTCCGTCTCCTCCTTCTACGACATTACATGTTTGCAGAAGGAGGAGATCTCCTTCCAAACGTTCTCGCTGCCGACCATTCTATTAATGACGGCCGGCAGCGAGAAGTTGTTGCACACTGAGGCGAGGACACCGTGCTCGTCCTCCTAACGAAACATTCTGCGAATGTATGCTGCGCGGTGTCCTCGCCCGCCGCACAGTACAGGCACTGTGCCGTGCGCTCTCTTCCGATTCGGTGCAGGTACCGACCAAAACTCCCATGGCCGGTCAGCACCTGTACTAACCGGAAGGCCCTGTGGGCCCTGCAGAGCCATTCCTCGAGGCAGATTCGGATAGCCTCCACAGTCCGGGCGCCTACGACGCCGAGTTCGTGTAGTCAGGTTTTCCAGCGTTCCACGATCCGGCGTCGCGCCTCCTGGCGGATTGGTTCCACGGTCCTAGCCGTAGGGATTGCTCCCCGAGCCTTCAGCTGGCGGACACACCAATATACTTCGGCGTGCCCTGCCGCCAGCAGGTCGATGGGGGAGCGTTCCGGCCAGGACCGTGGCTGCTGCATGTGACACCGTCCTATAGGTCCTCGCCAAGCGCAGCGCAATTCTGCGCTGCACCTGCCTCATTTGGCTCTTCTTATCTTCCACCAGGCGACGAGCCCATATCGACGACCCATATAGGGCCACCGCGTGGGGTATGCGCATATAGGCGCCTCGTTTTGGCGCCCGGACCTCCCAGATTGGACAGAAAGCGACTAAGCCTGTTGGTCATCGCCTCCATCCTGGGGGCCAGGAGATCAAAATGTCTCCTGAACCCCCACAGGCCATCCAGAGTGAGACCCAGGTATTTAAGATGGGGTCCTACTTCCACGGGATCCGATCAGCACCGGGGGGGGGGGGGGCAGCCATGGAGGCCATTGTATACAAACATGGCCTCTGTTTTGTGGACCGCCAAGTCTAACCCCAAGGCGCTGATCGCGCGCATGGCACCGGCGACGGCCTCGTCGGCCGCCATCAGGGCATTCTCCCAGTTATCCCCCTCGGCCACCACTAGCGTGTCATCTGCATAGCAGATGACGTAGCAGCCAGGAGGGAGGCCGCAATATTGTACGCGAGGTTCCATAGCAGGGGCCCCAGTACGGACTCCTGCGGAACCTGCGTGTGACGCCTCTTCAGTGCTGGAGTCCGTCCGCGTTGACGAACTCCAGCACTCTGTCTTGGAAGTAGCCACCTAGCACCTCCTGGAGGTGGTACTGTGCTGCCTCCCCTATTCTGTCCTAGGGGAGGGAGTTGAACGCATTTGCTATGTCTAGCGACACTAGCAGCGCAACTCCCCCCCCTTCAGTAATGGCTCCAGTAATGGCCCGCGTGAGGGACTTTACGCGATCGATAGCATCGATCGTCGATCGTCCCCCACGGAAGTCGTTAGGTTACAGCTACTTCCGAACATATGCCGGACGACGCGGGTCGCGATAATGCGCTTAAAGAGCATGCTCACGTCGTCCAGCAGGCATATAGGTCTATATGCCGAGGGCGTCCGGCGGCTTGCCCTCTTTCTGGAAGACTAGACTCGCCCTCCTTCAGATCTGGGGGAATGTCCTCGTTTCGAGGCACCTAGTGAACAGGTGCCTCAGAGGAGCACCGACCATGTCGAAGACCGTGGCCCATATCCGGCCCGGTATTCCGTCCGGGCTGTGAGAGCCGGTCAAGTTTCCTGGCCACCTCCTTCATTTCGTCTCTGACCCCTAGCCCCCCCGCCTCCCGACCGGGCTACGCTTTGCGACCCGGTAGCGAGGATGGGGGGGACCATCCGTCCCTCCGAGGAAATAGCGTTCCTTTCAAGAAGCCGGGGATCTAATCTCTCTGTAAGTGAGGGCGCCCAAGGTCTCAATTTATTGAGAACCAATTCGTATGGGCACTCCCACGGATCTTCGTCCAGGGACGAGACCAGCCCCTCCTAGGCTTCGATCTTTGCCTTTCTGATGCCGCCCAGGGCTTACCGTGCTCGGTAGGACTCCCAGGCGGCGTCCAGGTCGGCGCTCTCCCGGCGGCGGGCTCGCGTGTATAGCCTTCTGACGCGGACGACAGAGACGCGAAGTTCCGCGATCTCCGTCGTCCAGTACGCGACCCGCCGCCTTACCGAGAGCGCGGCATGGACACGTCGCATGCGTCCGCGACAATGCTCACCACGCTCTCGGCCTCCTCCTTCTCGTCCTCGGTCACCCGGCGGTTACCTGGCCAGGTGGCCCATAAGAACTGCCATTCTTAGGCGGTCCCTGTCCAATTTTTTGAGGGCCCATCTTCATGGGCCGTCTCCCCGTCGGCCGGTGGCAATCACTGTGCGGGTGTCAACCTTCATGGAGATATATTGATGATCTGACATTATCTCCATGAAGGTCTC
Source organism: Pogonomyrmex barbatus (assembly GCF_055798465.1). Classification (NCBI taxonomy): domain Eukaryota; kingdom Metazoa; phylum Arthropoda; class Insecta; order Hymenoptera; family Formicidae; genus Pogonomyrmex; species Pogonomyrmex barbatus. The sequence goes on from NW_028297116.1 coordinate 22,899,472, forward strand.
CACCCGCCACTCTCCATGCGTGCGGCTGGGGGAGTCGCAAACATCACGTCTATATGCGATTCCCCGTTCCACCGTACACATGTGGGTTTCGGGCCCGAGTTTAAGACACTCAAGCCCAGACTCGTCACCCAGCCCATCAGAGCCTCGCCCCTTTGGTTCATCATCGGGAAGCCCCAAAGCACGGATTTTGCATTCAGGTTCCCGGCAATGATGATAAGATGGGGGAATATTCTACGCAATCCTTCACCCCCACCAAATATTCCTCAAACTGAGCGAGGTTCGTATTTGAGAAGACGTAGCAGCCCACGATATGGATGGGCCCCCATCTCATCGCCAGAAATCCTTCCCTCCTCTCCGTCAAGGGGGATAGGCCCTATAAGAGTCTCCAAATGATCGCCACCGCAGCCTCTTGGTCTCCGAACCAGTAAGGGTGATTCTTGGGGACCGAGTGGGGCTCGGCGGCGATGTCTAAGCCACAACCGCGCTCTGCCAGACTTTGGTCAAAGAGGTCCTGGACCCGACGAGCGCGGTTGAGATTGGCCTGCAGGAGGTTGAAGGATGCTAATTGGCCGCTTCAACCTCCGCGGCAATGTCCATGGGCTCCTCCTGAGCGAAGGAGCCCTGTTCTGGCAGTGGAGGAGGAGGATGCTCCTCTTCTTGCCGGATATCAATCTCGGTGGATTCTCCCTCCTTATGGAGAGGAGCTTCGCGCCGGCCGCGGGAGGAGGCTCGGTTGAACCTTCTCCCGCTAGGTGTCCCTAGCGGCGCCGACCACTTTGGGAAGAGGCGGGAGGGGAGGCTCCGCCCCTCCTTTTCTGGGTTGCAAGGCAACCCTTACTCCCCACCCTGTGGTCGGCCTTTCGCCCCGCGTCCCTATACACGGGGCACCCAACGGAACCGTCACACTGGCTGGCGCGGTGGCTCACGCGATCGCAGCGGTAGCATGTCCTGCCGCGGTCCGTTTCGCTGATGCAGATCTGGCGGACGTGTTCCATCCCCATGCATTTGAAGCATTGGAGGGACCGTGCCGCCAGCCGCTCCACGGGCCACCGCCCAACCTCCCCTCCGCGGTCAGCGTGTTTGCCAGCCGCAAGGAGCAACGCACCCAGCAGGTCCACAGCCCACCTGATCTCCCCGGCCCTTACCTCGACCGGAACCCCACACCGGGTCGCCACTGCTCCCGCAACCTCCTCTGAAGTTACGAAGTCCTCCAAGCCCTTGATGCGGAAGTCCGCCGTCTTCTCCGGCCGCTGGGCCTTGATGTTTTCGCGGCCGGAGAATGCCTCCATCATTTTGAGGACCAGGGCGTCCGCCTTGGCCCTCCCATCCTGACCGGGGACCTCTAATATGAGGGCCCCGATCACAGCCCGTCTCGGACGCAGGCCCGAGATGCCAAGTGGCTTTAGATCCACCACTTGGCGTACATAGCGCATGGCCTCCTCCGCCCGGGGGGCAGGTAAGAGTACCTGCTGTACCAGGGGGCCTCTTTCTCGAGAACTTTTTCCCCGGGGGCCCCCTTTTCCTCAGCTTGTGCTGGGGGTTTCCTCTCTTTGGGTGGAGGAGGGAGGCCAAAGCTCTGGGGGACTACATTTGTCCCCCCGCTCTTACCCTCCTCCCCTTCCCCCTGCGTTCGACCGTCGCCCATTCACCTTGGACGGCGGTAGGGCGGGAGGGTTGCGCTGTAGGTAGGTCTATCAGCCCTGATAGGCTGAGACGTTCCCCGGGCGCCTCCCCCCCGCCCCCCCGCCCCCCCGCCACTCTTCTTTTGGGGCTTGAAGAGGAGAGTTGGTCCCCCGGGCCGGGCAACCTTGCCCCTTTCCCCCGGGGGGGGGGTCCACCCCCTCCCGCTGACGTCCCGGTTCCCACCAATCCCGCTTTTTGCGAAGGGGGAGGTGGCCCGGAGACATCGACCCCCATGCTTCTTAGGATCAGATAGGAGACTCTCCCCAGGATTCCCTCTAGGATTCCTCCTTCGTGAGGGGTCCGTCCATCCCGATCGTCGCGGTGAACCAGCAGGACCCGCTATTACAGCGGGTGGTGTCCTCCCCAGTCTCGGTCTAAGAACCGGGCGCCAAGAGGGAGGATCTCCATGCTAATGATGCGCGGCCCTCCCCCCTATCATTTTATATAAATGTTTCAATTAATATTAACATTATTCAACTTGGCTTTGTAACTGTTTCTGTAGTTGTGTAATTAATTGATAAATTTTGTAATTCTTTTATTTTGTTTATAAAAAAAAGATATTTATTTTAACGTTTTTTCTTCTTGCAGGTTTAAATAAAAGTTACATACAAATTATCAATGTTCAAAAGAGATGTCAAATAATACTCTAAAAGGATCTAGTATGTGTGTACAAGAAAGCAATGTTTAAAAGAGACATAAATGATACTCTAAAAGGACTTGATATGTATGAGTGAATGAAATCTTTTAAATTAAGGCGACATTAAAATATGGCTTTAAATATGGCTTTAAATAAATATAAAAATATATGTAAATGTTCCCATTTTATTATATGAACATTTAAATTCGATATTATGTAGATTTCCCCACCACAGTTGGATAGAGCTAGTTGTTTTATATTATATGAATATGTATTTGAGTATGAATCTAGATAACATAAACCTGAAGTAATAAAAAGATATTCTTGGAGTTTTATCTGTTTACATATTTTCATACAAATCATAAAAAAATACTAAAATTATTTGAAATAAAATTAGTTGAAAAGTTAATTAGTTGAAAAGAATCTGAAGTCGAATTGAAATCATATAATAAAATAATAATACTTATATATTTTTATACTGATTTAAAATGATTTCATTTGTACACACATATTAGTTCCATTGAGGATATCATTTATTTCGCTTTTAAACATTGATTGATAACTTTCATGTAATTACATATTTACATAAAAATAGTGAAATAAAAAAATACTGAAATTAGTTAATTAGTTGAAAAGAATCTAAAGTCGAATTGAAATGTTCATGTAATAAAATAATAACATTCATATATATTTTTATCATTCATACATATTTTTATTTTCCAGATCACATTCATATACATATTTATATAATATAAAATAACTAGCTTTATTTAATTGTGGTGGGGAAAAAATACTAAAATTAATTAATCATTAATTGAATAACAAAGAATAAAGTTCAGAAGAATAGGAAGTTGAAATGTTAATATTAACATTATCATTTTATATAAACGTTTCAACTTGGCTTTCGATTCTTTGTAACTGTTTCTGTAGTTGTACAGTTAATTGATAAATTTTATAATTCTTTTATTTTTTTATAAAAAAAGATATTTATTTATTTAATGTTTCTTTTTCTTGCAAGTTTAAATAAAAGTTACATAAAAATTATCAATGTTCAAAAGAGATGTCAAATAATACTCTAAAAGGATTTAATGTGTGTACAAGAAAACGATGTTTAAAAGAGATATAAATATTTGGTTTATATTGTATAATATATTTACAAAATTTATTTATAAAAATTTTTCAATGAGAAAGAAATATTAAACAATTATTTTAATTAATCACTTAATCTTGATTTATTACATATACATATACATAATATATATATATATATATATATATATATATATAACGATACAAACTATATTTTATATTGTAATTAAAACATTGTCAACAAATTTATTAAACATTTAAACACAACTATATAAACTATATTTCATGTAAAAGAAAACATGTTATCACAAATATACATTTTAAATATACATTTTCTTTCCCTTCTTTTTATTTTACTACGTAACATTTAATTCATTAAAATTATAAAAATAAAATCTTATGTGAAGAAAAAAAATACTATTTCAACATCATCTTACTTTACCAAGTAACATCTAATTCATTAAAATTATAAAAATGAAATCTATGAGACCTCTATTAGACGTCTGTTAGACGTTAGATAGATCACTAATAGAAGGTCCATGAAGTCTCGGTAGATGACCCACACGGAACAAAAATCTCTAATAGATGTCTATTAGATGTCCATGAACTCTCCAAAAGACCTCTACAGAAAAAGTTAATAAAAAGAATTTTTTATAATGCTGAATAAAAATATTTCTTTGAAGGAACGAAGCGCACATACATACGTAACGTGCAATGGAATTAATGAAATCTATTTTTATCTTGTAAATGTCATAATTTTTCTGAGGGTTACCCATTCTTGTAGTATACACGGTCGAGCTTGCTTCACCTCTGTAATCGACTGAAATCAGATACTAGAATAATAGCATAATTAAACTTAGAATTTTGATGTAAAAATATGACAGATCTCCGATCAGTAAATGTTATCACATTGTCATTGTAAGATTCAAATAGTCTTAATGTCAATGTCTTGATAGCGTGTGTAATTTTTGTAGATAATTTAATTATTATGTTGTAGCCGAGCAGTGGTCCGTTCGTTTTTGATCCCCGAATAATTTTGAGAAGATCGTTCCTTGCCAACGCGCCGTTGTTTATGGACTATTGATTTATTGATTGAATAAATTCGACTGAAATTCGTAAGAGACGATTTTGAAAGGTTTTGGAATTGTAAAACGAGTTGTGTAAATTGTTGAGCTTATTAAAATTCGTTTTTTATATACGACTTATTTATTTACGCGTGTCGCATGAGAGAGTATTGTGCGAGTGATCCGCCGATGCGCGATAATATATATAAAGGTGTGAAGATTATATATTATAAATGAATTTTTAATATCATGTTCCATATGAGTAGTATAAATTTACGTATATATTCTATTTACTCATTTATATATTTATTGATCATATATTAAATACGTGAGATATTTCTTTTATTCAACAATATATGTTTTCTTGTGTTTGGTATAATCATTTATATACAATCAAATACGAATAAATAAGATATATGCAATACATTTTTAATTTATTTATAAGTATATATTCTCAATTTTTATCATAAAGTAATCATCTACAAAGGATCTAAAATCTCCAATTAAGCTCTGTGTATAATCCATGAAAGTTTCATGAAACATCTGTAATTCATCCATACAATCTCCATAAGACGTCTAATGGAAGTTGGATAGAACTCCATTAGAGCTTCATCATGGAGATAGATGTCACATGGAGGCCGTGGACGTTATGTTGACCTCTAATGAATGTCATGTTCCGTGTAGAATCATCCACTGTGAAGATTGGACGGCTAATGTACGTCTATGGTGGGATCCTTGCGGACTATCCACCGTGGAGCTGGACGACTAATAAACGTCCACAGTAGAATCCTAAAGCACCATCCACCATAGAGATTCACTGAACGGCTAATGGATGTCCACGGTGGAATCCTAGAGGACCATTCATCGTGGAAGTTCCCTGGACCTCTAATAGACGTGTATTTGATTTCCATCGTGGAAATAGACGTTCGATGGAAATTAATGAAGCCATGGAAGTTCAATGGACGTCCATTGGAGGTTAGGTTCTATGTGAGCGATGATTTATTAAGCAGACCTTCAAGATAATCATTAGCATTTTCTTTTTCTTTGCAAAGTTATCAAGAAGAGGCACTAAAATTCTTTTTGTGTGCGTTTTGGGAGTCTCTGGATTGTTTCTAATCTTTTCATTTTCTTTGGTGACATCTATATATAAAATTCAGGCCTTGTTATATTTTCTGTAGAAGAACTACTTAAGCACTCTGAAATCAGAAAATAGATCGCACATTGAAAAAAATATATCTAAAATTGACATCTAGAAAGAAAGAAAAAAATAATAATGTTATAATATCTTTGTTTAATAATGTATTGTGATTAGCATTTAAAGAAAATACTCAGAGTTAATACATAAAACAAGTGCATAAGAAGTAGAAGGTGATCGGACAGGTGAATCAAATGAGCAGCTACTGGAAGTTTCACTATATCTAGAGGATGATTTCTGTAGATGAACCTCTTGTTCATCTATATATACAAAATTCTTCTTCTATATATACAAAAAAATAATTATTTTGAATTTATTTTAACTTATTATACACAATTTCAATTACACACAACAGATATAAGATATAATTCTAATAAATCAAGAAATTATTTTTATTATTATATATTCTATATTATTTAATATATTTTATACGTTTCAATTTGTATTTATTGTAGCTTTTGAAAAAAGAATTTAATGTTTACTTAGATGCACATTTAAAAAAAAAGGACTTAAATATACATACTTTCTATTTTGAATGTGAGGCGTAAGAAATGACATGCATGACATGAGAGGCCATGTTCTAAAACTTGATGGTTGATTTTTCTGCTGCCTCAGTTTTCTACTAAATTGATTCCTCAAGGAATTCCAGCGCTTTTTTCTATATTCATTGTCTGAAGTATAAAAATATATAGGAATAGATGAACAAGAGTTTTATTTTCAAGAAAATCAAAATGCTCTAACTTAACTTACTTGTACAATTCAAAAGCAGTAATCATTTACCATTTCATTTCTTTTAATTTAATGTCTTTAAAATCTTTATCATTTTTTGCATATAAACAAGGATTTGCTTGGACGATCGAAATTAAAAGTTCATCATCAATATCGACAAAATGTTCTTCATTAATATCAGACATCCTAGCAAACAAATTGAAATATACTTTCAAACAGAATGTTGAATATATAACTTACGTTTTGTATTGTTCTTCGCTCATTGATGTTGTAGCGTCTCAGGTACATTGGCTGCATTTCGAAATTCAGTGCCAGTATTGAAAATTTATAATATACGTGACTTGAACTATATATTTTCAGTACTGGCAATGAATATCGAAACGAAGCCATTGTAGACAAGTTTGACGTAAGAACATTTACTATGACTTACTACTTAAAACAAGGTTATAGCTTAGAGCAAAAGGTTTACTACTATTCCCTAATAGCACATGATATCATTCGAATATTCTACACTCGTACTGAAAGTACTGTGATCATACGTACTATTGCCTAATATACCAAAGAACATTCATATGACATCTTGATATATCATAGTATATCATTTCTCGTATATTCTTAAGCTCATCTTCAGAATATATCGAATATACCCTATTAGCACATGATACTCATACGAATATTCTGTATTTATATTGAATGTACTATAATCATACCGAAGATACTAAGATTATTCTACTAAGATAGTATAAATTCTGTGTAGAATATAATTTGTCGTATCCCAAGTAGCAAGATGACATCATTATGACGATGATTTAAGATTATTTTTCGTCATTCGACGTAAGTGTACTAAATAATGACGTAAAATAAACGTAACATTTGTCACGAAATATTACCGTTATAAATATATTGTCATTTAATCGTCATTTTTAATGAATAAATAATGAAATAACATTATTAATTATTATCTTTCTTAATTAACTGTAATATATAAATAAGAAAAATATTTCCCATATTTAATACAATTATTGACAAATTCATAAATAAATAAACAAAATATATTCAATTTATAAACAATTTTCATAATAAAAATGATTCTCATTAAACATAATATAAGTTCACGCATCTATATATGTAATTAAATTATCTACAAGAATTACATATGCAATCAAGATTTTAAAATTAAGACTATTTATATGACAATATAGTAACATTCATTAACCGGAGCTATCATATTTTATATCAAAATTCCATGTTCACTTATATTATCATTTCAGTTTCAGGTTTCATCCTATTATATTATAGAAGTTAAGCAAATAAGAAGGGAGGGTGTGCGTCACAGGGCCCGACTATGAACCCGTCGTGAAAATTTATAATTATTTTACGAAAAATATTACCTTAGTCAGGAATCGAACCTGGATCTGCTTACCGAGCAGATCCAGGTATCTTATCCTTTCGATCACAGAAGCATGTGATGATATTTATCGCAATAACGTGTTTAGAACAACACGTCAACAATACAATGATATACACATATATACATATATTACAATATTGTTACGACGGTATTCCGCTCGACGCTACCCTTATAACGATTTCCAACCTGAAAATCGTTCCTTGCCGACGCGGTCGTCAAGCGGTTGTCAAGCATTGTTGTGGCGAGAGAGTCGACGGCGCGGCGCGAGAGTTTGAGCCGTATCGCGGCGAATTCTGATTTTATTGTGAAAGTTCTTGTTATTACTCTCGTGCTTCAGTATATAATAAAGTGTGTTTTTTTCTTAAACTGTTCTTCCTTTCCTGGCGTGAGTGTAACGCGAGTGAACCCGCCGCGAGTGCGACATTTTTGGGGACTCGTCCGGGATAAGAAAAACATGATGAAGCGTCAAGCGGAATTGAAAGGAAAGGAAACAGTGATAGAGGTGAGACAGGAAGGAGTGTCGGGGAGACGAGATGTCTCGGCCAGGAAGAGAGCTTGTGTGCGAACGGAGGAACCGGAAACGATCCGAACTTGGAGATGGTTCTCCGTATGACTATTGAGGAGCTTCGTCTTCTTAGAGAGGAGCGAGCGGAGCGGCGACGCGGAGCGGAAGAGCAGGGAGGATCGATGCGGCAGTCCGAGGAGCATGAACTATCCATACCAGGCCAGTCAAATCCAATTTTAAGTCTCGGTTTCGGTTTAAAATTAAAGCCCGACATATATAACGGAAGTGTTCCTTTGCGAGAATTTTTATCTCAATTTGAATTGATTGCTCGGGCAAATAGATGGGGAAATTCGGAGAAAGTGATTGTATTGGCTTCTTGTTTGAGAGGCGCATTCAGTTTTAGAGGGGGGAACGGAATTGGAAAATTCGCAATATAGCGAATTAGTCTCAAGATTAGAGTTATGTTTTGCGAAAAAACTTTCGGCACAAAATTATTACATGCAGTTTATAAATTGGAAGCAGAAATTTTGGGAAGATTTGACTGCGTTTGGCTCGGACTTGAAGCGTTTGTCTCGTTTAGCCTACCCGAAGTGCTCACCTGGCGTACAGGGTAAAATTGCGTGCTCGCAATTTATTGTCGCGTTGGCAGACGATTTTATTAAGCAGATCCTTCAAATAGAAGGACATACATCTTTGAGAGTCGTTGTGGAAAGAGCCATGGCGGTAAAAATTATTAAAGAAAATAGTTTTCCCAAATTTCAGGAGAGAGACCGAAAGGGGAAAATTAGTTTTGAGATTGGACATGAACGGAACTTTTTGAACAAAGGAGAAATTTACGCACGTGATTACAAACAAAATCGCGAGAAATTTAATAATTTTAACACTAACAAAAGGAAACTTTCGGTCCTAAAAGAGGAGCCAACGAATGCTGACTGACAATGGAGCTAAGGGATACTTCCGATGCCCTTCATTAGTTAATTCAAGGAAGGGAAATTCAGGCTCGCCGAGTTTTGCAGCGGTGTAACGCAGGGCTCAGCACGGAAATGTAATACCGCAAGGAAAAGGAATTTTTTCGGGAATTTAAATGGGAAATCGAGAAATTTTTGTTTTCAAGGAAGGTTAGATGATTAAAATTGTGTTTTCAAAATTGACACGGGCTCAGATGTTTCGATTCTAAATAAAAAATTGATTAGGCCGGGAAAACAACAGTTTTAGGTAGGGAATAGAAAATTGAGATCCAACTGGGCAAGAAGTTCCCATTGATTTTAAAACAAATGTTAAAGTCGAGTTAGAGAAGTTTTCCTTAGAATTTTCGATATGTAGCTGAAATTGAAGATGAATGCATCTTGGGAGCAGATTTTCTTGTTAAAGTCGGGCAGAATATCGGGGATCTTTCAATTCGCTCTTTAGTAATGACGATTCTGGAAAAGAGAGGAATCTATCTTGTTCTTGTATTAGTCTCTCAAAAAGGAAGATTCCTGAATTTTTATTAGATTTCTTCAATAGGAATTCGGTAGAGTTAAATGATTTACAAAAAAAAGAAAAGTTTTTCTGAATTTCTCGAGAAGTTTCAGGATATCTTTTCGGAAAATATTGTAGCGGGAAATTGTTCGGTAATAGAGCATTCAATTTCTGTGGGAAAATTAAGCCTATCCTATTAAACAGACTTCTAGTTGTATTCCCTTACAGATGCGAGATGAGATGAAGAAAATTCTTGAAGAGATGAAGCAGCAAGGGATGATTGAAGAATCCCATAGTCCTTGAGTTTCACTTGCGGTTATGGTGAAGAAGAAAGACGGGACGTTGAAGTTTTGTGTAGATTACAGAAAGTTCAATGCAATCACTGAGAAGGACTTGTTACTCATTGCCAAGAATTGATGATTTTCTTGATCGATTGTCAGGAAATTCTTGGTTTTCCACGTTGGATTTAAAAAGTGTGTACTGGCAAGTGAAACTTCGTCCAGAAGATAAGAAAAAGACGGCATTCTCAATAGGTAACGGTTTGTGGCAATTTACTGTGATGCCATTTGGATTATGTAATGCCCCGGCGACTTTTGAGAGGTTAATGAAAAAGATTCTTCATCAAATATTAAATAAAATCTGTTTGGTTTATTTAGATGATGTTGTGATTTTCAGTAAAACTTTTGAAAGAGATGTTGGCTAATCTACGGGAAGTTTTTCTTCGTTTCAGGGCAGCAAATTTAAAAATAAATCCAAAGAAATGTTCCCTGTTTAGAAGGAAAGTTAAATATTTAGGACATGAAGTCTCGGAAGAAAGAATCTCTACTGACTCTGAAAAGACAGCTTCCGTACAGGAATGGTCTGTTCCGCGGAATAAGAAGAAAGTAGTTTTTGGAGGTTTTGCTCCTATTATAGAAAATTTGTTAGAGGATTTTCGCAAATTGCAAAACCCCTATTTTCCTTGACGAAGAAACAGTGTAGGTTTGTTTGGGATGAACATTGTCAGGAGGCATTTGAAAAGCTTAAGCGATGTTTGATTTCTTCTCCTGTTTTATTCTTTCTAATCGAGACAGAAAAATTCATTTTGGATACTGACGCCTCGAATCATGGCATTGGTGCTATTTTACCTCAGATTCAAGAAGGAAAGGAGAGAGTAATTGTTTATTTTAATAGGGTGTTAAGTAAAATCAAAAGAAATTATTGTGTGTGTGTAGAGAGTTGTTAGCAATAGTTGACTCTTTGAAAAGTTTTCATCACTATTTATTTGGACGAGAATTCTTAATAAGAACTGACCACTGTTTCTCTTCGTTGATTGATATCTTTTAAGGAACTAGAAGGTCAGTTGGCCCGCTGATTGAAACGTCTTCAGCAATATAATTTCGAAATTTCTCATCGAGCAGAGAAAGCATAGGAACGCTGATGGATTATCAAGACGCCCCTGTGCGGAAAGTGACTGCGTCATTGCGCCAGAGTGGAAGAAAAGAAGAGGAAAACAAAGGGGAATATTTAGGAAGGATAGAGGGAAGAGAATCGAAGGATTGGCGGGAAGCACAGTTAGAAGATCCTTCGATTGTTGAAATTCTTCGGAGTAAGAAAATAGGTAGACGCCCTCTTCGACATGAGATTATTTCCGGGAATGCTTCTTCGAAAATTTATTGGTCTCAATAAGATTCTTTGGTTATTAAGGATGGAGTTCTTTGTAGGAAATGGGAGTCTCCTGATTTGAAAACTGTTATTCAAATTGTTGTTCCTCATAATGATACAACAGATTTTGGAGGAGGTTTATTCTCCTACAGGGGGACATTTTGGAGTAAATAAAACTCTTGAAAAGATTCGGAAGCGTTTCTTTTAAGCGACATGCAAACAAGATGTAGAACATTGAATCAGAACCTGTAAAGTTTGTGTAGCTAAAAAAAGTCCTGCTGGAAAGAGAAAATCTGCTTTTTAGATTTATAATATAGGTGCTTCCTTTGAGAGGGTGCAGATGGATATGTTAGGTCCCTTACCATTTTCATCTTCCGGGAATAAATATTTATTAGTAGTTGATTGTTTCTCAAAATGGGTGGAAGCTTTTCCATTGAGAAATATCAAAGCTAATACGGTGGCAGAAGTCTTTGTAAGTCAGATAGTATGTAGGCATGGAGTGCCATTGGAAATACATACGGATCAGAGAAAGAATTTCGAATCGTGAATGTTCCAGGAGTTATGTCGAATTTTAAGAATAAAGAAAACTCACACTACTCCTCTTCATTCATAATCCAACGGTCAGGTGGAACGACAACATCAGATGTTGTTAAATTATTTATCTCAATTTGTTTCAGAAAATCAGAGAGATTGGGATCGTTTGGTTCCTTTGGTTTCCTTTAAGATTTTTAGCTTACACAGCTCTTCTAAGCATGAGGTCACAGATTTTACTCCTGCAGAATTGAATTTGAGTAGAGTAATTAGTAATTAAGATTGCCGAAATTAGATCTTCTTCGTGATTGTCCTCCTGAAACCGATAATGTTCTCCAAGAAGGAGGATATTCATTTAGATTGAGAGAGGGAGAGAATGATTCATATTCATAATGTTGCGAGTCAACGTATGAATTTAAGGTCGCAAAGGACAAAAATGAATTACGATTGGAAGGATAGGCGACTAAATGTTGTGCCTGAGCAGAAAGTTTGGTTTTATAATCCTCAAAGAATGCGAGATAGGGCTCTCAAGTTGCAAAGTAGTTGCAAAGTAAGTTGGGAAGGACCTTATGAGGTGATTAGGAAAATGAACGATGTAGTTTATTGCATTCGAAAAACAAAAAGACATAAAAATAAAGTAGTACATTTAGATAGATTAGCTCCATTTGAGGAAAAAAATTTAATAAAAGGAAAAAAATTTGTAAGGAAAAAAATCGAAGCTGAGTCTGTAAGTGTAAAAAGAGATATGTAGATATTTCATTTTTTGGGGGAGAATAATTAATTTGAAAAGAAGTTCTTTAAGTAGATGTTTATGTTTATGTTTCTTATTTGAGGTTTGTTGGCATCGCTTTAAGAGGAAGATCTTCTACTATTTGCCCGAACATCCGGCTAAGGAAATTCTTTTTTTTTAAGAAGTCCGCCTCGTCCTCGGTTTTTTTGAACCGTGGTTTTTCCGACAGACTTAGGGCAAATGTCGAGGCAGGGACTTGTCCGTAAGGACGAAAGAGTTCACAGAAGCTTCCCCCCCTTGTCCGAAGATTCAAGAGAGAAGTGCGCAAGACACAAGCATAAGATAAAGAAGCATCACGAAAGAAGAAAAAAGAGGGAAGATAATCTCGCAGCGGCACGGAACTTCCGGGAAGGGTGAAGTTTGGGACTGGTTCGGCGCTCAGTAATCCGCAGCAGCAGCTCGGGGTAGAGCAAGAAGCCGACAGATTCCCTGAGAACTTCACTATGGAAGAAGAAGCCGACTTTTCTGTGAGAGGAATTATCGGGAGAGGAATTATCTTTCCCTGGAATTATCGGGACGACAATTTCGAAGAGAGGGATAGTGTTACGACCGAGCGGTGTTTCGTTCGACGCTCATAATGATTTCCAATCTGAAGTTCCTTGCCGACGCGGTCGTCAAACGATTATCAAGCATTATTGTGGTGAGAGAGTCGACGGCGCGGCGCGAGTTTGAGCCGTATTGCGGCGAATTCTGATTGTGAAAGTTCTTGTTATTACTCCCGTGCTTCAGTATATAATAAAGTGTGTTTCTTTTTTAAACTGTTCTTCCTTTCCTGGCGCGAATGAACCCGCCGCGAGTGCGACAATATATACATTATTACAATAAGCAGCATTGAGTAAGATCCCAAGTAGGATGGGTGACCGTTTTAAAAACATACAATGATACAAGATAAAAAATGTTTCATTACTTTCATTTTTTTCATTTTTTTCACTTATTTTCCGTAAGAGGTGTCACGTATATTATAGATTTTCACGATCTATATGGCTGTCTGAGATACCCTTACATGTCCTGATATACTGTTTTTAAATTATTTTCATCCTATGACCATATTGTGGGATATTCTCCAATACATACTAGGGATTAGGTTAGTGAGTAATAACGATCTAAGTACATTCCACAGTATATCGCAGTATTTCGAATGAATGTCTTTCGGAGAATATCTCGAATATACTTATATCTCGTATGATATCTCGTGGAACATTCTTAGAAATAGTGCTATTAGGATTGTAGACCGGGACTTATCAGCTGTGTCAGCAGAAACGCAGCAGAAATCGAGCAAATTCTGTTTCGTAAATATTTAAATTGTTATTACTAAAAAATTTTGAAAAATGTCTATTATTTTTTCTATCTCTTATTTTAGAAAAATAATTTTTAATTATTTTACTAATGATGAAATTAATATACTTTTTACACCACAAATAAGTTATAAAAAGCTTCTTAAAAATATAAGTTATGGTTCTTTTGATTCTTATATAACGTATCAAATAATATATCAAACATTGTACATTTTATATAATGTACTATTTTCCAGGTACTACACATTGTTAACTTGTTGGACAATTACATCTTGCATCAAGCACATACATAAAAATACGTAAATAATAAATGCATATTTAAATGTTGAATATGATTTATATAGAAAGTTTGATAAATTTTGCATGCGAGAAACGGACGCAACCTAGCGGTAGTTTTCTAATTATTGTGTTTAGTGACAGACGCAGTGTTTCGTACGATTTATGTTGCCGATTTGCTAGCAGATTTGCCAGCAGGCCCTATTTGATTTCTGTTACTTATATTCTGTTAATTTTGCCGCGATGTGACGGCACACTGTTCTCGATTTCTGCTGCATTTCTGCCGACACACTGATAAGGCAGATCGTGCTTTATACCTGTCGAAATTTTGCCGTCCCGATGTGATGGCACACTGTACTTTGTTTCTGCTGCCAGTATCTGATGTTATAGATCGTGTTACATTCTTGCCGTATTTCTGCTGTCACAGTGTGAAAGAATAAATATTTCAGATATTTACTACATTTTTACAACATGTCTTAATGGCATATCATGTTAAATTTTGGAGTATTTTCTGTTGAATATATGTGGCAACACAAAATGCTTGAATTTTGATGTATTTATGACGACAAACTTTGTTCAATTTTTACAGCATTTTTGCAGCATGTTATGATGCAGAGCTCGATGTGCTGCATTTTTGCTAGCAGTATCTGTTACAGCAGCTTATGCTGGATTGCTGCTCGATTTTTGCCGGCATAACATGTATCATAACTTCGCAATTTGTACTTTTGGCACGTTTTGCTATCTGATATCGAACAATTTCTAAAGATCCGTAATTATTGAGAGCGAGAAGCAAACGCAAATCGTACGCGACAAACACAATGCTCACTTGTCCTAATTTCGAGGATCGTAGAGATGAGCCGCATCGCGAATTCCATAGAGCATGCGTTTACCGCATATATCCCATGCCAGGTACGCACTTTGAGTATATAGAGGACATGGAGGAGGAATTGCCTATATTTCCTATAAGCCGAAAGTGTGTCCAAAGTATGTGCGAGAGAGAAAGATATACGAGTGATACTCTGCACATGCGTCAAAATCATAAGCAATAGCTTATTCACTGAAATTGATGAGAAATAATTATCTGCTGATATATTTGACCATAATTATTTATCAACATTAACAGTACTCAGTCCATATGTCGACGACGTATGGACTTAAATATATCTAATAGTGGATTTGTTGTAAGAAAATTATTAGGACATATTTGTCATATTTATGCAATTTTTGTCACTGCAAGATCGACTGACTCAATTTTGATTAATGTCAAAAACAAAGATAATTTAATTTTTCCTTCGGATGATGTCATAAAAATAACACAATGCTCTGAAGCAGTTATTCGATCAAATTATAATATAATTCGCATTAGAAAAAATATTAAGACAATTGTGACTATGAAAGTGTTTGTCATTCAGTGTTTAATGACAGCGCAGTGACAGAACACATTTTGCAGCAAGATGACAACCATAAAACGCAACTTATCAAAAGCATAATTGTAATTTACGTTAATTTGCGTTTATTCCATGAGGCTAAGTGCGCTACCGATTCAATACACAAAGATTATATTAGACGTAAATTTACAAAATTGATTCATTTTAAACATTAATAAAAATTATTTTCTTGTGTTATAATGGTATATATTAATATTTATTTAACATTTCACTATTATATCCTTATATAATATCATTTATGACACCCATTTATTTTTCTTCACATCATATTATATATTGCTTGCCTATAGTATCAATTTCGACGCATGCGCAGAAAAGTATCATTCGTATATCTTTCTCTCTGGCACATACTTTGGACACACTTTCGATATTCCCAATATTCCCCCTCCATGTCTATGTATTCAAAGGGTACGCGTGATACACTTAAACTCGAACATATAACGGACGATCCACGAGACAAATACAAAGAAACTACGGCAATTTCAATTTGAATTATCCTATTCCTAAACAATCAGGTTTCTCTAAGTATATGGTATGAGAATAATTAAAATAAAAAAAATTTATATATACCTGTTAGATGGAAATGTTAACGCTTCTTCTATGTTATTTAATATTAATAACACACTATTTTTATTTAGACGAAATTTCTTTCTAAATTTAATGGCATTTAAATCCTCAAAATAGTTTATATGTAATTAAAATTTTTTGGGTCTTCTGTCAACGTATCTTATAATATCTTCATCATCGGATGATGATAAAATATCATAATATGCTATAATAAACGTTAAATTTTACGTATACGAAACAGAGAATACACTGAACCTTAAATACTGATATATGCACATACGAAAGTAGTCTGAAAAGTTTTGAGCCTAACATAGAAACAAGTATTTTTTCGGTCAAATATAGTTTTATTTTTCAACATAATCTCCTTTTAAGTCGATACTCTTTTCTCGATACTCTAACCTCTTTAACCCCTCCAAATAGTAGTTGGCGTTTTGCTCCGCAAAATAGGCGTTTACGTATGCGATAATCTCCTCGTTCGATGAAAATCTCTGTTCTCCAAGCGAAACTTTAAGCTTAGGAAACAGGAAAAAGGGGCCAGATCTGGTGAATACGGTGTGTGGTCAACCAATTCGAAGTCCAGTTCGTGAATTTTGGCCATGGCGACCGCCGAAGTGTGAACAGGTGCGTTGTCTTAATGGAACAGCACTTTCTTCTTCTTCAAATACGGCCGTTTTTTTGCAATTTCTGCCTTCAGCTTATCAAGTAATAATGCGTAATACGCTCCCGTTATTGTCTTACCTTTTTCAAGATAGTCGATGCATACAATTCCGTGACTATCTCAAAAAACAGTCACCATTACCTTCCCAGCTGATGGAACCGTCTTCACTTTTTTCGGAGCAGGTTCACCCTTTGCAGTCCACTGTTTTGACTGTTCTTTTGTCTCTGGAATGTAGTGGTGAATCCAAGTTTTATCTACAGTTATGACGTTATGATCTACAGTTATCGATGCAAAAAATCTGACTCGTTTCTTGAACCGCTCCAACAGGGCCTTGGAAATATTCATTCGAATTCGTTTTTGGTCCAAAGTGAGCAAGCGCGGCACCCAACGCGCGGATAGCTTGCGCATATCCAATTCTTCAGTCAATATGCCCATAACCTCTGCTATCTCTTTAACCTTGATTCGACGGTCGTCCAGTACTATTTGGTGAACATTTTCGATGTTATCAGCGGTGGTCGCAGTTTTTGGCCGTCCCGAACGCTCATCATCAGCCAAAGCTGGTACGACCACGTTTAAATTCAGCTGCTCATCTTTTTACAGTGGCAAATGATGGGGCAGAGTCCCCGTAAATAGCGTCCAACTCGATTTTAATTTGCGCATGCATTGCCTTTCAAATGTAAGAATTTAATTGCGGCACGATTCAATTTTTTCCATTTTTACAAAAACACTAACATCGACTGACGTAAACGACTGTCAAACAACAACTGAGTGTCCAAATGGCTGAAATTTTCACAAAAGTTTTTCAAAGCATATACTATTGTAGTACTAGAATGGTTTTGACGAGTAACGTCATTTTCATGTTAAGGCTCAAAACTTTTTAGACTACCCTCGTACGTTTTTGTCTTTTGCTTAAATGCCGTTCAAACTTGTTAACCGGCCAAAAATAGGCGTTCAGAATGAACATCGTTTAACTGACTTGAACTTGTACTAAAAACTTGATGGAAAACAAAATGTGTTGATCGGAGTTTAAACTCGGTTCAAATTTTGAACTACATTGGAGGAAACAGAGCATAACGGAAATGTATAAAAATACTTTTAAAAAAATTGATTAAAAAATATCAAAGTTAATGCCAAAATTGTACAAACGCGTAATAAAATGTTTGTATTGTAAAAATATGTTAATAGCAAGTGTATATTCTGAGAAGATTCATCAAAGAATATAAAAGCATATATATTTCCTTTACATATATTTAAAATACACAAAAAAATATACTTGATATTTTTTTTCTTTATATTGAAACTGTGTTCTCTCATAAAGAATTATATTATTATATGAAAAATATAAACATATACATATTTTTTAATTGAACTAAATATAGATATAAATATAGATGTAGGGTTCAAAGGAATAGTGCATGCGCAATACACGATGCTGATTCCAGCTAGAATTGCTTATCTTCCTATTCTCATCTCATCAGGAAGTATAGCAGAAGACTACATGGGTGAATCCCTAGAGAACCGGAGCAACCTTGCTGGAGATTGGATAACCAACCCCAGTGGAAGGCAGAGTCAGGGCTGGCGAGGAAGGGAGAATTGGTCCTCCGAAAAGGGGATTGGGCTATGGGCTAATAATCATTCTCGGAAAACTTATTGTTACGAACCTTCTAAAGAAGCCTCGGAAAGAACAGATATACAGACAACTTAACGGAATATGGAATTTTCTTTGAGTGCTTCAAATGCGAGAACAATGTACAGACTAGGAGCACAAAAAGACCTATTAGAGATATTAAGGAAATATAGATGGATGGGAACTAGATCTAAAGGCAGACCAAGGAAGAAATGGGAGGATAACATCGCGGAGGATACGAAGAAGGCAGAAATTGATAACTGGAGAAGAGTAGCGAGGGATAGAAATGAGTGAAGGCGCAGGTTGGAGAAGGCCGAGGCCCGATTTGGACTGTAGAGCCATTGGAAGGAGAGAGAGAGAGAGAGAGAGAGAGAGAGAGAGAGAGAGAAAGAAAGAGAGAGAGAGAGAATATAGATATAAATATGTATATGTGATATGTATATGTATCAAACAATAAAGTATTTGAACATATACATAAATATTTTCAAGCACAATATTTTATATATTACTCAACAAAATGTTAGCAAAACGTCGGCAGATTTGATCAAAAAATATCGAGAGAATAGGACCATCATCTCTCTGGAGTACCGGTCGTGGGGATTCGAAAGAATACATGTATATATGTATATTGTAATATATATATATATATGTATCATTGTATTGTTGACGTGTTATTCTAAACACGTTATTTGCGATAAATATCATCACATGCCTCGGTAGTCGAAAGGATAAGATGCCTGCCCGGTAAACAGGAGATCCAGGTTCGATTCCTGGCTGAGGTGGTATTTTTTCGCAAAATAATTACGAGTTTTCACGACTGGTTCGTGGTCGGGCCCCGCCGTGACGCACACCCTCCCTTCTTATTTGGGTTGACTTCATCTGAAGTCTGCATTCTGCTCTGATATTCTATGCCAACATATTGACAGCAGAAATCGAATAGACGTAGTTCTGCGTATACAGAACAGAGCCTACTTGATTTCTGCTGCCAGTCTGTTGTCATCTCTATTGTTACATCAGGCTTTGCTCAGTTCCTGTCGTCAATATGTTAGCATAGCATGCTATGTCATATTTCTGACAATAGTTTGTTGACATCGTTAGATATTACAAATCTTATTTGAAATTTGCTACCTTTCTTGCCATAAGAAGTTGATAGCATATTACTCAAAATCTTTGTAGGCTTGGCTATTAGTTATTTATAATGTAATATTAAAAATATATCTAGAATATACTTCCATGATATTCATTCTAATATTCTCAAAATTTACATAAGCTTAGAGTAACCAGGTACTCATATATGCAATCTTCTTTCAAATGCTATTTTTTTTCTCACTTTATATTTTTCTTGTAACATGTATAGATTAAAAAAAAATACAAGTAGCATATTTTCAATTTAGATATAATTTAAATAAAAATTGAAAGGAAAAATATGATAGAAATTTAATTATTTTGGTCTTAGCATCCTTATAATATGGACAATTTTCTCATATATCCAAGTGTGAATGATGTATTCTTTTTATTGTGATACACAATCTTATGTCTTATTTGAAATTAATATTTAAACACAATAATAATACACTTAAATACGCTCGATAAATTTCCGGTTTATAAAGTAATATTGAGGCAAGAATATTGCTTGCCAGCTACTATTTTTGTTATTACAATAATTATAAATATATACAATATCGAAATAATACATTTAATATAATACAAAAGGCATTGCGTGCGATCGTATAACATATGCAACAATTATCATACAATATAGAGATATCATATACGTCAATTAATACGTAAAACATAAAAATAAAAGTAACAATACTTAATTGGAAATCCATTCAAAATCATTTTTCAAGAATATTATTCAGATCTGTATATAGAACTGTATTCGCATCATATATTGTAATTTTCATATCCGATTTACGATGTCATATAATAAAATATAAATAGCCATACAAATAAGATGGTAAAAATTTGATACTAAATTTGATATTAAAAATATAATTTTTTTATTTATAATTCACGATTTTGTGAAAAATTCTGTGAACAATTCTGTGACATGTATTCTTTGTAAATAATATATAAGAATAATATAAAATGTAATCTAAAAAGATTTTAGTTTCGCGGATATTTTTTAAATTATATATAATTATCTTCAGTTTTTTTGGAACATCTACATCTCGGATTCAAGTCCAAATTTTAATCAAATGACAGAATATAAAATAGAAGATCAAAAACGCTTAAGACTTTCATCTTCTATTATTTCATATAAAGTGCTAATAAATTTTATTATTAGAAAAATTACGTATG